>NW_026643249.1:3000000-3328546 GCF_028829765.1 Penicillium waksmanii | reverse complement strand
ATCAGCGAACTAGAACTCGGGTCCCATTTTCAAGTTTACCACGGATTTTCAAATAAACACCCAAATCTAAATTGGTATGTAAATGTCCTCACAATCTTGAATCTTGATCGCGTGAGCCTGTGTCGGGTTTGTCCTTTTTCGTAAATTGAACCCTTTCCTTATGCTGTAGCAAATGGCGTGGGTTATCCGCAACTACAGTACTCGTACTCTCCCTTTGAGTCAGTAGAGTCGACATCATCAGCCGCATATCCGTTTTCATCAATAAATCGCAAATTGTAATGATTTCCTCGATGCATCATAACATGAATCCGTGGCTTTAGCTGATGGCTCTGGATCTGCGATGAACTTGCAGCTTGTGTTTCTGCCAGTCGCCGCTCCGTAGTGATGAGGACCTTTGCCAACTGGCTTTGGGTATCCACCAGTACGCCGGGCTTGCTGTTGCACGTGTAATCAGAAAAGCCATTTCGCCTTCCGCAGTGAAGTTTGGTGGGCAGCTTCGTTCCACCCACATTCTTCAAATTTGCCAAGGTGCCAGAGGTAGCTGATTTTGAAAGCATTGCAACGCCCCTGGATAACCTATCCTTTTTAAAGGGTTGTATGTCCAGCATAGCTCCTCAATAGCCCTACTCAGAACACTTCAAGTAACCCCCAAAGTCCTTCCACTTGAGAGCGCTGGCTTTAAGATTTTTTTAATTTCTTCTAAACCAAATGCCATGGCACCCCACCACGCCAGATACAAAGACATTAGCTGAGAGCATACAGCTACCAATCTTCGTAGTATAAGGATTGCTTGATCAGTTAAAGGCCCTGGCAGAATAAGGATCAAAAAAAGCTTCAATGCAACATCATCCTAAAAGTCGTAGACAAGACTTTCCTTCTCTTTATCGTTGATCCTTGTTGTCCGGCTCAGGTTTCAGTATCGGACACTCTTGGCTGTCCGTCACCTTTACTTCTTCGGCTGCCGCTGGCGACGCGCAGTAATGAGGTGTCTCGATGATGCTCGAGGATATGGCGTGATTCTCCTTTTTCAATAGCCGATCGAGCCGCTTCACGCAATATCATCATCATCCTGTACCACTTATCGAGGACCGCATCAAGCGCCGTATTGATTGGTGCGCCGGGCTGCGCTTTGTCGTGCGACGTCTATCGGTCGCTCTCTCGACAATCATTCCCGGCACTTGTCCGGGTCTACAGTTTCGTAAAAGAGGAAACATATCATCTTCCTCCTATTTTTTTTTTTTTTTTAGTCCAGTAAAGTCGATAGAGATGTTCAAGGTTAAGGCTCTCTCATATCTTCTTTTGTGCAATACCTGCACGAGCATCTTCAGTGATCTTGCTTGTTCCACAGGCTTGCTGGTAACGAAAATTTGTCATCGCGGCATTCCACGCATCTTTTTTGATAGCGTTTCAATTTACTGGTTCAATTTTTATCGTCACTCATCCAAAGATAAGCAACGCTTGTTTATAAATATGAAGAAACAAATTTTCCAACTCGCAGTATTTACTGTCCTGCAACAATAGCCGTTGAAGTGCTTGAAGAACTCAGGGCTGCTCAGCATCGCGTATCTGCATCCCCCGGACGCCGATAGCCGGAATATGGGCACCAGTATTAAACTGAAAAGCGTATTTGAGCTTGGGACATTTTCTCGGGGATAGAAGTGATGCGAAAATAAATAATAAAGCTTGATGTCCAAAACTACAAACGCAACTTTCTCTCATTCTCGGTCTTGAAATGTGGCGGTCCGAGCAGTTCCAAACTGAAGGTGCTGACACTGCGCATGACGGCGGGT
Source organism: Penicillium waksmanii (assembly GCF_028829765.1). Taxonomy (NCBI): domain Eukaryota; kingdom Fungi; phylum Ascomycota; class Eurotiomycetes; order Eurotiales; family Aspergillaceae; genus Penicillium; species Penicillium waksmanii. Next base: position 3,326,756 of record NW_026643249.1, on the reverse strand, counting down.
CCTTTCAAATGGTGAAATACTCTTTTCGGCAACTTGAAAATATTTTAAGTAGAACAATAGAGATTCCATGATGTAACTCAATTTTCAAAGTCTTGATTGGTACTCAAAATTTCGCCTACAGGAGAACCTGCATATTTCAAATGTTCAAGGAGATTAGTTATCTGGCCTGTTGTCATGGTAGTCCTTATGAACTGGCACGCTGACTCCAGGATATCATTTGCTGCCTTGGGACACCAACAGTCGTAGCTGCGATACCTTGCACCCTGCCAAAGAGCAACGTACAACTCTGACCTTCAATGACAAACTTGAATCATTACATGTGGTTCCTGGAATCCAGAAGTGCACTGGCATGGACAATTACTCTTATCGGTTATGTTTGGTTGTTGACATTAGACATACCGAGAAGTTATGATACGAGGCGTGGATCAGCGCATATGCTCAAAGCGTATGGACTAGTCTGCGTTACAAGGCAGATCCGATCAAGGTGGAAGCAATCTAGAATAAAAGAACTTATTATTGGATAAAAAGAAGCATGCGGCCGAGGAGCAGTTGAAATTGCCCCTCTATGTCATTATACTCAATAGCTGGTACACAAATATAACAGTAGCACTGATTTGCCATAAAGTCACAAAGGCAGGCCACCCTGAACTGTGAGATGGTTTGCTGCAATAATAGTTAATTTTACGTGCGCTGAATGCGTCACAGTACATAATATGAGCGATAAGATCACCTAGAGGTCAAATTCAAAAATGCCTGGCTGCGTGTATGCGGCGCAGCATGAATTGAGGCTGTTGCATCCATCCTTTCGAGCTCTTGAACGAATAGAAAACTTGAAGTAATCATATAATTGAGACTTTCTCTTCCACCGAGGCGATACTTCCTCAATCGATTCTTTCTTGTCGGTTCTACAAAACAAAACATAAAGTTAACATTTGCTTATTGTTTTTGGCCGTTTCCTTGATACATGAGAAACTTTACCTTGTCATGATTCGGATGTCAGTTTGAATCCTCCAGAACTCCACTGTGATGAACTAGCGTATGTGCAACGCCAATAATGCGCACAACTTGGTTCCACGGTCCCTCTGGACATGTAATATAGGCGTATGGGTTGATAATGGTTATATATTCGATGTATGTAATGAACATCAATATGAATTACTAACCTATAATGGTTCCAAGTGGCATGCAGCTGAAGATTTAATTATTGATTCAAAAACAGGCCTCTTGAATCACAGCAGATTGTCTCAGAGAATAATGGGCTCTGCAATCCGATCTAAAAGTTAAGGTAAGTTATCACATGAATGAAATAATGTCTGAGTGGTCTTGCTGTTTTAATTAAAAGTGAAAGAAGGAAGGTGCAATTTGCCGGAATCAGGGAAAAGTCAGCGGTGCAATGAGAAGGAATATACCGACATAGCTCCCGTAGAGGTCCATAGTGATCACAAAACTGTTTGCTATCCAGATAGGCTCATTAATATGACTGCGTTATATATGATTATACACTGCGGTGAAAACACACAAGGCAACGCAAATTCGCATTATCGACCTACTACTTTATAGGTTTTGACAAAATGTTTAGATAACGTCGTATTTTGCGTTCGATGCCTTTAAGTCCCGAATTGTCATTCTGGTGGACTACAAGCTCTAATTTTCCAAGTAATTTGGGTTAAGGTAGAATTTAGCCAAACTGTTTAATCGTTTATTCCATGGGCCTGACTTACTTTTTCCCTGGTCGGCTATTGTGGGGAAACGCATCGTCAAATGCGTGTATCGAGTGGTATTGGCCTGTTACTCTGATACACGCTACAAAAGGCTTGCCTTCATTGATATAAAGTATCCAAGAATGGCAGAACCGAGGGCGAACGAAAATCAATTAACTCGTAGTAATACAGCAGATATTTCTCAGCTTTCTGTCTTCAAATAACACGGCTTGGTTCCTGATCTGGATCGATCTACGTGTCAGCGCATGAGGACTCGGAGGTATTGCACTAGAATAATGAAGTAAATATGTCTGCCCAACCACAATGGGATGGATAGCGATTATAGCCGTCCTAGAACCCAATAAGGGAGCCCTGGGCCTTCACATGGCCCTCTCTGGCACTGTCATAAGATGGAATTCCACCTGACTACAAATTATTCTAGGTGGTCCCATTTCAATTCCTAACTTATCAAGAATTCTTCAAATTCGACTACTTGCTGAGCAAAGGGTATGAACTTAGATACGTCAGGGGTTCTGCCGATTCGCTGGGGTATTACTTGCTTTAAAACACCAACGCGCCCTCGGGATTCATGCACGAGGGCTGTATATAGAGACGAATAGATATCAAGGGTGTCGATCAACGCTCGTTCAATTCAATCAGCCATTTCATGCCCGGTAGGCCACACAGTAAAAAAGCACAATGGACATCTATATACTCTATATATATGCATATCAAATTTAATTCATGCTAGTCATGCGGCTTCCAGAGGGCAACTTTGAAAATTCAGGACCTAATGATTAAAATACGTGTATTTTCGGCTGACAACGAACGTTCGTCTCTCCGATCATGATGGCATTACGGCGATGATCGCAGTATACAAATAAGAATTTCTACTTGGGTTGCTCCGTGAATGACTCTAAAGGTGAACTTTTGTAAGGGATGAGCAGCCTCAATGAGTCCGTTAAGATCGTCGGAAATTTTTCTCACAAACATCAGTTCACCAAATCCCCCTTCTTAGACGAGCAGGGCATGCTTCGCATCGGTGGCTCAACCTTTGTAGCCCCTATCCCAGATTATAAGGACTCGGGATGAAAGGAATCCCTATAGTATTAATAAAAAGTAGTAGAAGCTAAGTAAAAAAGAAAAGAGAGAAGCTCTCACGAATATTATGGTATAAATAGAATAGGTGGTTGTAGGTCACGTAATTAGGCACACAACTCAGGCAACATCAGTTCGTTACACAGATAGTAAGAGACCCTTTGCGTATTCAATAATAATCATAGTGTATTCAACAACCATAACGAACTGATAGCTCCATTTTCTCTATTCCACCAACATCACCTTAATGATCGCGCTGATTCTGCAGCTTTTCCCGGAAAGCACTTTCTTCCCTAACGATCTCCAACGGAAGCGTTTGTCCGACACCAAAAAGAATAAAAAGCGCCCATTTCCAACGGAAGGGGTTGACCAAGACGAGAAACACAAACCAGTATATCAACTCAGTGTATGTAAAGAAATCGAATGCTCTAGGTGGCGCTCCCTGCTTCATCCAGCGGGTAAAATCAATCCAGGTTTTCATGCGTCCTTCTGTCAGCTTGGTGCGCGGATCCGTCAGGAACATAAGCAGAAAACGCGTATAAATGCCAATATGGATGTTTCCGACCGTTCCGATGGCGTTTACGTAGGTGCTGTTATTGGCGCAGATACTCAGGTGCTTTGGTGGAAACACTTGAAGATACCAATCCGGGGGAGAGTAATTTTCTTCAAATGAATCTTGGGGAGGAATGAGAGTGTTGGGCGCTTAAGCCGGTCGCCATGATAATAATATCACCTTTGACAAGCTTCTCGCGGCCAGGGCCACCCTTAGAGGTATCTCCAGATCGATGATTGAAGAGGATTCCAGTCTTTTTGACACTATCAATATCACCACGCAGCCAACGGGCCTTGCCCTTTCGGATGAGGTTGAATAGATCTGAGTTCGCCATTGGAGTCGTCGTAAATAGACCACTTTCAGGAGCAATGTCTTCTAAATCCCGATAGAAGAATTTGCGAAGCAGCCACTCTGGTAACCATGAAAGAGATATCTCTTCGCCCCAAATGTTCATGGCCAGCAAGGACTGTACCAGAATATTGCGTGGAATAATCCATTTATCTGACCTAGAAAGGACGTCAATTTCAGAAGCTCCAGACGAAACTGCAAACTCCAGTGCTTCAATGGCACTTGCGCCACCTCCGATGATAAGAGCCTTCTTCCCTTTGATGTCCTTCCCGTCGAGATTTGATGAGTGGCAGATGGTACCCTCGAATTGATCTTGGTCTGGTAAAGTGGGCATTTTGGGATCGCCGCAAACTCCGACGGCTGCAATAACGCCGTCAAAGCTTCCATATTTCTCGGGGTGATCGTTAATGATCCACTTGCCCGGCGATTTTGCTTTTTTAACAGAGGTAACCGGCGTTCCGAATTCTGTGCGCTCTTCCAGGTCGTAACGTTTCCACAGATCGACGATTTGGTCGCGAATTTCGTGTTGAGTGGGATACGCGTGTTTATATTGCACGGTTGGGTGAAAGCGATACATGAGGCTGTGGATTTGCAATGCCGATGTCGAGTTGACGCGCTGTAATTGTGAGTGGCAAGTCGACTAATTTGTGATTTCTTGCACGTACACTCCAAATACCTCCTAGCCCTTTCTCTTTCCCGCGTGCCTCAAATATATGCACCTCAAAGCCATGGCCAATACAATGCGCCGCAGATGATACACCAGTCAGTCCGGCACCGATAATCGCGATTTTCCTTTTAGGTAGGCCCTTGTTGAAGGATTTCGACGGGGAGCTCGAGGGTCCAAAGACCCACGCGAAGAAACTTTGAGATGATGAAATAAAGTATCGAGAAAAGAGAAAGTATTGGATTCATGGTGAGCAGAGGGAATGACGATCAAGTTGAAGGCCCCTAGGGAGGTCAGCCGTGAATTGTGAAGGTAGCAGGAGGTGAGCCTGACGAGATCTTTAGTAGCTAAATCAGCTCAGCCCACACCTTAAGCTATAGCTACCGTCAGCTATAAGAGAGTGACGTTATTGTGGACCATCAGACAGGTTGTGCCATCAATTTTCCAACAGAAAACACATGGTTGCCGTGCGCAGGGCATGACGTCAACTGCAGGCGGATGCGGGATCTAACGTCCGCCAAAGCTGAATCAAAATGCCTTTGTCAAATGAAAGAAAGTAGCGAGATGATTCATATTCAGAATAATGATGAACAATCAATGATATTTTATTCCCACGTGTTTCCCCCAGTGCCGTCTCCAGATGTCTTGGGAGACAGATGTTTCATACATGCCATTCTTTAACCTATACCCCCCAATAATCGAAACAACCCCGATAATTTCCCTGGTGTCTATAAAAAGAAGTTCCCTATTTTCAAATCGAAATAGATTAATTTCACCAAAGGTTTTGCTGTCTATTTTAGCGCATAAAGTCTAGTGCGACGTATCTGCTTTGGGTCGTGCCGCTTCAGATCTCTTGCAACACATAGTGATAAAACTAAAAATATTTCATCCTTGAAAGAAGCTTTTTATTTACCTGATAGCAGAGACTTCCAGTACTCGTAAGCCATTGCTGAGTGAGGAATACGAATCACTAGACAGATTGGGGAATTGACTTGGTTTTCATTATCCGTGCGAAGATCGCTGCTGTTCCTGGCCATACACATGAACAGACGTTAACTTGACGTAACAATTGAAGAATAAGAGGTTCGAGCGTGCAATTGAGATAGTGCCTTATCCTGGATTGATTAACAATGCCCTGCAAGATATTAAATGAGTTTCCCCAGGTTTGCAATTTCCTTATTCATTTCCGTGGCCGATACCCGTCTCTCCGACACGACTCATCATACAGTTTGGTATTGCTATAATCCCATACCCTTCGGTGGAGTACTAAGTCAATATTTATACTATCCCAACGCAGTAGCCATGGTACGTGCAATAGGATCATTTTGGGACTCATACAGCGATATCCGCGCGCGTCGTAGCCAAGAACCCCGGAACCCACTTTCAAGTACAATTAATGCTAACCCGTAATTTTATCAGGCTCCCGTCGATTCCAACCTTGTAACAAGGCAGTCGAGTAGTGGCGAAAGCTGCCCGAGTACCATTTCCAGTGGTGGTATTGCAGGTATCGTCCTCGGCTCGATTGCAGGGACACTCCTTCTTATCTGGCTCTGGCGTGCTTGTCGATTGCCTGGTGCTACAGGCAGTAACACCAGCTCTGGCGTTGTATATGAGTCGCCTATTGTGCGCAGCTCCTACGGTCAAAGAAGACGTCGCGGTTCCTCCGGTACTACATATGTCGAGAAGCCCACGAGTACACGATTATATAAAGATGAAGTGAGAAAACCAGCTCGAATTTATGCAGCGGGCTATTAGTTAGAAAGGCACGCACAAGAAGATGCATGTTGCGGATAATCTTGAATTAAGAGTTTGTTTATTATTGTCGAAGGAGCCGGGAATGGATGTAATTTTGACTGAATATTCGTCATCTTGTGACGTTAATTGGCTGTACAATGTCTTGGGGTGATCCGATCTTATTAAGTATCAAAGGCTTGACTTATATCTTTCAGGTTATCAACAAGTATGATCATTATGGTACAGCGGATACGGCGACTAGATAGTTACACTTAATTCCCTTCGGTGCCTAGATTCTAAGGCATACAATGCCACAGGCATGTGATTGCTTACACTGTGGTCCATCCTTGTTTTGAACTTTAGTTGGCCAAGGTGTACCAACATCTGAATGAATTCGCAAAACAAGTAATTACCGGTAATGACTTGGCATAAACCTGATTATTGCTTATACCCATAAACTGTCACACAACCAATCCAGAAACAGTAGGTTGGTGATGGTTGAATTATGATGTAATGAGGCTGACCACAACTTGACCCCAGCCGTACCTCCCATGACTTAATTGCGACGAACATCTCCGACGCCTATAGAGCCAAATATTATAAATTGGGGATTTCACCCACGCCAACAATACTTCTGGACATCATCGGAACTACTATATTTACTACATCCAATTTATTTCAAAACCACCATCACACATAATGGAGACTGCCAAGGTTCGCAAATACCTACCCTAACAGGGGTTCAATGCCATGAGAACTGTAGGCTAACTATGACAGAACGCTGCCAACTATGTCTCAGAGTCCGTCAAGGGTACTGGTCATGAGACTTCCAAGGAGGCCAACAAGCATGTCGCGAAGGATTCTGATGCAGGCATCGGCACCCGTGCTAGTGCCGCAAAGGACGCTGTGAAGGATAAGGGCAAAGAGGAGAAGCATGGCACCAAAGCTGATGTTCACAAAGGTAATTGAGGTCTCACGATTTATTCTTACCGCATTTCGATACTCACACATTTACAGAGGCCGCTAAGCACTAAAATTTCCTCGTGCTGAAGACGATGCCACTCCACTCGTGTTATCGCTATTGTTTAGTGATGAGTTGCTTGCCAATTTGAGAGGTTTGGATGATGAAAGGCAACGACCATGACAATATTTGCGAGGAAGGCATATTTAATGATATTATTGAAGAATCTGGATGACAGAATGACATGTTTCGTATAATGAGCCATGCCCGCCATATCATGGAGTGCCAGTTATTCCATCTGTACTATCTTAGCTCCATAATAATCACTGTCTTAAGGCTTCACTGTACAGTTGTTTTCGAATTCAGTTTTACCTCAACACTATGGCAGATGAGTCATCGTTATAACACCGTAATACCCCATGGAACCACGTAGAATCGCTTCTGACAATCTGGCAATATTGCCTGCCTGGATTCCCCTTCCCGCTGGTCCCATTTGACCCCTTCCTCCTTATTCTTCAGATAGAAGGCTATGCTCATGCTAACCTGCTACAGTAGAATTCGAAAACAAATTACCCCTCGGACACACTGGCTTTCTTTCGCAGCGCCCCCGCTCAGATCGCGCTAGGCTAGATTGGCTAGTCAAAGTCCCAACTATCCTTTCTCGATGTATTTCTGGTAGATCATCATAATTACCGTAATTACTGGTTTCGTCCAGACGCTGACCCACGCTTTGTTTCTCGACCCGTACGTCCGCTAATACTTCTTAGACCACTTAACAAACGACCCCTGTTTAGTCGTCAGAGCGGATTGGATTTCCGTCCTCTTAAGAGTCATTGTAATTTACCGTATTCTCCCATGGAAATCCTTAGTGGGATCTTGAACGGGGTGGGGACATCTGGTAATCTGGCTTGATCTACGCTCACTCTCTCTGTGAAGGCTGTGCTACTGTTGTAAAACGACTACAGTAGCCCTACTGGGCCAACAAAGCTCTCGTTTGCATCCTCGAATAGCTGTTACCCTATTCCAGCTTGTTTCCGCTAGTATCATCTATCCATAGCTGGTACCGCCCGTTGAATCATTAGTCCGCTTTGTTAGGATAGATGCTTGTGTGTGCTTTAAGTCTAAAATTGTGCTAATTGGCCGATACAAAATCCCAGTCTCTCGCTAGCAGCACCTGCGCTTGGTGGATTTTGGCCTCCTCCGCGTCCTCAAAGTGTTTGTGAGCCGACAACTGCCCGCTCTTGTCTGACCGGTGGAAGTAGGGAGAATCCACCTCGCAGTGCGTATATGTGTCGGGCAATTTGCCTTCGTACAAAAACGCTCGCACATGTTTCGCAATGCACACCGACGGTACTGCAACAGAGCAATGCCCATACCCTTTGACCTCGACGATCTGCGAACCCTCGAATGCCTCGTTCGCAGACCACGCAGCTATGAGGGGGCATACGGGGTCGTAAGTTGTCGAAAGTATGAGCAGCGGATGTGTCGTCTTCACACTTTTGCGTGGCACATAGGAATGTGTCTTTGGTACAGCCCAGTGTTGCCGCACGTAATAATTTTTGTTTTGCACAGGGCTGAACAGACTATGGTTGAATAAGGGCGCGATCTTATCCAAGAACGTCTGTCTGTCTCAGGCCAATGCATCGGGCCACTAATACCGTCGTTCAGGGTGATAAAGTCGTATGCTTCATGATTCCAATCCCGAATCTCCTCAACTCCATATGCTAGAAATGCATTTGTCGCATTCCCTTGGATCAGTCTGTACATATTATCCGCAAGGGCAGCCCACATTGAAGGTTTGTTCAGGGCCTCGAGAAACCCGTTGTACCAGACCTTCTCATAGTCAAGCAAGCCGTAAACGGAGTTGTTGATGTATACACTGATGGGCTGATCTCGAAGCGTGTCTATGTACGAGAGCACGGTGTCACGCAATTCCTCTTTGGATGCTGCCAACAAGGCCAGGGAGCAGTTTTCAGCTCCGCCGTTGATGCACTCGTCAAAGAAGCCATCGAGCACCGTGTCCGTGTCGATTAGTGACTGTGCTTCAAAAAGACCCTCGTACCACTCGAATTGATTTACAACCCCATCAATGATAACGCGCTTTGAACGTTCGGGAAATAGCCCTGCATATGTCTGACCTAGCAGACTGCCATAACTGAATCCCCAGTATATCATGTCTTGCTGGCCCAGAGCATCAAGAATGCTGTTCATGTCGGCGGCTGTCTGGGGAGTGTTGAGATACTTGGCATACTCGCCCATCGTGTCAGTACATGCCTTGGCAAAATTCTGCGCCCACGCATAGACTTCGGGGCTATCGCCTATTACATGTAGAGATCGAACGCGGGACAATTTCTGTCGAGTCCTATCGTCCGGATAGCAAGAGGCTATTGGTGTCGAGCTATTGACCCCGCGAGGGTCGAATGAGAGTAGGTGGAAACCTTCGCCGACCACGGCCTTCAGCTGCTCTCCTCGGCGGTAGAGAAACTCAAAGCCGCTAGCTCCAGGACCACCAGGGTTTAAAAGGAGATTTTGGGTCGCGTTGTTGCCTCGCATGCGAACAAGTGGGATGGTAAAGGTCCTATCTCCCGGGAACCCCAGATCGAATTGGTCCATAGGAACATTAATACTGCTGCATTCAAGGGGATTGCCCTTAAAGCTCCCACAAGACTGCCAGCTGATGAGCTCTTCATTGTATTTGAGGGGCCCTGATTCAGTCGTCGATGACAATATGCCCAGCCAGCTATGCAAAATAATGTAAAAGCATGATAAGAAAGATGGAATAATGACCCAGAACTTGGAACGCGAAACTGTTCTTTGCTGAGTCAATGCCAAGTCTCCCAGTATATGCTTCTCATCCATGACGTGTTTGCCGGTGGGGTGTATAATCGAGTGGCCCGGTTGCAGAGACGTATCCCCTTCAAAAGGTCAGAATTTGTTGAGTCAAGCTGGAAGAGAAAGCATGGTATGATGGTTTGCGCTACTACTAGTGTTGAATAGCGAGCGAGCGAGCATTTTACGGACAAAGTCACATGAGCAGGGAGCGACTTCCCCGCTGCACTAGGTGGGCGCTGATATTGGATTTGCTAGGGCCGCCTTTCGCCTACTCAGATTGAGAAAATTTTCAATTTCTTTTTGTCGCTTTGACGAGGGTAGTCGTTCTGGAAATAAAAAGGGTCTATTGTTAGGAACGATATATTTACCCTAAGACAGATTAGTGTGGTCTCGGGTACGGTTCGAGAAACAAAGCGTGAGTGCCCAGAGAGGGTAATCTGTTTTCGAATTTATTGTTTGTCCACAGGCCATTTCGGAGGTATGGTTTGCCCCATGCCGGATACCATGATTACGGTAATTCTAGTGATCTACCAGAAGTACATCATGAAAACAAATGGTGGGTACTTTCCCGGACCTAATTCAGTTTAGCTCGATCTGAGTGGGGCGCTGGGAAGGAAAACGTCAGTGTTAAAAGAGTAATCTGTTTTCGAATTCTACTGTATTACTCTAAGTAAAAGTTTCTTGTCTCGTAACTGTATTGGCGATCCAGAGAAATGCAAGCAAGCTAAACATAAAACAAGAGATTTACTGCACAACATAACTGCCCAACGTCGTCGTTGAATTGACAGTTGGCTTTGACAAGACTACGCTGAATTTCCACATCTTCATTTGGATGCTTCTCTGAGAATCAACCGTATATGTACGTAAATGCCCTCAATACTATTCTGATATATTTCAGAACACAGTGCAAATATAAACTAGTCTAAATAACAATCAGCGTCCCTTGATACTGCGACGATAATTCCAAATTCGATATGGCTGTCGGATTCGGGTTCTCAGTCGGAGACTTCATCGCAGGACTCAACCTCCTCAAACAATCCATTGATGCGGTTAGCGATTCGCGGGGCGCCCTCAAGGACTACCGGAGCTTGATTGGAGAAATAGACGTTTTACGCGACTGCTTGAAGGTTTTAGATGAACTACATATCGACGAGAACTCGTTTAGCGGTGAGAAGCAGGCTATCGAAAACGCCCTAGCCAACTGCAACGATTGTATCGGTAACTTTCTCTAATCAATTGCGAAATTTAAGTCGCCACTGCAGCCTGGCACAAAAGGGTGGACTTCAGCCATTCGGAAGATACGATGGTCCGTTTGCAAGAGAGACGATGTTCAGCAATTACGAACTCAGCTGGCGATCCACGCTTCTGCTCTAAATTTGCTAGTTGATTCTTTGCAGATGTATGCTCATTCTGTTTGGGGTACTAATACGTACATACTGTTGAGGCAATCCTTATGCTACAATATTAGATGCACATAGTTATAGCATGGATGGAAAGCCTAAAAAGTATTATCGATTCAACTCAAGCCCTATCTATCACATTTATTATTGACGTTTGTTAGATCTCTGACTTTTATAAATAAAAATTTAGAACTTCTGTATACATAAGCTTTTTTAAGTATTAGTAGAAAGATTAGCTTCTACTAGATCCTAGGTAATTTTTTTTTCTATAATAGGTTTAAGATCTTGGTAAAATAAATGCCTAAACGGGCGTTGAATATAGCCTTTTTAGGCGTTCGGTTTACTGTCACTTAGCTAGCGTTGGGGTGTAATGTAATATATTAAATAATCCACAATATAGACTGGTATCAAATGCCGCCAGAACTGGAAATGCAGATGCCAATGCGAATGCCGATGCGATGTCGATGCCGCGCAGAAAAGAAAGAAAAAAGAAACAGAAAAAAAGAAGAAAAATAACAACATTGAAAAAGGTGCCAGTGCAAACCCCCGCCAAATCAAGGCCAGAGTCAATCCAGTAGTCCGTCCGTCTGTCCAGTCCAATCCCGTAAAAACCAGTATCAATCCACCGTCATGTAATCATTATCATTCTGGCACAGGGTCCCGTCCCATATGCATCAATCCACTCCACTCCCTTCTTGCGAATCGCTAGTGTTCGCAATACCGCATCGCCGCTCAATTTCATCTCATCCCCCATCCTCTCATCTCCATCCAAAGCCCACTCCTCCCACGCAGCAGGCCTAACACAATCCAAACACCTAACAATCTCCACGCCCTCTGAAACCCCCCTCAACCGCACAAGAAGAGCAGATCTTCCGCCTCATCCAGCCGAGTTCATCATACAGATCGTCCCTGCATTTGCAGCTGTAGTTGTGGGCGCAGAGGCGCGTGCACCAGGACATGAGGATCCGTCACAGAGACGTAGACAGATATAGCATGCGCGTTCGGCGCAGAGATCACAGTCTGCGTAGGCGTCTAGGACTTGGCGGGTTGTTGGGCGGCGGTGGCAGATGTGGCATGGGCGGAGGGCGGAGGGGTGTGTAGTAGTAGTTGTTGCTGAAGATGGTGCTGAGGTTGGGGTGGTTGTGGGGTATGGGATTGGGACGAGAGTTTTGGGCGAAACAGGTGGTGAGTAAGGGTCTTGGGGTGTTGCGTAGATGTTTGGGGATAGGAGGGATGGTTGGGGCGTGGAGGTTAGGAGGTATGATGAATGTTGTGGGTGTTGTTGGTGTGGATGTTGATGTTGAAGTTGTTGGAGATGGCGGCGTTTGCGGGGAATGCATCTTGGTCTGAAGTCGAAGTCTTTCTCGGTTGATTGTTCGTGGCTGTGATTGTGGTTGTGATTGTGTCGGTGGACGATATATGGATCGCAGTTTGCGTGGTCCACCATAAATGGGACAAAAGAGGTTCTATTCATGCCATAATTGTATGTTAGATTTGATGGGATAGGCTGGGCTGGACTGGAGTAAACAGGAGAAGATCTTACGGGCGGGTTAGGGGGTCTTCATTTTCACGCTTGCGTTTCCTCCAGGCGAGGGCTTCTTCTGCAAATCCAGGCATGTGTATCCGGGATATATTTAGCCAGGGAAAGGGTGGGTATAAGAGGTTGAGTGAAGTGAAGTCGAGGGAATAATATGAAAGGGAGGTGAAGAGGACCTGCAGAAATTCCCAGCTGCCCTCACCGCCCGGAGGCGGTCAACGGCGAGCAGCATACAGAAGTATACTACAGTGGACTATTGTCTAGTATGAGGAGATAGTGAATCATTCATATCGTGGATTTATTTAATAAATATAGTATAAATACAAGAAGCAAATTTTTTAATTTGATCACTCTTTTCGTTGTTGTAGATCCACTGAGGAGCACATGCTCGTTTGCTTCACCAAACAGCCATGCCTGCATTTATTGATTATTGATTATTTATATGCCCTGCTCCCACTTCGCTTCTTCTTCTTCTTCTTCTTCTTCTTCTTCTCTTCTCGCTCTTCCATTCTCAGTTCTGCCTTCTTATTGCTCCCCTTATCATCATGGGGCTTTGTACGAGTAGTCATCATTCTTGATTCCTTCGCACGCCCCGCCGTCCTATCACGCACCCAGCTTTTAACATTCTATTGATCGAATTTTACAAATACTACCAATCCAGTGTTAAGTACATCTGGAAGAATTATCTACCACCCTTACTGCCAAACACCCCATCATACTTGCCCTTCCTCAACCCCCTTCCAGAGAATGCGGATCTCTCTACGCACCTCCCAGGTAAGGTTCATCAACTACTCTACATGACCCACCTAGGTCAATAACAACATATAAACTAGTCTCCTGTCACTACTACTTTCCAGGATGGATTGTGGACCACGAGAAACCATATGTTGAAAACAGCATGGTTCTGGTCTGCAATTTTGCCTTGAATGTCGTTGTTACCATCAGGCCTTTTGTTATGCGGTTCTACAATATCCCGTAAAGTGCTGTCCGAAAAATATGGAAAAGAAAAAGGAAAAAGAAACATTCGGCATTGATCGTATTGAACACCGCCAGTTGTAACACAACATAAATATATTAGTACTCTTCACTACTAGCTACGAGTATATCTACTAGTACTATATACACCCACCCACTACTCCAACCAAGCAGCAACAGCCCCCTCAAAAGCCTCCTGCATCCACTCCTCTTCATCAAACCTCAAATCTCCATCAAACCCATGCTCCCCATCCCTAACAGTAAGCGTAACACCCGGACCCCCCAACCCAAGCCCCTGCGCCTTCTCCACGAAACCCTCCACATCACCAATAGGAACAAGACTATCCTGCCTTCCATGAATAACCGCAATCCCACCCTTCGGAAATTCAACCCCCTCACTCTCAAGCTTAACAAAAGGATAAAGAACCCCACGATCAGCCCCCTCCGTACCCCTTTCATACAACCCACTCAAATGCCCATATTCCCCCCGCAGCAAGCATAAACGTCAAACTCTCCGGCACAGACCACGAGGACTTCACGCTCCCCAACTCCACACTAGCCATATACTCCTCATAAACCGATTCGGGCGTCGAATGACCAAACGGCGGATGCACCCGCGCTGACGAAAACGCACCCGGTTCAATCATCGGGTACGAAGCCGTCGCGGCACGAATCGCTCTCGGATGCGATAAAGCGGTATATATGCTCAACAAACCACCCGCCGAATCACCGGCCGTAAGTATGCGGGTTAAATCCGCCTCCGTGGGCACGGAGTGACTGCTCAATATAGCGCTGAACTCGGACGAATGCAGCCATGTCCAGAAATCTTCGATATCGGCGTAGATCTCCGGACTGGTTGCTTCGGGTAGGAGGCGGTAGTTTGGAGATACGATTATTGCGTTGTGCTTTGTGGCTAGATCGGATAGCCAGTGTGGGAAGAATAACATAAATAGACTGTCGCCCATTACGAGGCCGCCGCCGTGGTAGCGGATGATTATGGGGCGGGGACTGGCGGGGGCGGATTTTGGGATGAGGATGTCTGTTCGGATTTCGTGGGTGCCGACCTTTTTGTACGGGGCTTGGATTAGGTCGAAGTTGGCGATTTTGGGGTCCGTCATGGTGATGGTGATGGTGGGGTTGATGGGTTGGTGAGATGGCGGTAGAAATGATAAATGGTGTAGATGTTTAAGGGACAATGAGTATGTAGAGTGAAGTGGGTTAGAACTGGAAGTGGAGCTGGTCAATGATCCTCTTTATATACACTTGAGATAAATGATCCAAAGTGTCACGGTCTACAGCCGTATCCGAAGCGCACCTTTTTGCCCCATTTGGTCTCTCGGCCTTAAAATAAAGCCGAGGCCGCATCCTGCGGTGTCTACCGGGAGATTGGATTGACGACCGGGAGGTTAATTCGAATATCTCGGGATATGAGGTGGATTAAGCATGAATTAAACCTTCAACTTCATCCATGGGTATTGCATTGTTTGCACCACCTTTAAGAATAATGTTTGCAGATCTGGATCTCTTGGCCCACGCACGGGCCGTATCCCGAGATCCCGACTCTCGGCATTATCATTCTTATTCCCGGAATACGCTACCTGCAATGTGTTACGGATAGAATTCCGGCACTTCATGAGAATATAGAGCGCCAAAGTCGTCGCTTCGTCAGGATTTGCAGAGCCTTCCCTTTCCCTCTCCGCCAGGATGTCTTTACGTCCGTGAACCCAATTGCAATCATGATGCTCACACACCCACAGTTTCATTCACCAATAGCCCACCAGATACGTATCATGGCTTGTATCTTTATCCATTGTAGTGTGGTATGTCCAAGAAACTTGAACTCGCGCTGTTCTTACTGGCCTAAATGACAGCCTCAGGCTGGTGCTAAGAGTAGCGACTTCGCTAGCGCCAAGACGAACACGAGAAGGAGAACTTGAAGATGAGAGAGCAAATATACCTAGGAAAGAGGTCGATGTTATCTGCTATTATTGACTTCTCCGAGATGAAGAACGTGATCAGAATTGCAGCCAAAGAAACATATACCAGGAACGGAAGCGAAATGTTGATACTCCTTTGCTTTATTCGCACAATAGTCATGTGGTATCTTGAGAACTCGTTGTCCGTAGTACAAGGTCCAGGATTCCAGCTCGGTGTTGGACTTTCCCGGGATTTCTCTTCTCATGGGAGCTGGATCATTGGCAATGATGGCATGCCGATCAGATATTCCCGGTTTGGAACCATCTTCGTTTGGTAATCTGAGCAGCAACGTTGTGCTATCTGGGAACCAAGTAACAAATTCTGCGACCGGAGGAATATCAAAACTGATTATGTGATACTATACTACTGTACTCGTATATATGTACAAAAGTGGATGGCCTACTAACAATGATTCCTTACACCGCCCCCTGGTATAATCGAGATCCTTTCAAGCACCTCATAGTACTTAATTTGTTTCACAAGTGAACTACCTACTAGTATTGATGCCATAGTAGTAGGTTATATATATCTAGATAAAACATAACATGAAGCTCTGTCCCCAGTACACGGTCAACTCTCTTCTATTGCAAAGCAACATACTATGCTTAAGGATCCATCCGGATTAGTAAGAGACACGATGATGGTGGTAATTAGATAGAAAAGACGAGAACTATCTACTGTAGATTGGAGAACCTGGATGAGTGGACTCCTGGTTACTAGTATACTACTTAGGTAGTATCGCTATTATATATTGAACTACTGAGCTGTTATATCATCCAAGGTCCATTGGTCTAGTGGAATGACGTTCGGTTTTGATCGGTCAGACAAACTTCCGAAAGGTCGTCGGTTCGAACCCGGCATGGACCTTTTTTTTGCTTGATTTCCGAAAGTCGATAACTCGGGCAACCCGGCTTACTTTTTTTTTTTTTATAAAAAGATTTTAAAAATTTGTTCCTGATTTTTTGATGCTCCCGCAGAAATGGTAGTGTCTTCTGCCCCCCCTTAAGATCCATTCACTTCTTCATGACCTTGTTCGCGGATCTCGCATTTTTAGGAGTTCGGATGCCCGTCACAAAACTGCGGACCTCAAACCCCGCGACAGTGACTCTGGAAATAATCTACTGGCTATCTGATAAAATGGGTTGTTGTTTTTTTCTTTTTAATGTATGCTAGTGCTACGTATACCCTCTCCTCCCTTCGCATCTATTACCTAACCGCGCGCTACAAGTTTGATACATAACCAATCATCCGCGAATAAACACCAGCACTAGAAACCTGACTAAAGTTGGACTTTATGTATAATCCAACCATATACGCCACCGCTAAAAACAGGATTGCTTTTGTTTCATTTACCTTCAAGGCTGAGTTGTTGGCTTTGACCATCGAACGTCTTCCTGTGCCTTGCTCGTTTGACCAAGCGCCCAAGTATAGCTGGCGCCATCATGATGTTCCTATACCACCGGTCAATATTGTAAACATAAGGTCAATATATAAACTTTCAATCATCTCACCCGAGAGGCTATGAAATATCTTCAACTTCGTTCATTTCAACTTTTCTTAGTTATATCTTCTACGATACAAAAACTTTAACTTTTTTACTCTGTTTTGATCATCGTAAGGCTAGTTTGAGTCCAGCATTCTCATTCTAAAGCCTAATCACTTGCTTTCTACCAGATGGATGGAATATCTAGAGCTCATTTTGCAGAGTTTGAGTATCTCTTGCAGCAGCGCTACCCGGACTTGCCTCTCGCCGAAGCTTACCTGAGATATCACCAAGACAAATTGGCCCCTTTTGCGAAAGAGTCAGATGCAATTGAGGCGCTAGTTCGCAAATTATGCCGGCCAGCAGATATTGCCAGTGATGCTGGTGGGATAATCTGGCGTATTGGGAAGAACATTGTGGAGCAACATTCGGAGCCAAACCGGCCTAATGCCGACCTTCCTGTCGCAGAAGTCGGCTCGGATGATATCTCCACCCAGATGCAGCTGGAGATAGTCAAGAAATTGATGCACCAAACCGCGCGGTCCGATAATTCACTAGATCTCAGTCTAGATACTGTGGTGACAAACGCTGCTCTCATGACGGGCAGGGGCTCAAACATTATTTCAACTTCGACGGAAAACGTGGTCAGGGAAATCAACGGCATCAATATCATTGGACAGTCACTCGTTGATCATATCAACTACTATGGACGCTGGATGCAGACGGTTACATCCATTCAAATCGCTCAAGCGAACCAGGCAATCCAGGCCTTAAATGTGATTAGTGATCATCTCAATGACGGTAATAGCATTCAAGTTTCGGGTGCTGGTGGACCCGATGGTTTTGCCAAACCCGTCTATGATTATATCCAAAAAAGGATGAATGATGTCGATACGGCAGAGTTGAAAAACCATCGTTTTTTCGTCTACCACCCTGACACGAATTGGTATGGGGCTTTTCATAGGATGATCAGGGGTAACCCTCTACCACCTGAATTCTGTGCCAAGGCAGATAATCTGGATACGATATGTCGATTCATGGAAGATGTTAGGCGAACTTTAATAGACGAGTCGGTGAACGGGAAGAATGTTGTCTTCCACCTTCTTTGTCCATCTTGGTACACTATCTCTATCAAAGAGCCCCTTCATTTCCCAGACAGCCTTAGCCCATTACGAGTTGAGGGAGAGAAACATAAGGGCAAGGAGCTGGTTGAGCTCAATCTTCCGGCAGCCCCTGCTGGGCTCCTGAATGGGGTTGCAAATGTTCTTGACGCCAATGGGTGGAACAATATCGCACGGGGAGCTTCTGTCGCCACAACAATCCCAGCAGTAGGTTGGGGTATTAATGGTGCCTGTCTCGCGTTTGGACTCGGAGTGGGAGCGGTCACGGGGCTGGGGGTGTTCGTTGCCATGCCACTATGGTTTGGCACTGCAATGCCGGCTATGGGTGCGGCAGCTCCGATTATCGATGAAGCTGTGTATAATGCTCTGTGCGAGGAGGCGCCACGAGTGCTAGGATCTACTAATCGTTTAAATATACCAAGAAGATATGCCTGAAGAGTTAGATTGTTTTCCAATTGACACCACTTTGCTCCTACTAGTAGAATTCCCAATCAAGACACTGTACGACCCGGTGTCGTAAATGCGTAAATATTGGCAGTCGGACCTGAGAAAAGAAAAGCCGCTTGCTAGCAACTGTACTATTACAATACATCATAATAGATTCCTGCACAGCTTGTTAGTTCCAAGGTTAGAACGTGCAGCCACATGGATGTGTATCTTTGAATAGATTCACTCCACAACTAAAGTTGATTAGGACCTGCCATAATATTTTTGAAAATCTATTTTCTTGATTCATCTAGTGTCTGGTTACCTGCTTGTTGGTTGCTGGCCTTGATCTCGATATTTTACTTTATATTACTAAACATATGGCTCCTCCTCTGTGAGACACCTGCTTCAGACGTAAGCTCTTCCACTCTTCCCCGAAGATCTGATCCCGCCTAGACCATCAAGATCAAAAATAGAATTAATATTAAGCTTAATTAACACAGGCAGTGTCAACATACTACTAGTAGTATATATATAGAAATGTACTACCTAGTATACTCCATCCTCTACCCATCGTCTTCCTGGGCAGTGCAAGGTCTTGGCAATATGGAGGTATACCCGGCAAAAACCTTATCCGCGCCTAAAATTAAATTCGAAGTGAGACATCGAGGGAATGGAATTGGATACCATGTAGAATTATTTGCAGTAGATGATCTGTGAAATATTCATCTAGAGTATCTATGGATGCTAATATGCTAGTATACTAGTATACTAGTACTATCACAATATCTCAGTCATGTAAGTATTCCGTGGAGCACCCGAAGCCGCGGAGGGAACCCGCACCTTCGGAAGCGATCAGCCGATCGGGAGGAAATGGGACGGGACGGGGATACATCGGGATGCCGTAGGGGTAGACTTGCGAGCCGGGAAGATCAGATCAGATCAGTCCGGTTTGAAAAGGAGGCTGTGTTTGTTCTATTTATTCTACCCTAAATTGTACCCTAAACCCTGAGTTTGACTAGTGTTTAGCTGCGTCACTGAGATATCTGGGAATATCTGGGAATATCGTGGGGATGCTGGAAACTGCCGACGATCGGCAGTTGGCGGTAGTCGGTTATACGGTGGAAGTATAGGAAGTACGGAATATTAGATGAATGCCAGTGGGATAGGCAGAGTAGATAGTTGCAGGGTAGTATGAGAAGTATTCTACTCACGAGTGTACTCTATCAGTTATCTACTAGTTCGCTATACTATAGTACACTACACTGTCTACACTGTAGGGATGTATCTCCCACATCGTGGGGATGTGGGGAAGCAGAACTCCTTACAGCCTTGGAATATCTCATACTTTTCAAGTTTCTATTCTAGTAATTCTACTATTTCTAAACTAGTATCTCAACTAGTATTTCTATTATTTCTATTAATTCTATAATCCTAGCCTACAACTATATTCACCGCCTCTGGTTGGCTGCCTTGCGTAATCCATCCGATTGCGTCGATTTACTTTAAACACTTCCACTTCCACTTCCACTTCCACTCCGCTCCTCCACTCTTCACTCCTCCGCTCTCCACGCAACTCCCTCAATTCACCTCCCCCTCCTCCGCAGACATAGCATGTGTCCTGCTCAACTCACTCCTCATGGATGAGGGTTCCGACAAGGCCCCTCGACGAAGAGGGGTCTCACGCGCCTGCGACCGCTGTCGCAGCAAAAAGGTACCCCAATTCCTCCCAGCTACCCCATCCCACATTCAAGCGATCCCTACTAACTCACATCTCCAGGACAAATGCGACGGCATTCGTCCCACATGCTCCGCCTGCCAGGCCACCGGCCAATCCTGCTCCTACGACCCCCACGCAAAGAAACGCGGTCTCCCCGAGGGCTACGTCCGCGGACTCGAGAAGCTCTGGGCGCTATCGATATGTAACATCGACGGGTTCGAGGATAACATGCTGGCCATGCTCGGCGCGACCGCCGACTCTGCCGATCGTCGCGCTAAATTGATGTCTATCTGGTCCGAGGATACTTCTTCCGAGAGTTTACATGAAACTTGGAAAACGAGTCGTCTTTATGGTGCGCTGGAGAAAATGCTCTCCAGCTCGGAACAGACTCCTGCGACAGCTGCCGGGACGGGGAAACGGTCGCGCAATCCGAATGATGATCTAGATGGTGGTTGGGGGTATCGCTTTGGGAGAGAATCGAGTCCACTAGGCCCGACTGCGCCGCGAATTGTCGGTCCTGTTTCACTTTCGCATTCGTCCTCGCACTCGCCCACTGCGAAGCGCACACGATTGGCACAGTCGCAGTCACAGTCACAGTCACAGTCGCACTCGCATCCACAGTCCGATCGCGGTATCACCTCTTCCTCTCCGCAAACTCTCCAATTACCCGCGCAAACCTCCCAACTCCTCGACATCTACTTCGCAGCAACACACTCCTGGCTCCCAATCCTCGCAAAACACAATACCCTCCGCGCCTCCTACCTCTACGCAAACACCGCCGTCTCACTCACAGCCACAAGCCCCGGTTCCGGCGACCACGCCGCACTATGGGCAATCCTCAGCTACACAATCACTCAATCCCGAACCGATCCTCGCTCCAGTCCCGCCGGCACACTCTCACTGGCAAAAGAGTACTACACCATCTCGCGCCATCTCATTCCTCTCGAAAAAGACCGATACGAACTCGGTCACATCCAGGCATTACTACTACTCACGTTGGTGAATATGGGACTGGAAGATTGGACAGCGGCATGGTTATTAAGTGGACAAGCAGTGCGCATGGCGATTGCGATTGGTCTGGGCACTTCCACAGATATGCGACGATCTGACGAGACGAGGCAGGGCAAGGCGGTGTTTCTGGGCTGTTTTGTTATCGATTCACTTCTTTCTTTCCGGCTTCGGCGTTGTCCGGCTATGTCGGCGAATGATATTGCACCGGTCGGTTTATTGGAAGAAGATGGATTGGAAGAGTGGAATTCTTGGGCGGATGTTCTTCCTACGGCCGGCGCCAGCACAAGCACCAGCGCCAGCACCGCGCATGGGAAAGTTCCCCCTCGTCGGGGACCGCTGATGTCTCTAAGCTGCTTCAATCGCCTGGTCGAACTAGCCAGTGTTCTGAACAAGATCTCGCGCAATCTCTCAATGGGGTACAAACCCTCCACATTCGCACAGCAACTAGTCATGGACCTAAAACAATGGGACGACGGACTCCCACTCGGCTGTCGTCTAATCGGTCCGGAAAGTATCTACCCAGAACGACACTCGGCACTACTACCGCACCAAAGTTATCTAGGACTAACATATGTCGCGACCCTACTCTGGTTGTATATCTCTCTCATCCCGGGAGAACAGGGCTTACATCGCTCGCAACGACCCGCGACCGAGGGTGCGAAGAAATTACTTTATCGCGGGTTATCCATGTTGGCGCAGCATCTGGATAATTTCCCGATTTGTGGTCTGCCGCCTATGTTTGAGTTCGGTCTTCGGACTATCTCTGAACAGGCGTTCTCTTTACGGCAGAATGTTGATGCGCCGGATTCGTTCCCGTTTGTTCGGTGGGCGGATGAGTTTCGTCAGAAGACTGCTGCTCTTGTGTCGAGTTGGCCTGCTTATGGGTCTCTTGTTGTGGCGATGGAGCGGTCTCAGCAGACACAATCACAGACACAGACCCAGCCGAATGGGTATAACCCGTCAACAACAACCTTTGGAAGTGGAGTCATGCCAGCGCCGATCACGGGCGTTCCGAGTGTACCTGTTCCTGTGCCTGAGCAAGTAAACTACGCATCTTCCATCATGGGAATCAGCATGCCGGTAGACGGGCAGTCATTAACGCCAAAGGACACTATCATGGAGAACACGGATCTAGCCATGATGCCAGTGGATAATAGGTCTGGACCATTAGAACCAATGGAGATGGAGAAACTACCACAATCACAATCGCAACCACAACAACGACCAGATGCAGTATATCCATCTCATCCACAACCACACCCACACCCACACCAACATTCACAACACCCCTCAACCCCCGACTCACCCTCAATCCTATCCAATTCCACAAATCCAAATCCAAATCCCTACCCAACCTCCAACTCTATACCCGGCCCCGGTCCAGTCCCAGTCCCGTCCCCGAAGATCTAGACGCAATATTCAAAGACCTAGCCTACCTCGACACAACAGAATGGTCTCACAACCGCGAAGCAGGACTGAAAGATTTCGGATTCCTAGATGACTCCACGTTCCAGGCTTTCTGTCATGATCCTGATCGGCTTGGTTCGCAGCCTCTTGTTCATCCGCCTTCTATTGCGGATATTTGGCCGCCTCCTGGTTTCTTTCCGGAGACGTTTCGGGATGTTGGAGATCGATAGTAGATGAATGATATGGGAGGAGGGGGTGATATAGTGGAGATGGGGTGATGGGAGGGGGATTGTATATATATGTTGAAAATTTATGTAAATAGCTCTGAATTTCCATTTTGGCTGTTGTTATACAGTGGGTGTTGCCCACTATACCGGCCTTGGCGGGTATGCCACTATTATGACACTTTCATGTGCACAAGTATAGCTATTCGGGCAATAAAAATTAATTGGTGGTCTTGGATGCGGACAACAGTTATTTTGAATGTTTTATCATGGTGAATCTACGTCAACGCCCCTCCCCCACGTGCCATCTACCCCTGAAGATCCCATTGAAACTAAAAAGAACCGAACGGGTAAGTAGTTGCTCCACCAAAAGCTTAATCATCTTTAAAGCAGGCTACAACAATCTATTGCATACTATTGAACGATATCGAGTGGAGGTTATTGACGTGCTCGAGGATTTTCGTGTGGAGGGGCACGGTGAGCGTGCACTGCCACGTCCTGGAAGCACTGCCCATGACGAAATAAAATGCAGAGTACGGAGTAGCGGGGACGAAGATCGACTCGGGTTCTACATATTTACTGGTACTCCATAGCCATGTCATATTTAAAAGAGCTGGTCGAATACGGCGTCATGATAGGGGTTTATTGTGGAGATCAGGGGTTCAAGTTTGCGGCAATTTTCAAAAAGACGCTTATATCGCGACTAGTGTTTCATCACTCTTGGGTAATTGATATCACTTTTATTGCGACAGCCCTGCCGCTCCAAGGTGGCTTGGTTATCTCTGGGTAGAGTAAATGGCTTCCAAGGTTGTTGAGTTGGGAGAGACATACCAGTATACGAGTCCAGTGTTTATGGGCGAGATATTGCAATTTTGCATATTAGAATGAAAATATTTGAACTGAATAAAATGGAGATGAAGAATTTGAATGTCTATTAAGAACAAATGAGGGTTATGAAAGGCTTTTCTACCTGCCCAGGTACCAGTAGTCGATATTCCTTCTCATACATCATGCAACTCGGTAATATTGTGCACCCACAGTAATATAGATGTGCCGCTAATAATTACGGAGCGCTAAGGAATAATATTTGAAACACGCAGCATGGACGAAAACGCATTTCTGGCGTGTCTGAAAGTAAAGAGGGCAAAATACTAGTAACACTCGAAGTTGGATATATGTCCACCTAGTAGGGCTATGTATTTCCAGTGAGTTCGTAGAGGCATTGCTCTGGAGGCCACACTTCCGTGATTTGACTATATTTTCCAACTACGCTCGAGTCCAATTGCTGAAGCAAGGGGCTGTAGTTTAATTGAGCAATTTAAACAATTCTTCAAACTATTGTAACTCATACTATCACATAAACAGATTGTGGACTTGTGCTTGTTTCAGCTGTCAGCAGAATGCTGAGTCATCCATCAAGATCAACCTCGGTTCGCCGACTTCGCCTCTTCTCCACTTCAACATTCCCCACAGTTTCACCTTCAACACAGTCAACTTTAACTTTGAAACCCTTGGAACAAGAATGAGTACCCTCAATCTGCTGCATGTACATGCACTTGATCCATGAGAACTCGTACTCTGCACTCTGCTTCAGCTAAACGCCTGCCCCGAGACATCATCCCTGGCGATCTCTACCCTCCTGGACACCCCACCAGCCCCAGTGCCCCCCGGCGCCAGTCGATCCTTGCTTCGTCTGCCAAAAAACCCGCAACCGATGACGCCGGCCGTGGGTCGGCGGGTGGTTCTTGAACCCTCGCCACGGCCTCGTTGGCCCCTGGCCCGCGTGGTCGCTGATCTCTCTCCAGCTTGCCCCAATGCATGACCTATCACTCCAGCGCTTCGTTGCCGCCGTCGAATCAGCAATGTCCCTGAACTGCAATTCTCCATCGATCGCCAGCCTGTGGGAGGGGGGCATGGAATGGCGAACGCGAACCGTTCTGTCCTGTCTTGTCTTTGTCAAGGCTGATCACCATCTCCCTTTTTCTGTCCCTGCTGCGCCTTCATTTTCACCCTTCTTTCACTTCTTTCACTTCTTCTAACTGCGACGACTTCTTCTCCTCTCTCTGCTCCTCTCCATGGCTCTGCCTTCCTCTACACTCCTTTACTGATCGTTCATTCTTTCCAACCCGCGACAATGTTCACTTCCCCACGACGATGGATTTTCATCGTCTCTCCACTCATTACCCTGAGCCTGATTTATTACCTCTACCTCAACCCCCACGGCCACTCGGTCGCCGCCCATAATGCCGAACATTCTATCCACGCCGAGCAAGGCCAGATCATCATCGAAGAACCGAAAACTCCTCCGACCAGTGACTCCACCCCCAAGACACCCAAACCCACCAAACAGGAGCTTGAGGAGAACCAGTGTGGCCACATTCGCCGGGATATGGATGATGTCTTCGTCGTCTTGAAGACTGGCGCCACGGAGTCTCAACAAAAGGTCCCCGTGCAGCTCCGCACCACCCTCCAATGTGTCCCCAACTACGCCATCTTCTCCGATTATGAGGAAACCATTAGCGGCGTGCCAACCTACGATGTCCTCAGCAACGTGACCGAAGCAACGATGAACAGCGAGCCCGAGTTCAACATCTACCATCGTTTGCAACAGGTTGGCCGGGAAGGCCTCACCGATGAAGAATGGGGTGACCACGAGAACGGTCCCTTTGGAAAGACCAACAACCCCGGATGGAAGCTGGACAAGTGGAAGTTCTTGCCCATGATCGATGGGGCATTGGAAGCGATGCCGGATGCCAAGTGGTACATCTTTATCGAAGCCGATACTTACGTCGTGTGGCCCAACCTGATCAACTGGCTGGCCCACCTGGACCACACTCGAAGCTATTACATCGGAAGCCCCATGCAAATCGGCGATATCCTGTTTGCCTACGGAGGATCTGGCGTTATTCTCTCCGCCGAGGCGATGAAGCGTCTTCAAACATACCGCTCCAAACACCAAGCCGAGTTGGAGAAGATGACCGCCGATGAGTGGGCTGGAGACTGCGTCCTCGCGCGGGCCTTTGACCAAATCAAAATCCCACTCACTTGGGCCTGGCCCATGATGCTGACCACTCGACCCTGGGAGATTGATCACTTCTCCGAGGGTTACGGTCGCCAGCCCTGGTGTTACCCCGCTGTTTCGTACCACCGCATGACCCCTCGAGACATCGAGGAGATGTGGCAATTCGACCGGACATGGTTCAGAAGTGGCAAGAATGCTCTTCTCCTCCATGCCGATGTCTACCGTGAATTCATTCACAACGGTAGCCTCGCTGGACGCGATGATTGGGACAACATGTCACCCACTGATATAATTTTCGATGAACCCACCAAGCCTTCGCTGGAGAGCTGCCACCAAGCCTGCTCGCAGAACAAGGAGTGTCTGCAATACACCTGGAACCAGAAAGAGAATACTTGCAAACACGCCTCTACGACCTTCCACGGCGCTGCAAGCAATGGCACATACTCCGGCTGGATGACCCACCGTGTGCAGAAGCTTCTGCGAAACTTCCAGTCGTCTTGTCCTCAAGTCGAGTACATCTTTTGAAGCGAGCCATGAACATAACACCAACACCAACACCCGTTTAGCATTTTCTTTTGACCTCTTGTCTTGTCTTGTATATATACCATTCTCTGCACATACTTTCTATTTTCCTCTCTGCCGCGATTCCTTTTCGCAGCAAGGTCATCGGCGAGGCGTTGCTGGCATTTCACGCACTTCTGCTCTGCATTTCTTTTACCTTTTCTTTTATTGTCTGCTGGACGGACTTGAGACTCCGAGTCGCTTGCATGGGATCCAAGGACCCGATCAATGCATCAATTTGACGATGAAATATAGTCAATCATACAAAGAAATAAATATAACATTTCCAACGTTCAAATTCAAGTTCTTACGGGATATCCTTAGTTACCAGTAAAGAAACCAAGTAATGAATTGGCCAAGACGGCAAGCCGAGCCGAGCCGAGCCAAAACCACCGGCCAACGAGTCGAAATTCCGTTTATAAGCTAAGATAGCTGGTATATCAACCTGATAAGCCAGACCCACAACTCAGTACCTAACCCGAGCTCGTATGTAGTTCAAGTTGGTATTCATTGTTCTACAAGAGGTGATTCAAATGCTGACTGATCTTGCATTGGGAGTTAAGCTTAATACATCTCCTTCTTGCCTGCAACTACTAAGCTAATGTCTGGGGCCCTCGGCTATTCCCTTCAACATTAAGCAACATCAATATCAACATCCGATGATTCCTCAGCTCTGTTCTTCACGCTATCCAGAAAAGCCTGCAGATCAAAAGTGCTGTTTATATCTCTAATACTGGCTACTGACAGACAAATCATGAAGATATGTATAGGATGAAAGACTACCTGAGCTCAAAGAAATTAGATATAGCGGTGTAGACCCTGAGCCGGTTCCAAGGTTGCCGTTATGGAGCCCCGGAGGCGCATAGACGGTCATGTTTTCCTATTACTGCGAATAACTTGGCGCAAGCTAACTCACATGGTGGAATAAAATCTGGGAAGTTTTTCATGCACGGGACCAAATTGTGTCTTGAAATATTTAGCAATGAATAACTTGAAGAATGTACTGAAAGAATAATTACACATGCAATCAGACGAAGACCTCCCCGGCTTATGCAGTACCAGCTGTTCCAACCGTTCCAATTACTCCAGCTTTTCGTCGCTCTCGCAGCAGTACAGGCACAATGGTCAACAAAACGGAAATACTAACGACGATAGCTTGTATACCAAAGACCAGACCCAATCCATTCCGTTGAATCCAAGCAGGCTGGAAATATCCCACCGCAAACCCACCACATGTTCGCCACATGTTGAGAATGGCAGAGACGCACGTAGATCGATTGGGGTATTTCTCCAATGCATACGCCGTGATAGCCCTGGCTGGAGTTAGCATGACTGTTTTCTGGGATTTTGGGCGGGAATGAAAGGGACGGTGGCGTGGAACATACACAATTGTACCAACCATTCCAATATTAACCATAATCCACCCAAATGCAATTCCAATCCAGTGTTTACCAAAATGCATCGTCAGTCCATACGTGAGCAGTCCACAGACCATGCTACCGATGGGAAACCATACTCCGTGTAGTCGATACTCAGTCTGCCAGGCATGTTGGTGTCGGCGATAGATCCATCCGTTGAAGAAGTGACCGAATACCCAACCTGATAAATTGATTAGAATTTTTCTACATACGAGAGAAGCTTTATCATGGAAAAAAATACCGCATAGTGCGCCAATCACACCAGCGAAGCGCATGGATGATGCCTCAATTGTATCAAAGAGGTAGGGCGGACTGTGGAGAAACGTATCGATGGTAGTGGTGATTCCTGAAATCGTCAGCACCGTTCCTATACTACTGTGTCGCAAGAATATTTCATAGAAAAGGAAAATGATAAGGGCTAAACATACCGATGGGCCAGGTAAACGTAATCAGAATGGCAATTCCAGTCATCAATAAAGGGAATCGGAAAACGTAAACCACTAGGATCTTGCACCAGTATCCCAGCGTCTTCCATTTCGGTCGGCCAGTGTTTCCGAACCCGAAATAAGAGCCTAGTAGGGAGCCCGGTTGTCTATCCGGGTTGTAGTATGTTTCTCGGCCGAAGGCAAGGACGAGAATTGTTGATAGTCCGTATAGAGCTGTTAGTACCCCAAAGGAGGAGACCCAGTTTGTGCCTGCACCAATGTATCCGGCTATGGCGGGACCGAGGAAGGGTCCGACGAGGAATGTTGTTCCCCTATACTTTATTAGATTTGAAGTTTCGGGAAGTGATGGTGATGGTGCACGTGGAAGTACTTTTCAACTTACCAGATGTTGATCATGCGGGGCCATTCTAATAAAATCAGCAAGTTGCGAGAATGCGCTAAGACCGAATGTTTACTTACCCTCTGGGCTGTACATGTCGTGAATAATGGGAAGTCCAATTACTTGAGGGACAGTGCCAAAAAGCCCCTGCAGTGAGCGAAAAGCCGTAAAAGTGTTGTAGTCTGTTGAAAGCGTGGCTCCCAGGACCATGAACATTGTGATGACCTGCGGCCAGATCCAGACAGGGAAACTGGAGAGCCAGTTAGTTGAAATTGCACTGCACCACTCATTAAATTATTCAAGATTGGATTCCTCTCACCGACCATACGCCTCCACGAGCGGAACAGCAAAGAGTCCACCGAATCCCTGGAGCAAAATGCCCCAGTTCATGCTTGTCGCGGACTTATTGATGGAAATCCCCCATTCCAATGCCTGGGGAGTGATAAGAGTACCACCCCAAACCATAGCTCTATAGTAGATAGACCGGATTAGCCTAAATGCGATGATCATCCAGGAGGTGGAGAATACATACCCATCTGCAAGTAAAGAGCTCGACATCAGCGCGAGAAAGAGCAGCGTTTTCCGCCTCTGACTCCAATTCTGCGGATTCCGCTCATCCATACCCCCCTTCGATTCTCCCGAGTGTACTTCATGCGATGAAGCATCTTGGGACAGCGAGGTAGAGTCCATCTCGCGTGCCTCGTTGACTGGAGAGTCTTTCTCCATCTTGAGTAGTAGTGCTGGTATTTACCAGAATTGCCGATTGTGACTCGGTAGATATCCGGAAGGGATGCCACGCGGCAAGGGGAACTAAATTAGAATCAAGGAGAAAGGAGAAGTGAGTGAGTCCTGCACCTGCACTTGAGCGAGCGACTATCGTTTCCCGGGAAGACCTAGGTTTTATGCATGGAAGGAGAGGAGAAGGGGAGGTTAGATTGAATTCTGACACATGGCAGGAGGATTTCTCGCGTGGCGTGTGTCGCGCAGATGTTGAGGAGACAGGTAGGAAAAATATACGAGATGATATCAGGAAAAAAGGCAGAAAGTGATAGCCCCCTTCTTCTTCTCTGAACTATCCGAATTGTACGGACTAACTAATTTAGTTCGTCCTCCACATCCACCCAAAGGTTGGGTTGGGTCGGGTCTCTCGAACTTACGATCTACTCGTATGTATCTTATTTCTATCCCCTCAATTACCCGAGGGAAGAGAACGCACTTGCATTGGTCGGTCCATGGACTGGAATCACACAGATCAAATCTCGGCTTTACGCCCCTCTCCACATTGAATTATCGCGCAGATCCCTTCTGGACGCGGGTTCCACTTGGCGCCACTTTGAGGTACAGGGCGTCATTTAGGTTTTGGATACTTTGAACAAGGCTAAAGTTTGTTTCTTGTATTTTCTTTATGCCTTTTACAATACAACGCCCGTATGAAAGACACAAATTATCTTGTCTTTTGCGCTGGTTGGGATCGGCGAGGACTTTCTCTCTCCTTACTGGCGCGTCGCTTTGATTTGATATGTGGATTTGAGGCTTGCAGTGGACTCGTCTCACGAACTAAGTGGCAACCAACTTTGGTGCAGTATTTCGGTTACAAGTTTAGCTCCCAGAGTGACATGGACATTCTAACTTCTTCGTTCGTGGGGGTTTATTTTATGTACGGAGGAGTCATGCTGGGAATGTTGGGCCACGTACCACCCCTTTCATCTACATAAGACACCAGCACAGCAGACCCGATCGAATCCGTCTTTTCCTCTTTACGTAGCGTTCATCCGATTTCCAAGTGAGCCAAATCATGTCCTTTCTGGCTCGACTAGCAGGCCTACTTGGTCTGGCTTCGCCGGCTCCTGTTATTCCCCCGGGTGCAGCCCTCGCAGCTACGATTACAGTGGTAAGTTTTGCGCTGGAATCGAACTTAACTTAATTCATTTTGCTTTGGGCGAAATCTGACTGGTTAGCCGGCTTCTCTTGGATTTGTGCCCGTCGCGGTCCATTTCGATCTCTTTGGCGAATTGGTTCGTTTAGGCCGACATGCGACCGCGGAGGAGGTGGCAAATGCCTGCAATGCGCGCATCAGGGCGCGTTCCACTGGAGATCCTGAAATTGGTACATCTCCCGTATGCCAAGTGCTTTGGCTTTGATTTAGTAAATTTTCGCTAATTTTTCCAGCTGTCAGACTTGCCTGTATGGATGCGACCACTTCCCATTGATTACTACTCATATGAGTTTTGTTTACTTATTGACTGATGTTGGCTAGCCGACACGCTGTACATTATGTCCGGACTAGGCCTAGTCGAGCGCGTGGTTGAGGATTTATTTGCTGCTAATGCAATCACTCGACACATGGTTGACATGCCTTCTGCGCAGCACGGCGCCGTGCATTTTACAACCGAAGGGATGATGGCCGGCGCGTTCATGATGAAGAAGCTTCAAGCTACTAACTTCGCCTATCCATTTACCGAAGCAGACGGGCCAATTCAATATGCTTACAAACTCATGGGAGAGGAGAAGCTCTCTCACGAACACACTTATTCGATTATGGAGCAACAAGGTCGCATGGAAAGCTTTAATCAGTTCATGGTGGGCAAGTTCATCAAGTTTGGCACATTTCCGGACCGCGTTGCTTCACTAGGATACAATCTCGGCAAAACCCTTGGCGAACCAGGACCTCTGCATCAGAATCCTGTTATGGTCGATATTGGGGGCGGACGGGGTGAACTACTCTTAGAAGTTCAGGCGGCTTATCCACATCTGCAAGAGGCCAATCTAGTTGTGCAGGAGTTCAACACCGAGATCGACGCCGGCGATGTCCCCGGTGTGCGGCTGATGGAGTGGAATTACAAGGAAAGTCCCGAGCAGCCGATTCGGGGTGCACGGATTTATTCACTACAGCATATCCTGCACAATCTGCCTGATTTGGACGCGGTGGCGCTTTTGCAGAAGCTCTCGCGAGCGATGACGGCCGAGTCGCGGTTGCTTATTATTGAATATGCGAAAAATATGACTTATACCTCGCTCCATGCGAGTATGATTGCTTTGTATGGTGGCCGCGAACGCAGCCCGGCCGAGTGGAGGCAGTTGGCGAGCGTTTCGGGGTTGGAGGTTGGGTTTGAGGGATATGTGCGAGCGGGTGAATCATTGGTGGAGATGAGGTTGAAAACCGAGTAATAAACCTAACAGAGCAATGGAATCTCGCCGGATTGAGTTCTGGCCCCAAGTTGAACTAGTTCATTTGCCTAGCGTGTCAAGTAATTTGACGTAGTCCGTAACCGGTACATACATACTGACATGGTCATGGAACCGGAACAAGTGGAGATGAGCATGTTATCAAGTGGAGTGATCCTCCGGAGTCTTTTCCGACATTACTTTGGCTCGGTAAAATACCGACAAAATATCCAGTCGAACAAGAGTTATACGAGATGTGCCTGATCTCAATGCGAACTCAGATCATTCACGACATGCTTTGCGCTCTGCATGAACACCTAAGAATTGACAAGTCGAATGTGATGGGTGATCGGCTTGATTCATCACATCCGAGTTCTGAGCTCGAGCAAATCACACAAACAACCCCTCCCCACCAATTGACGGTATTGAGTTCGCATGAAAGCTTT
This sequence comes from Penicillium waksmanii, assembly GCF_028829765.1. Lineage (NCBI taxonomy): Eukaryota > Fungi > Ascomycota > Eurotiomycetes > Eurotiales > Aspergillaceae > Penicillium > Penicillium waksmanii. The sequence goes on along the minus strand of NW_026643249.1, from coordinate 3,294,148 downwards.
TCCCGGGTAAATTAGGAGCTTCGATTGGCCGAGATACCCTCTACTGATGTGCTGACTATACCAATAACAGACTAGAATGGATCTCCTTACCTTGTCTCAAGCCCACGACCCACTTGTGAATCTTATTTGATCTTCCGATCAAGACCCGGACAACTAGCGCCCGGAATCCACTGTCAGTGCTCTGAACTCCTGTAGGTTATCTCTTTTACCTGATTCTTGGGTTGGTACGGATACAATAGAAAAATAGTGCTCCGTTCATCGGAAGGGAAATCGCTGAAGAGGGGTATTGCTTTTTCCCCATTCCAAACCTTTGGATCGACTATTGAATGCACGGCCTCGGTTTGTACAGCCCTTGCGTTGGCGTCGCATGGCGTTTGCATGGTCGCCATTCGTTCCCCCAGCTCGCGTTGGAATGTCGCCTGTGTCACCGCGTCCACATGGGCCTTGCAGGAATGAGGCCCCTACACAGGGAAACATACTAGCTAGGCGTGGTGGAAACCGAACAAATCCTTTATTCCTCCGGGTCTTGCTCGGAAACCGGGATACGTACTAATGTGGTGTCCAATTTTAGCGCAAACATCGTCTTGGGACACCCGTGAACTATTGTTGGCCCTTTGATCCATTATTCGGGTGTATTTAATCTCTCCATCACACTTCTGTGATATTAGGTTCGCACCAACCAGTGGCCCTGATATCCACGCCCTTCCTGTGATTCATCATCGTTCCTGATCAGCCCCCCCAGTTCGGCCCCCTTGTTGGCCCGGTCAAACTTAGTCCACTGGGCTGCCATGACAGAGTTTACCTGTACGTTGTTTGCGAGGTAATCGGTCTTTGACTTTCTACCGAAGTGTGCCATATTCCACCCCCACTCCTATATGATCCGCGCAAGTGCTGTCTGATCCATCAACATCAATGCGATTTCTCTTTCATTCCCCGCCAATGCTTGCTATTTGAATGCGAGTCGCGCGCTGCAGTTGAATCTCGATCACAAAGCCGACCCTTACATCATCGCCATGGAAATCCCCCGACCCGGAGAAGGAGATGTCGATATTGGTAAGTTGCGTGCACAGAGATGTTGGGCCCGGTAGTCTTTGACTGATGTTTGATATGCATAGGCTCTGGCACATTTGCCGCTTGCTGGGTAGGCCAAGCCTGTCACTATCCATGTGGTACTTTGAGTAACTAACCTGTCACTTAGGCGCTTACTGGAGTGGTTGGCGTCGCTCTGCTCTTTCGATATGCCGTCAAGTCTTGGGTTCGCTGGGCTCTGCCGCAGGTTACTGCCCCCGGACGAATTTGGGGCATCGAAGATATGTTCTTCCTAGTGGCTTATGGCTTTGATGTCACTCATATGACATTTATTCAACTAAGGTAAGAGTTGATCTTATCCTGGGGATTCTAAGAGTATCCGACTAACTAGAGTACAGTGCCAATTGGGGTCTCGGGCGTCACTTCTTCTATCTTAGTGAAGAGGAAAGATTCCACGCTATGAAGTGGGACTTTTTGTCACAGCCTATTGCCGTCGCCTCGGCGATGGTTTCAAGAACCGGCATGATGTGGTTTCTCTTGACATGCTTCGCAGCGAGTGATCGTAAACTTCGAATGTCGATCATCATCTGTGCTATTGTGCAAATCGTGGCAAATATGGTCACCATCGTACAAATAATTGTCCAATGTGGGCCTAATCCATATCACTCCGCGGATCGTGTTCAATATTTCAAATATATGTGGACTCCTTTGCCTGCGGATGGATCGGTCGTGTGTCAATCACCATCTGTCCAAACGACCGTCGGCTTTGTCCAGGGAGGTACGTACTTGATTTGATCTACACTTGCATCGTACTATGTTAACCGAGTCCTGACAGGCTTCAACTCAATTATTGACTTCGCGCTCGCTGCTCTCGCTGCCGTGGAATTATGGCAGTTTTTCCTGCGAACGTTACATCGCGAACCCAATAATACATTCTGGTCTCAGTTCCGCAAAATTAACAGCACTGTCCGATCACGTCGCATCTGGCAGACACTCACCCTGAGCGGTCCTCTTATACTATCCGGTGCTGCTTCGATTGTGAAGACTTATGTAGGTCCTCCTTAAAATACTCATTTGCGCAGTTCTAACATGCAGTGGTACAGAAACTCAAATCACTAGGTGACCGCCTGGATTTTACTTATAACATCGTCTCATTCGTTCTCTGGGTGAAGTAAGTTGTCGATAAATACTATATGTCAGCCTTGTCAATTCTAACATGAGCCTTTGCAGGATCGAAAACTACAGCATCCTGCTAGCCTCCTGCGCACCTGTCGCCCGTCTCTTCCTCCGCTCTATCGTTGACAACCGTCGCGACGGCAAACCATTTGGTTACTGGTCCCGATCTCGCTCGAAGAATAATAATAACAATACGGATAATTCGAACGATACAGAGCTCAAGCGACGACAGAAGGACCAATGGCTGGATTCGGCAACGGCGACAGCGGGCAATTGGCAAGATGAAGAGAATGATCCGTCGCATTGGGGTACCGAGCGTTCTGAGAGTCGAATCTCTCGAGCACAACAGCCCGATCATTTGGATGATGGATTTGTGACTGTCAAGACGGATATTGTTGTGCAGGTTGATGATGGGCGGTCTGTTTCTTCTGGCGGTGCCAGGTTACTTCCTGAGGGGAGTGAATCGCTTCATGTGCATAGGAAGGAATAATTAGTTGGGGATGTGTAAAAATGAGGCCGTGTAGATAGTATAATATGGCGCGAAGTATAATTCGATATTTACATACAGTACACGAATCGAAAGCTAGGGTATTAATTGAAAACACATACTCTTTTAAAATTCTCTAAGGTCGCAGCTCTGGATGATAAATCCTAATGATTACTATGATTTGCAAAATTGAGATAAAAACATCTTCGTCGCTTCAAGTAGCAAAATAATAATTATGACGCGCTCGGAGCATCCAGTCCACAAAAACAACCAGAAAGGTTCCGGCGATCAATACTATCGCCCAGTTCATATTATCTACTGGTGTCAGTGAAGCCGGCCGGCACAATTGCTTTGAAGTGGATTTTACTCACATATGTTTGCCTTATCCACGGGGATATAAAGTGGGAAGCTACCAAGATGGAATACTCCGTTAGCCGAATCACATTCTATACTATATATCAATAAACAGCAACAGTGGAAAGCTTACAGAAGCATGACACTAATCAGCAAACACCAGCAGACGGAAAATATATTGATGGCCCATCCGGCCGCACCCAGGTTAAAGGCTCGTGGTGTCGGCAATGCTTTGCGGCCGGTGACGACAATCTGGGAATGTTTAAGTAATCGCAAGTAGACATCGTCTCGGAAGTGTGAAAACCAACCAGGAAAGTTGGGATTAGATAGCCAACTTGGATTGCGACTAGTCCAATGCTAATAATCACCTGAAATGCGTAGTCGGAGCCAAAAACCACCACACCTAGGAGTGAGGTTAGTTGACTACCTTGGTCAGTGTAGATAGATGGAAGAATATACCAATAATCAGTTGTGCTACTCCTGATAGAATAAGGGTGTTGAGAGGTGTATCGAGCGTATGATTTATCTGAACGAAGATGTTCGAAAATGGGAGGGCATTGTCCCGTGCCATTCCCCATGTTAAACGAGACGCTGCTGTATTGAGGCCCATGCAGATAAAAAGACTAGTCATTGTTAGATGAAAGCCTATATCCAAAAAGGCTCGGTAAAAAGCAGAAGACAAAATGAAGTTATGGATGAAATGGCATGATAAACTCACTTGATCACAATCAGAATTATGACAACGAAGGCAATCCCACCAGCGGGATTTTGGAGGACATCGACAAACCAAGTAACGTACGGAATGCTGAAGTTGTAAGCTATTCTCCACAACATCTGCGTGGTTAATCATCAAATCCTGGGTGGTGACTTACTCTGTTTCCATATAAGACTCCCAATCTTTAGAAGTAAATCCCATGATGATTGCAGCAAGAAAAGTGGTTGTGCCGCTTATAACCATAGACCATAACATAGCCCGCTTTGTGGCAATTTTTGTCAGATAGGAAGTTTTCACAGGTAGTGATTGAACTGGAATACTCACCGGTGCATTTCTTTCTGGGTCCTTCATTTCTTCGGCAATATGTAGGATACCGTCGGTCCCATACAAAGCATACATTGGGGTATAGAAACTCATAATCCCTACCCATCCACGACTTTCGTAGCCGGAATTATTCAAAAACTGGGTAAAAACAAAACTAGCCGACTGCTTTGGTCCCAAAGCGAGGAATAAGGCAGCCCACACAATTGCGCCAACTATAACTATAAACCCTCCCACCAGTGAGAGTAATGGGAGGTGCTTCTGGGAAAGAGAGGCTGTCAGTGCCAGAATTGTAAGTCCGACATACATAAGCCATTCCAGCCATCTCTATATGTCATTTATAAGCCCCCTTGAAATTCAAACTTCTTAGTAGAGATATAATATCTTACCGTAGCTTCCCAGTCCGGGTAGCTGATCTGGATGATACCTATGCAAACCTGTGCGGAATTCATGGTACAGCTGGCTGCCGTAGCAATTTCACCAAGAAATATAACCCACCCAATAGCGTATGAGAGGAATCTCCGGACGCTATGATGAAAGAGTAAGCAATGAGATTGGGCGAATTTCTCCTTGACCGGTGATGGGATCATGAATCTAAGAGTCCATTATCTGGTCAATGTTTTGGGGAAACATACCTCGGAGGCGCAAGCCTTTGGGTGAATACCCTATTTCAAGGACATTAGTACCTCTAAGTTCTGTTCCACTCACTTCGGAAATCTTTCTACCTACTGCTGACCGCCAGCATATGGCCAGATTGAGCACATCTCAGCGAGGGATGCCATGAGAAAGCCTTGCCCAATAGTAACAATAACTCTGGCGGAAGTCTTAGTTATGTTCTTTGCGGGTAGATTACTGGAAAGTCTAACGATGAGTATATCAACATCATCGGTCCTCCAATGTCATATACGGTATCGAATAAAATGATGTTGCAAGTCCAGCTTGTCATCATGAGAACCTGCCATGCAGTTGCTACATCAATTAATGATGTTAGTTTTCAATAGCCAGTTTGGGCTTAGCAAATGGGTCCGAGAAGGATTTTATTGCGGGGATTTACTAACCACTCCAGAGATTATAGACTCGCTTTGGGGACTGTGCGGCAAGTGTTTCCCCTTCTTTTCGTCGGGTTGCACATCTGTGCCAAGAGAGTCTTTGCGAATATCCAAAGACATTGTGATAGTGATTTAGAGCCAATGGTTTTGACAATACTTAGAAACTTATCTTGGCTTGGCTCCTTTCTACCTACATTGCGAAGGAAACCCATCAGTATTTGAACTTTCAGGATTCGGACAGACCGAGAGAGGGGAAGAAGGAGATTAGTTAAAATGCTCAAAATTGAATTTCGGGTCATACCAGTTCTTTGTAGCGGATAATCGATCGAATTATGATGCCCGTTAATTTAAAGTGATAAGCAAACAAAGAGGACCTTGCAGCGGATCGAGTTACCCTTTCTTGCTATATCTCGTAAAATGCCAGCTAATCCTTTCAAATTAAGTCAAACGTAATATCTAAATCATTATCCTTATCTTACTGTCGTAGATACCTGTCGGGCTCACCGACGGATATATTCATATAGTGAAAATGAAGATATTATCAGTCGTAGATTTCCTGAAAGGCGCTTGATTTTTGTTTAGGCCATTTTACCAATTATCAGAGAAGCATTGAGCAGTATCATAAATAACTCATTGCATGTTACAGAGTTACACCAATTGCTCCTGTCTGCTTTATGATCTGCATAATGCGGGGGAGCTAGAATGCTGGTCGAATATGAGGTATTAATTCGGGGAATTGTGGCCACGGTTCATCTTATTTCTAGATAATCGAGCTATTTATGGGGACCAAGCCAACAAAGTTCCAGAATAAAGATATCTCAATGTCAATGATGTCGCTACATGAGGCAAGGCGGCCGCCATTTCGGCATGTCCGACTGAAACCATCGGGGGTACCGCCAAAAGGGTTACCTAGGTACCTTCAAGGTGCTTATGTACCCGGGGAAATACTGAAATAAAAATATGTTTTAATTGACTGCTGGATCGGCTTTGGAAGTCATGGGGTTCGCGCAAACTATATACGTGTCGTACTGCTCTGATCATGCCACAGAGCTGTTAGCCTCGGCACTTCAATTTCGATTTTAGAGAAGTCCTTATTACTGGGATGATAATACCCCGTGAATACTGACTTGGATATCAGTATCTAAACAATAATCTTGGAAACCTTAGAATTCCTCGCCAAAATATGGAGTAGTCGCCTGCCGTATAATTCATTCGTGGATGTCCAAATTCCCGTCCAGGAAAGGAATATAGTTGTATTTTTTACTCGTCGAATTCATACTACTCCAAGTTCGTGTTCCAAGTTTCAAGTTGCAGGTCTTTACTTTTTACCTTGCAAGCCCTGGAGGGGAGAATACATAATTCCAAGATGATCAACAGAGATGCGGATATCATGACTCTGGCTCGCCCGGGCGAACGGGAGGTCGTTACCAGTTTTCAGCCCACTTGACTGCAATATTTTGTACTCAACGCCGGAATCAAATGACCATCTAAGCTCAGTTATAATTTTTAATGATGTTTCCCGATTTCTAGTCCGAGAAATACACGTCATCGCCGCGTCTCCCCTGGGCAATCACCACGTGATGATAAGCACATCGACTCCGCGGAAGTTCGACTTCAACTGCCACTTCCACTTCAATGTTGACCTTCTCGTCTCTCCTGTCCGTCTCCGTCTTCGTCACCGCTGTTGTCCTCAGAAATGGCGGCTAAGGACTCGGCATTCCCTCTTCGTCGGGGGTCCGATGCGTCGGAAAAAGACTTCTTCGATATTCCCGACGAATCGTGGTCAGCGATGGCCAAACGCCAACTACGACACATCCGCACTTGGGTCATTCTCTTCGCTCTCATTGTTTACTGCTTGTGGCCAAAATCGATACCACTTCCTCCGCAGCCAAATCCCCATATTCATTATGATGAGGTCGACTGGACGCGCTATGCCTACACAACGTACGCGACTAGCGAGACAGATCTATGCAATTCCTTAATGGTTTACGCGGCCTTGCAGCGCTTCCAATCCAAGGCGGAAACCCTGCTATTCTACCCAGACGAGTGGGATCTCATCATTGACGACGACTCTGATCGCATCAGCGAGCTTCTGATCATGGCCAAAAGCAGATATAACGTCCAGATGTCGCCAATCAAGGTCGAGCCAATCAAGCGACCGTCTGAACGTGAGTGGGAAAGATAGGATAGAACAGGACCACCCACCCATGATGACCAGAGCTAACTATCATTTTCACTGCTAGGATTTGCCGACGCAACTTGGGACGTCAGTTCGGCCAAATTGAACGCATTCGGCGTCATCCAATACGATCGCGTTATTCACCTCGACTCCGACATCACCCTACTCAATCACATGGATGAGCTATTCTTCCTCCCACCCACCGTTGTCGCCATGCCTCGAGCCTATTGGACACTCCCCAACTCCCACACCCTCAACTCCCAGATTGTCGTGATCGAGCCCTCGTACAAGGAATTCCTGGGATTGCAGGAGATGACCCGTCTTGCGACCCATGGCCAATTGGATATCTGGAACGGGACAGTTGGATTAGATACGGCGATTCTAAACTTTCGCTATGGGGATAGTGCTATGGTTCTTCCCCACAAGGAGTACGGCTTGCTCACGAGCGAGTTCCGCAGAAAGGAACATAAAAAGTTCCTGGGGACGGAGAAGGACTGGATTCCTGATAAGGTCATGTCGGAGAGCAAGTTTGTGCAATTCTCGGATGACCCTCTGCCCAAGCCTTGGGTTATGTGGCCGCAAGAAATGCTGGCAGAGATCCAGCCTAAATGCGACACTAAACCCGGGACAGCTCAGGAGAGTGGATGCCGCGATCGAGAACTATGGAAAGAACTTTATGATCATTTCCGAAGGCAACGAAAGGTGTGTATGCCCCTGCTCTGTGTGGGTGTGCGTGGATGGGTTCATTCAGTGCTGACTACTCTTTTCTTCGACAGGACGTTTGCAGGTTACTGAGTTATCCTGCTCCAGTATAAGAAGTGGTCGTGTCTTCAAGGAGTGACCATCATTGTTTCCATTTGTAGATTTGAGCGTATCGGTATTTTGGCGTTTTGAGAATGGGAACCGAGGGCAGGATTGTACAGAATAGACAATATAAGTCGTTGAATACGAGATCGAGACTGGAAGGTTGAAATGCCAGTGGCAGGGTATCATGTAAAAAAAAGTAAAAACCAAACAGAAGAGAAGAGTAGAGAGATCGAATCGAATCAAACCAACATCGCATCAAGAATATCCCATCCCTTTCCTCCACCACCCCCAAACCCCCCGCTGCGCCATAAAACTCCCAAACTCCTTCACACTCTCAACTTCATTCAACCCAACATCTCTCCCAGTCGCGCGTCCTTCGTCATCAGGCATACCCCCGGATTCAGAGACGAGTTCCCCCGGTTTACGCACCAGCTGGAAATCCTTATATCGTAATCTCTTCACCACTCCAACCCACCCCTCCACCTGGCCTTGTTCCTGCCCCTCGACGTACATGATCCCCGGACACCCACCGGAGCGAAGGAGTACGAAGCAGCTGTGGGTGTCGGCGGCACGTTTTAGGGCGGCGACCTTTTTCCGGGAGGTGATATGGTGGGTGCGGATTAGAGCATTGTAGAGTTGTGTGGGCATTGTGAGTTGGGGAGAATAGTTGGGAGAACAAAGGGAAGAAATGAAATGAAAAGGAGGACAACTTTGAGGGTGGTGGAGACGATCTTGGCGGGTTTAGGGTCTTAGTAATAGGGCATTTGGAGGTATTTTGTGGAGGAATGCAAGGAATTAATGGCCACTGGGGACGAAATTAGTATAATTATTTTAATAACCTGAGATTTGCATTAATATTCGATTTCATATTGCCTCTTTTTCAGAGTTATCTTACAATAAATGCCTAGTTCTTTTTCAAGGTGGCTTTACGTGATGTACTTGTTTCTATTGGATTCGCCATATACTTGATTGATCGATGAATCACATAAATCTCAACTGTATCTGCAGCAGTAGTCCATACATGATGCACAAATACGCGCAGAAAATACGAGAGACCTTCCATTGGCCTAAACAAATCCATCTCGCCGCATCATCATGCAGCCACACCCCGGAATTGTGGGTTCTCATAGGGTTTTCCTTTAACGGAAAAGCTGCCGAGAAGAGATTGACTCAGAGCGACCCCGCGGGGAATTCTTTCTTTCTGAAGTTTATGAGGCCTTTTTTACACCGGAATTATTTAACTTCAACGTCAAATTTTTTTTGGATCTTGTCTAGGTAAAATAGATCTTTGCTTCAACTTCAACAACCTCACTATGGGGGTCACTCAGACAAGTGAATCCTTACAGCTCCCTCCAATCGAAGATCCAAGCAACATCCAGGCTCTACTAAATGAATATGGATTGGAATTCACCCCAAATGGAGAGTCAATTCGCTGGTCCGTAGGGAATAAAAGACATCCGCGCAATTGGCCGGCGTCTCGCAAGATCTACGACACAGGCCTGGTCATCTTCCTGGATCTATTCACGACATCTGTTAGTACGGCCGGCAGTTCAGCGGCCGATCATGCTCGTCATGAATTTAGCATTGGGAAAACACTGGCTATTTTTCTCTTTGTCTCGCTTTCTTTACTCGGCCAAATGTTTGGCGGTATCATATTCCCGGCTTGGTCAGAGGCTTTTGGTCGCAAGAAGCTCTACATTGTCAGCACCGGTTTATACAGCGTCTTCTGTCTGATCGTCGGCATTGTTCCATCTTTGGCGGCTGTTATTGTTGGTCGCTTTTTGGCCGGGTTTCTCTCTGCAATTCCGGCTATCGTTGTCGCGGGGAGTATTGAGGATATGTACAACTCGAAGGATAGGGTATGGCTCATTTTCTTGTGGGCTATTGTGGCAAATATGGGTCTTGCTTTGGGGCCTATTATGAGTATCTACATCACTGTTTCTCTGAACTGGTATGTGTAGGAAAAAGCAGCCCCTCTCCTGGGCTCCGAAGAAGAATAAAATTGACTTGTTGTTGTAGGAGATGGGTATTTCGAATTTCTGCCGTCGTTACGGCGATGGTTACGGTTCTCCTATTCGGCATCAAAGAATCCCGGCCATCGTCGGTCTTGGAAATGGAGGTCGCAAAGATCCGCAAGGAAAGTGGAATTGATAGTCTGAAAGCATTGAACCCAGATCACACCCCCGATCTGATGACATTCGTCCGCATCGGTCTCTTCCGACCCATCCAACTCTTCTTCACAGAACCCATCGTTTTCATGGTGGCGATGATGAGCGCAGTGGCATTTGCCCTGATTTATCTCTTCACTGAAGCCTTACCACCCATTTATGTCTCAATGGGATTCTCAGCTACATCCTCTTACCTCCCCTTCATCGCCATCTGCGTGGGTCTCCTATCCGGAATGCTTACACGCATTCAAGATATCCGCATTATCCAGAAATACAAAGAGCAAGGCATCCCTCTCGAGCCAGAGCACAAACTCCTTGGGTTTTCTATCGGCGCTCCAATTCTAGCTGGTGGTCTATGGTGGTTCGCATGGACGATTCCGCCCTTAGTGACCAATGTTCACTGGTTAGTCTCTGCGGCCGCGCTCGTACTAATTGGGTATGCTGTGAATGAATTCGACTCGGTGCTTGCGGGATACCTGGCCGATAGTTATATGGGGTATGCGGCAAGTGGCTTCGCGGCGGTTCAGCTTCTTCGTTCGTCGATGTCGGCTGTTTTCCCGCTATTCGCGACTGAGATGTTTGACGGGCTGGGTGCTAATGTTGCAGCCTCGATTTTGGCTGCGTTTGCGACGCTGTTTTGTATTATTCCGCCTCTTTTTACGAGATATGGGAAGCGGATTCGTTCGCGGAGTACATTTGCCAAGTATAGCTTGCAGGTGTACCGCGAGAATGGCATTGATAAGAATGGTTATTGAACTAGAGGGGTTTCGCTAATATTTGATTTCCGTTTTTATAGAAAAGTTTAGACTTGAAGAAGACTCGGGTAGAGGTCCTGTGGCAAAGCATAATGCTAGCTGCATTGAACATATTGAATATAGTTCCAGTTTCGGTAAGACTATCTATATTGAGTACCTAAATTGGAATATCGCAAGAACAAACGTAATGAAAATTACATTTGTTCGGTTATAATGTGTGACTGCAGAGCATGAAGTCATCTGCTGCCTCATCTGAATCACCACCGCCATTTACTTAAGATGACCGGTGCCTCCATGTTTCTCATTGCTTTTTCGACATGTCAGACCACGGACATTTTCTGCTTGTCATATCCACCGACGGATTCGTGACAGGTCGCATTGACCACCCTGCACTCTGCACCCTGCATCGACCACCAAGCCTCGGTCATTGGTCATCACATATCGGTCATCGCTTCCTGCGGCAGGTTCAAACACAGCAGCTCCATCCCGATATCTGGCAAAATGATTAGAAAGCAATCCAGAATTAGTTGGAAATAGCCGCGCTGAGAGATTCACCGCCCAATTCAACCTGTCAGCATCATCCAATCCATCCTGGATCCGCTTTTCCTTTGGTTCCAGGTGGATCTTCTCCTCAGAACTTCCTCATTTAGTCGGCTCCCGCGGAGACCGCGGGTCCTCCCTCTTGCGACTTACCACATTTGGGTAAACTATGCGCAAAACCCCCGGTGGCCAATGTGTTCCTTGTTCCTCGTGGCGCACTTCCTCGTGGCCGCCTGAACCGTCCGGAATTCCCATTGGTCACGCTAGATCCTGGGGACATCAGATCTTCTTGTTCGTCATGGATCATAATGGATGGCGGACCCACCGGATGTCTCCAGCTTGGGTGAATAATTTTTCGTTTGTTCTTTAGGGGTGTTACTATTGGTTGTTGGTTAATTTAGAGTCATATTGTAGCTTGGCTTCCTCTTTCTGGACCCTGGGTCCAAGTTCTGGATCTCTTGGAGCTTCTGCCTGTCACAAAATAAAATATCCTCTTCATCGCCACTTCCTTTCATATCACAACCATGCAAATGCGTGTTTTCTTCAAACTTTCATCATAGTAGCATTTGATCAGGATTCACCATGCCTGCTCCTCTGCACTCGCGCCCCCAAGCGTCCTTCATTGCGGGGCACGAGGCACCATCTGAAGATCACGGCCCTCGTGTCCACGTCTCCCACGCAGATGAAGATGCAATCGCTGATATCCATCGCACGCTGACAGAGAAGAGTCAACCTGGTGCTGTCCGGTACTCCGAGCCTCACTCCTCCTTCGACAAATTCCTTGAGGAACAGGTCCAGGGAGGGAAAAAGCGCTCCAATCTGGGAGTGAGCTTTCAATCTGTCTCAACTTGGGGCGAAGGTGATGGTCATGCCAATGTTAAGACCTTAGGGACGGCCTTGTGGCGTACCTTGACCTGCCGGGATATATACGAATGGACATTTCAGCCGTGGGTATCATCGAAAAAGCCCGAGGATGGACGACGGCTCATTCGAGACTTTTCTGGTGTTGTTGAAAGCGGCGAAATGATGCTGTAAGTAGTAATGGGTTGATTGAATAGAGAGAATGGGTTTATGACTAACCTTTCACAGTGTTCTAGGACGCCCAGGAGCTGGATGTTCAACCTTCTTGCGAACAATTGCAGGACATCACTCTTCCTTCCTGGGAGTAACAGGCGCGATCGACTACTCTGGCCTGTGCCCGGATGAAGTCCGGAAGCACTACCGCAGTGCTGTTGCATATGTACCCGAGGACGACGTGCACTTCCCCACTCTTACTGTGAAACAGACTCTCGAGTTTGCGCTGCAGAGTAAGACTCCTAAGCGCTACCAGGATCGAATCCCGCTGTATCTGGAGATCTACGGCCGCGTGTTTGGCATGACACACACGATGAACACACTCGTTGGCAACGAGTATATTCGTGGTGTCTCGGGTGGTGAACGCAAACGTATCTCCATAATTGAGTCATTAGCCACTGATTCATCGGTCACCTGCTGGGACAATTCGACTCGAGGTCTGGATGCATCATCTGCGCTGGACTATGCTCGTAGCTTACGGATCATGACCGACACCTGTGGAAAAGCTACACTACTCACACTCTACCAAGCCTCAGATGCCATCTACGAACTCATGGATAAGGTTCTTCTGATTGACGAAGGGAGAATGCTATACCAGGGCCCTGCTAGTCAGGCAAAGCAATACTTCGAGGACTTGGGGTATGAGTGTGCCGAGATGCAAACCACTTCCGACTTCCTCACCAGCATCACTGTGCCCGAGCGACGACGATTCCGTGCTGGATGGGAAGACCGCGCCCCCAAAGGTCCAATTGAGCTGGAGCAGGCCTTCCGAGAAAGCTATGCTTTCAAGAACGTTCAGCGATCCGTGGAGATTTACGATGATAAGCGAGTCAATGGCAGAGCCAACGGATCTTACCAAAGTGAATCGGAATGTGGAAGCGTTGAGGAGTTCAAGCGCTCTATGCAAAGCGATAAATCTCGTTTTGTATCTTCCAAATCTCCATACACAATTTCGCTGTTCCGTCAGATTGTGATATGCGCCCAGCGTCAGATATGGCAGCTCAAGGGGCACATGAGTCCTCTCTATATTAAGTTCATTTCTTGCGTGATCTACGGCTTGTTGATCGGTTCCATGTTCTACAATCAGCCCCAGACCACTGAAGGGATGTATTCTCGTGGTGGTGTACTCTTCTACTCCTCCATCCTGTTGGCCTGGCTGCAGATGTCAGAGCTGGAAGAAGCCATGCAAGGAAGAGATATCCTCAGCCGACAAAAGAAATTCGCCTTTGTGAGACCCAGTGCTGTCTGTATGGCTCGTGTCATGCAGGATATGATTCTCACCGCGTTTCTGACCATACTGTATCTCATTGTGATGTATTTCTTGGCTGGATTGCGCTCAGATGTGAGTTCGATTCTCTGTTCTCCACAACATACAGAAGCAATTTCTAACAACTTCAGGCCGGCCCTTTCTTCATCGACTTTCTTTTCATTTACACCTGCACTGTCTGCCTCACAGCCCAATTTCGCGTGTTTGCAGCAATGTCGAGCAATTTCGAGGTCGCTCTAAGATATTGTGGTGTTTCTGTGCTATTCTGCATTGTCTTTGGTGGTTATGTCCTGTCTGTTGACAAAATGATACAGGATGTTCCCTGGGTAGGATGGATTGCGGTGAGTGGGATTGATACATTAACCAACGCATTAGCTGACTTTCTTCCAGTATATAACCCCGGCGCTATACACCTACGAGTCTGTCATGGCTGCCGAATTCCACAATGTCAATTTCACCTGCACCCCCTCCTCAATCGTACCAGAAGGATCCAACTACACCGACATTGCATACCAGACCTGCGCTTATGCTGGAAGCAAAATCGGCAGCACTGTAGTGAACGGAGATGACTACTTGGCGAGCCAATTTGGATTCTACTACAGCCACGTTTGGCGTAACTTTGGCATTCTTTGCCTCTTCACCGTTGTCTTTGTTGGACTTACTTGCTGGCTTAGCGAAGTCATGGAGTGGGAGTTGGATGGTGCCGGCCCAATTCAATACAGAGCCCCGAAGAAATGGCTTAACCGCAAGAAGATTTCTGGATCTGATGAAGAGACGACTCCTGTTCCGATTGACCACAAGGCACCTCCTGCTGGGTCCGAGGGAATCAAGTCCGATCAGGTTTTGGCTGCGACCGAATCTACCTTCACCTGGTCGGACCTAGAGCTCAACGTTCAGATTGGCAAAGAAACTCGCAAACTTCTCGATGGGGTCAATGGATATTGTAAGCCTGGGACTCTGACAGCTCTCGTCGGAGCTTCTGGTGCAGGCAAATCTACTTGTGAGTTGGAGTCCCAGTATCATGATAATATGTTCTAACAATCCTTAGTGTTGACTGCACTTACTCAGCGACAAAGCGCTGGCACACTTTCCGGCTCGATGTTCGTTGATAACCAGCCCATTGATGATTCCTTCAATCGCCAGATCGGATACTGCCAACAGATGGACATCCACGACGAAAGTAGCACTATTCACGAGGCATTCGAATTTTCCGCATTGCTTCGGCAAGATAAGGACACTCCGAGAGATGAGAAATTGGCCTATGTGGAAACGGTCTTGCAGACACTTGACTTGTTGGAATTGCAGAATGCGGTAATCGGATCCCTGGATATTGAGAAGAAGAAGCGGGTCACAATTGGAGTGGAACTGTGTGCGCGACCACGATTGCTTTTGTTCCTTGACGAGCCTACCAGTGGACTAGATAGCCAGGGCGCAACAAGCATCGTGGCACTCCTCCGTCGCCTGTCGGATCAAGGGCTTGCTGTTCTCTGCACAATTCACCAAGCGAATCAGCAACAATTCGAAGAGGTATGTCAATTGTCCCCAGTAGCCCATCCATCCAATATAGTATTCTAACTCATTCAGTTCGACCGCGTTCTCGCCCTGAGCCCAGGCGGAAGCACATATTACTTCGGCCCTGTTGGAGAATCCGGCAAAGCGATTTTCGAATATTTTACCAAACATGGACACAACCCCGAGAAAGTTACCAATGCTGCTGACTTCCTTATCGAGGTTGTGGTGGGTGGTATGAAGTCTTCAGGGAATCATGTCAACTGGGCATCCATTTGGCGCGAATCCGAAGACGCAAAGGCTGTCAAGAAGGAAATTTCCGATATTCGGGCCCAAGAGAATATCCACCGAAAGACCACGGCCCCATCCCTTCCTTCGCTCTATCAGCAGACTGTCCTCCTCACCCAACGAACTAGCCGGCAATTCTACAGAACAGCAGAGTATCCATACTCGCGTTTGTATGCCTCGTTCCTTCACGCACTCATCAACGGTCTCACGTACCTCCAAATCGGAGACAGCACGACCGATCTCCAATCCAAGGCCTTTTCCGCATTTTTGGTTCTCATGCTCGTTCCCGAATTCATCAACGCCATCTCCATGCGCTTCATCCTGAACCGTGATATCTGGTTGGCGAGAGAGGGTCCGAGTGGAGTTTACAACTGGATTGCGTTCAGCACTGCGCAGATTATTTCTGAGATTCCATACGCCATTGTGGGTGGAACAATCTTCTATGTGCTCTACTACTTCATGGTCGGATTGCCTCTTGGATTCGCTGCAGGGTACAGCTTCCTGATGTTTTTCCTATTTTTCCTATTCGCTACTTCATGGGGACAATGGATCGCTGCTCTGAGGTAAGTACCCTAAGCCCAACTCAACATTACATTCTATACGATCGATATACTGACAATACTCAAGCTCCGACTCCATGGTTGCCGCAACTCTCATGCCATTCTTTATCATCATGTGCGAGCTGTTCAACGGCATCCTTCGCCACCATGAACAAATGCCCGCTTTCTGGAAGTACACGATGTACTACATAACGCCCTTCACTTACTGGATTGGCGGTGTCCTAACAGCCGTCCTCCGCGGAACGAATGTGATCTGTTCCCCGAGTGAATTGACTCTCTTCGAGAGTCCGCCCAACATGACCTGCGGCGAGTACGCCGGTCCCTGGCTTGCGAGCAAGGGCGTTGGATACCTCTCAAATGAGGATAGCAGTGGTATCTGCGGCTACTGTCAATATAGCCGTGGTGATGATGTAGGTTCCCCAAGCATGAACAAGTCTTTAGCCGAAGTGGACCGTGAGAACTGACTGGTTTAAACTATAGTACCTTGAGAGCATCGGCCTGGACGATTCGAAGATGTGGCCCTACTTCGGTATCTTCTTTGCTTTCACCATCACGAACTATCTAATGGTTTACCTCCTTGTTTATGTTCGTTCTGTTATGAAGCCTCTCTGGAGGAAGTGATGATACGCCGCATCCATTGCATTTCCATTTCTAGCTATAGCGATTATACATAGCGGCATTTGAGGTGTTAACATTCCATTCAATCTTTTCTGTTCTTCTCACTCTGGCTCACTGTACGTAAACTGTCTCTCTAGACCAGTCTTTCATTTCAGCTGTAGCTTCCCATCGAGGCGAATTTAGGACATTCTAAATTGAATGTAAGGATCCTTTCGCTGTAACCTCATACGTTATTCAGACTCGGGCTCTATATATTGGAGGTACCATGACCTCCCAATAAGTAACTGTATTTCGTAGTAAATTGGCGCCATTAGTTCAAAAAATAAAATATAGAGTATGGGCTTGTAGAGCTAGCAATGACGTCATTAAGTGGTATAGTGGGGGAAATCGAAAAAAAAATGCCGTCCTCCCCCGCCTATTTTTGTTCGCAACGCGTATGAATATCATCCTTTCCTTTTGCTTCGCTCTCTTCTTATTTCGAATCAAACAAAGTCATATATACTGATATTTTATACAAGCAAAATGAGTGCAAGTACAGCCCAAAGATAAACAGTCTATTTGATGGATTATATGAACCTCCAACTAATTACCAAATTAGACTGAATTTGTGCGTTCCCTATTAGATCACATTATACAGAACTTCCGTTGGGATGCATCGCCTAGTTCGGCGAATTAAGATCATATCATTATTTTATACTGATCGGCCTCTCTCGATTTTAGCTTATCAGCTTCTCCGCTCCGGAAGCTAAAGAATATAACTATGGCGCTGAGCCTGGAGAGACGTAAGTCGTTACTTATTCCTGGCCCCCGAGGTTAAACTGCAGAGGAAAGACCAGCATTCGCGTTTGAATTTACTAAAAATCTGGGATATATAAGTAAGAGCTTCTTGACTGAATTTGTTACGAAAACACTCACCGCGGTCGGTGACAGTGTTGATAGCGCCATGCACGTTCCAGCTCCGGAGGGGCATCCTTTCTCACATGCTCTAGTGTATGTCGTTTCCCTTGCAATTGAACTAATTGTGTGCATTTTTATTTACCATATACTATCCTTAGTGTCAAAACATCCGACATGGATCCGGAGGATTTCCAAGAGCTACTGGCTGATGCCTGGGCTAGGACACAAGCTCCCTCCGATGATAAAGAAGGATCCCTTCCTGAAATTTACATTAATGTCTCAGAGGCATTTCCAAATCAATAAAACCCCAAGACGGACTTTGACCTATTGGGATAGCCATATAAAATATCCACTAGTCGATGGAGTCTACCTTGCATAATGAAGCATGCGAAAAATAAAGCCAGTGGCTGGTTAACACTTACAATTGCACTATATACTACATCAGATTACTGCACACAAACTCGACCACCATTTTGAATCAAACACATCAGCTATTATCCGCATCCCCTAATACGCATACCGGAAATGAGGATTCTCCTTATCCGTCAATCCAGCCCACTTAGTCTCATCAACCATACCATCATCAACATGCCCCTTCTGCTCATCACGCCGACGATTGACGAAGAAATAGTAGGCAAACAGCACGACCGAGAGAACGGCAGCAGCAGCCTGAGTCGCCAGAACGGCAATTTTCGCAGGCCGATAATCCGGTGCGTCTTTCACTTGAAATGTCTGCGGGCCGATAATGTTACCGACAGAAAACGAGCCCGCAACAAGAGCACTTGCGAAAGCGCGTTTTGTATGGCCTGCTGTATTTGCCATTGTCCATTGGTAGAGGATTGGGAGGGTGGCGACGATCGCGTTGACGAGGTAGATGCCGATGAGAACGCCTGCTGTGTTGCTTTTCGGGAGGAATGACATTAGTCCGCCGCCGATTATTCCGGGAATTGTGCAGAGGACATTCCAAGCCCAGCGGTTGGAGGTCTTGCGAATTCCGTACCCGACAAGTAGCGTGAAGAAGATGCTAACTATACCCCCGGGTGTGTTCAAGAGGGCGGAGATGGGTCCTGAAAAGCCGAAGCCGGCAACGAGGGTTGCGGAGTAAGTTGTTACCACGCCGCTGGAGACGGAGATGAGGATGGTTGTCAAGGTGATGAGCCACAGTTGGGGATCGATAACAGCTTCGCCGATTTGTTTGATGTTGATCTTTGTGCTCCACACGCCTGTCTGGTTAGAACTGACGTGTTGGAGGAGCGCGACTTTTTCTTCTTCTGACAACCACTTTGCTTTAATTGGGGTGTCGGGAATAAAGAAGAACGTCAATACTCCGACAACGGAGGTTATCAGACCAAGAACAATGAACATGATACGCCATCCTTCCAATTGGGCATGTTCGACATGCTGAAAAGCAAAAGAGATGATACCGCCAAGTATCTGTGCGACTCCTAGTCCCATGTACCAAAAGGTGAAACGAGGTGCCTGCTCGCTACGCGTATAATACTGACTGCTAATCAGCATCAATGAAGGGCCGATCGTGGCCTCGAAGATGCCCAAGAAGATCCGCGCGGCGAGTAAAGTCTTGTAGTCTTTGGCGCCAGCGGAGGCTGCCGCCGCAACGCCCCAGAAAAACACATTTCCTCCGAGCCATTTGGCAGCGGGGACTTTTTGCAAGAAATAAACTACGTTGGTGTTAGTTTATCTGCAGTGCTCTTCACATTGCGGTGGACGGGATGTGATGTGATATGGTGACATATGCAAAGCAAGGGATGGACTTACCATTCGGTACTTCTGCAATGAGATACGCGATGAAGAACCAGGATGCCGTGTTGGAGAATTCGTTTCCTTTCAGGTTAAGGTGCACTTTGATTCCCATAACAGCCGCATACTAGACAATGTTAGTATGCGATACAATGCGAGTCAATGCGCGACGATCGGATCGTCCAGCAATGGCAGATCCGGGGTGGGACAGATTCGGAATCGCAATCGGACTCGATTCAACTTACATTCAACATGACTTTATCCAGGAACTGCAACACGTAGCAGCAGAACATGTACGGCAATAACCGACGATCGATCTTTCGGCGCAGCGCCGCGAGATCGACATTCGCGTTCGCATGGTGACCCTCGAGGTAGACGACCGCGTCGTCGCGGTCCACTGCTTGAACTGCGGGCTCTTTCTCGCCCATTTTGCCTATACAGCTGCCAAATAGTAGGGGTAGAGTACTGGACCTGGGGGTGCAAAAAGAAATCGGATCAAGCTGGGGTGTGCTGGTTGATGAGAGGAGTGGGATGGCAAAGTTTAAAACAACAGAGTTTCGCAGAGATGCTGCGTACATGTGGCACTTGTACTGGCATGTACTAGGGTAGTATCAGCAAATGTACTCCGTCCTCCGTACATTCTGTCTAATGAGTTAGTGCTGCACTAGCTGGGAGCTCACAAATTAGTCCTATTGGCCTGTGCAACTTGCGTGGAGATGAAGCACTATGAGACACTGGATCCTACGCATCGACCAACGAGATCGGCGAGATTCCCCGACACAGGATCGCTAATCTTCGGCTGCACCGGTGGGGTCGACTTTCTCTCGGCTCAAGATCTAGATCGATGGTGTGTTACACGCGAACCAAAACTGTAATTGCTAGGCTTTGTTGAGTGACAATGGTTGGTGGTAGGGGGGTTCGGGCGCAAGGGGCGAAGGTTTTCCCTAGGCCAATGCATCCAGGGCTCCTTTGATTACCCATGCATACATACATGGAACATACAAAGAACTTCTCGCTACAGCGCTAGAGTACCTTCTCGCAGATTTATCGATCCCATTTCCCTCCACGTGGATTATTCTCCTTCATCGATGCCTCGCTAACTGCCATGATGGGATGGGTATACAACGCCACCCCCGAGGTCGAGGCTGTGTCGCAGTACCCTGTGGTGCTCGGCGTGTGTCTGGGTCTGACAATATTGATGGTGATCACTGTCTGCTTGCGCCTGTTTATGCGGGCGCAAGCGAGTCGACTTGGAGCGGCGGATTATGTGATGGTTATGAGCATGGTAAGTTCCCGTCTACATAACATTTGGTTTTAGGTGCTGACTGCATTTAGGTGTTTGGTATTATCTACAGTGCTCTCTGTATTTCCCGTGAGATTGTAATTCCTAATCTATGAGTTCCCCACGGGTCTAATGCAAGTAAGCAGAATCACGATATGGACTCGGTCTTCCACTCAAGTTGCGACCAAAGGCTGACCTGGCCACATACACTAAGGTAAACGGATTCCGACACAAGAATACTTGCATTCTCCAGGAAATCAAGCTAACGCAATTATTTACAGATCAACTACGCCGGCCGTCCCTTTTACCAAATTGGCATCGCCGGATTCAAAACTTCCCTCTGCCTCAGCTACTTGCGACTGTTAGAGGGCACTTCGAAAAGCATATATCGGATCGTTATCTGGGTTGTCATTGCGCTCTCAACAGCAGGTCATATTGTGGGAGCTTTAATATTGATCTTCACCTGCAAGCCAGTGTCAAAGGCGTGGATGCCCAACGAACCTGGATCATGTCTACCTGTTGGCGCGACATTTTACGGCCTTGCGATTTTCACGAT
This sequence comes from Penicillium waksmanii, assembly GCF_028829765.1. Lineage (NCBI taxonomy): Eukaryota > Fungi > Ascomycota > Eurotiomycetes > Eurotiales > Aspergillaceae > Penicillium > Penicillium waksmanii. Next base: position 3,272,759 of record NW_026643249.1, on the reverse strand, counting down.
CATTTGCGATGTTGTCATTATTTTCCTGCCGATTCCACTCCTTCTCCGACTCAATATAAAGCCCGCACAAAAAGCAGGCGTGGTCTGTCTCTTCCTATTGGGGCTGTTCACGACGATCTGTTCCATCCTTCGCCTTACGCAGATCCACCGAGTCGCATTTGGCGACGGAAATTCCACCATGTTGGTGCTTTGGGGGACGATCGAGTTTAATGTGGGGGTATGTTTCTTTCCTGATCTGCTTCCTTTGTTTCATCTTACGATGGGGGGGTATACTTACTAACGTTTCAAGAATATCGTCACTTGTGTCCCATACCTCGCCCCCCTTCTCAAGGGCTATGTACGCGATTTCCGCTCCAACAGTGGCCGCAAATACTATAACAGTAATGGTCGAAGTTATGCGATGGAAACCTGGACCAAGGATGGACGCTCTCAGCTGCAGTCGCACGCTAGTGCGCCGAAACGTACGCCGAGTGAGGAATTAATCCTGTCCAGTCATGAGCCTTCGCATGGAGGAATTGAAATGACGGTTGAATACCGGGTGTCCAGGGACACTCTCGCAATTCCTAAGGGCTCTTGATTGGATAACCCTGAAGGATTTGTGTCTAGAAAGTTTGGGCGGAAGAGAGTTTGAAATCAATGGTTGTAATGTATATTTGAGTATGGTTTGGATAAAGTAATGTATAAATTGAGATTACGGTAGACAAAATGGGTTGTATTCGTCAGGTCTTCAGGGCTGAGAAGGGTCGTGGCCCCCAACTGAACCAATTTATTGCCGACATTAGCATCATCATCTCCCGGAATGTTTTCTTTGCTGATACCTGATGGGAAGGAGCGAGATACTTTTTAGTTAAGTTCGAACTAGCCAGGGATGCACGCCACGCCAAACTCAATGCATTCACGCTTCGGGTCGGGCTTCCGGTTGCACCCTTTGGCCCCAGTAGGTGGATCGCACGATCCACAAGTTATATTGGTGTTTCCTAGACATTTGATCCACTTGAGCAGAGCTACTGCACGCCCAGGGAAGACTGTTCCCTTCCGGTGGGGGAATTGTAGCCAGTCTCTCTTCAACGACAAGGATTAAGTTGACGCCGCGCCGCTGATCGTGGGTCGGCGATGGGCGCTCGGCGGAGTCCGGTTGTTAGATCCTTCGACTAGATGTCAAATACCCTATCGGGTGAATGAATTAGGCAAATGGAAACGGATGGGGAATCCTATGCGAAAGACCCTTTTGTCGGAGGAACTTCTGCCTGGCACTTCAATATAGCGTGCTCCGTAGAGATGCATTAGACGCTTCGGAATTCCACATCGGGCCGCGTAGGCGCTGCTCAACTTCCCCGAATGCATTGCATTGCATGATTCTTTCGTAAAATACAAAGTAATATTATTCGTAATGCATGGTAATGGCACTGGATTAGGCGCTGACGGCGTCTTGCCTCGGGACGCGATTCAACGATGTTTCAGCGTGCCATCGAGCCGCCCCCTTGATTGCATTCCTTGTAGAGCTACTCCGTATTCCGCACTTCGCGCACGTCCAGCTGCAGTACAACAGCTGGGCACAATGACGATCCTTATCGTTGGAGCGGGTATTTCGGGCCTCATCCTCGCCCAACATCTTCAGAGCAAACAAATTCCCTTTGAGATTTTCGACCGCGACTCTGCCCTTGATGCCCGCAATGGTGGCTGGGGGTTGACCCTGCATTGGTCGCTCCCTGCGCTGCGCTCTCTACTGCCCGACGAACTGGTGCGACGATTCCCTGAAACATTCGTGAACAAAGATGCAGCCGCGCGTGGTGATGTTGGACGATTCCAATTTTTTGATCTCAAGTCGGGCGAGGCGTTGTACAGCGTCGATGCGGAGGAGCGCATCAGGGTCAATCGGGGACGGTTGCGAGAATTGTTGACAACGGGGCTGGATGTAAAGGTACTTTGAAATCGGACTGAGACTACGTGGGTAAATCAGATAGGCTGATCAGCGCAGTGGAGTAAAATGCTTGAAACGATTGAATCGACAACGGATGGCGTGACTGCGCGATTCGACGATGGCACCGAATACAATGGCCAGCTTTTGATCGCTTGCGATGGCGCTCGGTCGCGTACGCGACAAATTCTTTATCCTGATGCTGCAATGAATCCTCTACCGGTCCAGCTACTCGGTGCATCCACACTGTACTCTGCGGAGGAGATGAACGGCGTGCAAAAGATCGACCCATACATTTTCCAGGGCTCTCATCCTGATACAGACGTCTTTCTTTTCTTCAGCTGTATGTTCCCGCACTAATATTCTGTGAAGTTTGCTAACCGGATCAATGAACAGTCCTGGATACACCGAGTAACTTCGATGACAGCAGTCGGGATCGATATCATGTCCAGATTATCGTGTCTTGGGCTGACACCAAGGGGATAAATGTTCCGTCTCAAAACTCCGATCGTATCGCACTGATGAAGAAGTTGTCGGATAATTGGTCCGAGCCATTTAAATCACTCGTGCAGAAACTGCCTGTCGATACAGAGGCGCGATCCATTCGCATTGAGGATTGGATGTTCCAACTCGGTCGGAAACATGCGCACCCTCGTGTCGCACTGGTGGGGGACTCCGCGCACACTATGACGATGTGTATGTTTGCCGCAAGCTTTGGTTATATCTTCGCTTTACTAATTAAATATAGTCCGGGGTGAAGGAGCCAATAATGCCATTGTTGATGTTCTGGACTTGGTGAAAAGGGTAGACCTTGAGAAACCGGAGTATGACAATCAAGAGAAGAACTCCCGTATTTTCTGCTCATGGTGCTGACGATTCTAGATCCTTCAATCTGCCAACTCTTTCGGCGTCTTTGGCAGCCTACGAAAAAGATATATTTGCCCGCGTGGAGTCCAGCTTTCTCAACTCCCGTCAAGCGTGCTTGGATGCGCATGAGTTCTCTAGAATCAAAGGTAGCCCACTTGTGATGGCGCGGAATCTCAAAAAGGATTAATTGATGGTGTACACAAATCCAGATAGAAATCCATAGAGTGGTGTCCATGTAGAACTTGAAGAAATGCAATCCCTCAACTATACCGAAGTATACAATAGCACACCCAGGACAAAATGTTATATGATGGTTCTGCTCGCTCTTCTAAATCTATCCGGCATGCCAAGGTTCCGAATACTGACCTGCTAATACTAGTTGGTTCTAGGCGGAAAACCATCAACTTGAATGCTGCACAGTGCATATAGATATTTCGAGTCTCCACGGCTGGTGACACTATTACCTGACCTTGAGCCTGAGGTATTATATCTAGGACATTCTTCCTATTTACCAAAAACATATTGAAGTGACACTAGTACTACTAGTAGTATGCTGAAGCCTATTAATATATCTTCACTACCAGCTGGGTACTCACCACCATCCATCAACCACTACCTCGGCACCCACCACCCATACTACTATTCTACCAACTTGCAACCTTCTCCTCAACTGGAGTTACCGACACGCAAGTCTTTTCTAAACACATCGCCCTCAAGCCAAGCAGATTCTGACTTTGAGTCTGAAGAAATCTGCAAAAGTTTAGTAAGAACTGCAAAGGTCAACAGAGCAAGGAAAGACTCACGCTTGATACCGTTGGACATTCAGCACCTCCCTCTCTACCAAAGCTTTCAAAGCCCACCGAATGTCACAAACAAGGCTTTCACACCGACTCCGACTGAATTCTTCCCGTACAACCGCGCGCATCATACTCATACCTGCATCAGCGGCCATTTTATACGCAGGAACAATCCACCCACGTTCGCGTAGCTTCGCAGATACGGCAAACTCATCGAATAAAATGCCTTGCTCGGGACCAAGTCTGAATGCGACAACCGGAAGACCGTGGCCACCACCTTCGCTCATGATGATGAATCCTAGAGCGGAGAGTTGACTGCTAAGGTAGTCAGCTGTGTCGGTGAGATTGGTCATGATGGCGGTGTACCCTCTCTTTCCGAGACGGATCATTTGGTAATATTGTGCGATGATGTGCGATGCCGATTTGGAGAAGTTCAAGGTAAAGTTCAGCTGATCAGAGCCTAGGTAGTCGATGTTGAAGATTAGGTCGTCGGGTAGGTAGGAGGATGAGCGCCAGAGAGCCCAGCCTATCCCGGGGTATACCTGGACACTGTTAGGTATTATGGAAACGGGTAATGAATTGCATCAAAGGCTGATGTAGATGGGGGATTAGGCTTACGAGTCCGTACTTGTGGCCGGAGACGTTTATCGAAACCACATTCGACAATGTGAAGTCCCACTCGAGACTTGGATTTACGAATGGAGCGACGAATCCACCACTAGCTGCATCGACGTGGATAGGCGTATCCAGACCTCTTTGTACAAGAAGGTCGTTTATACCCTTGACATCCTCGTATTGTCCCGTGTATGTCGTTCCCAGAATGGCGCAGATTCCGATCGTGTTCTCGTCGACGAGCTCCACTGCTTGAACCGGATCGATAACATAGCGTGTTGACGTACAGGGAACGAGCTTCTCTTCGATCTCAAAGTACCGTGCTGCCTTTTCCCAACAAACCTGTACACCACTGCTCATGATCAGGTTTGGACATGAAGTATCTTGCTCGGCAGCTTTTCTAGCATTCTGCCAGCGTTTCTTCATAGCCAGGACAGCTAGCATTATCGCTTCCGATGATCCGATACAGGCAGTTCCTATGGCCATATTTTCATTGTTTCCTGTCGGAGCGTGGAAGAGGTTGGCTAGAATATTGATGCAGCGATGTTCGGTATCGACGGATTTGGGGTATTCTTCTTGGTCGACGACATTCTTGTTGGAGGATTCTGCGATTAGTTTTTCCGCTTCCTCCTCCTGTGAGCTGTTAGGAAATTGATCAAGAAAAAGGGGAAAGCCGTCGTAAATATTCGTACCATGTAGGTTGTCACAAAACTGGCGAGGCTTTATCTATTTGTTAGCCTTTTTGTTAACCATTGGAAATGGTGCATACCAAGGTTGAATACTTTAACATGGGGTGTCCGTCAAGGATCAGGTCATCTTTGATCATGCGATAGGCAACCTCCTTGGGCATTTCCTCCTCCGGGAAAAATTGCGCCGGCATATGTTGTGATGCAAATCGCGATCCATAGACGTTGGACGTCCTAGACGAGCCGCGAAAATGTTTGGAGAGTTGTCCGGCCATGATGAACCTGATGATTGATTGCAGATTGTAATATCACTGCAAAATTCGGTAAACCGAAGAAGCTCTCCTATTTATGCTGTCGAGTGATGCGTGATCTTACTGGAAAAATCACGCATAGAAGCCCCGACAACGTGATGAGGCATTTTGGGCAGAAAGGAGAATGGGGCTCTGATGCGACCAAAAACAAGCTCTCCCAACCTCCGAATGGATCCGTCGCGACTATTTTTCTTGCACGTTCCTCAATGATCCTCATTTTATTTGTATTTGGGTTTACTATTGTCATTTGACTCCACTGTAACTCGGTAGATGCTTTGTACCATGTTCTTTCCGATCGAACTTTCTTTTAGCCAAGCCTTCTAGAACGATTAACGATACCCCCTGTTTCGATCCCGTTTTATCTCAGCACCCTCGCCACAACCCCTAGTTTCGTTGATTGAGACACATCACGCATTCTGTCGCGCCATTTTCATCGTGTGCTGACGCATAAGCCGCGACAATGCAATGTCGATCATTGCGACCAATCCCACGTGAGAATGTGTTTTCAATTCTTGGCGCGTGAGCTACGGCGGATATTTCGGCAGCCTAAAATGATTACATGGGGCTTTCCAATATGCTGGCCGATTGTTTCAATTGTACATATCCTACGAGCTTAGGGAATTCAACACTTCCGCAAAATTAAGAGAAATTAAGAGCGAAGCATCTGCGTGTGCGCAACAAACTAGGAAGACCATCTCTCATATTTGCGACATAGAGGGAATAACAGTCAAATCAAAGACCAAAAGGAAATGACGAACGATATGTAAGCCCTTTTCTTATTTTCCCCGATACGATGAATTTGGGTCTGGAATCACATCCTTTGGCAACCAAAGAACTTGACCTTGGAATCCAGGCAAATTCCTCCATTCTCTTTGTTCTTAGCGCCTTCCGATTTTTATTTCCCTCACGACTTGCAGTATACATTAGGATGGAGCTTAAAAGGGATAGTCGGTCATTAAATCACCGTAACCGGCCGAGCAAAGTAAGGGCCAAGCTCTCCGCCATAACGCGGACCTTGCTGCAGGATTCTTCCGTCTCGACCTCTTCCACCCCGATTTGTGCCTCCAAGAGCTCCTGCTCTAGCCGCTGTTGCTCCACGACCTCGTCGTACTCGTCCGTTTCCTCCCCCTGTTGGCTCCGTTCCATGAGCCGTCGGACCCACGTATTCACAGACACGTGAGTCGATGACGACGCGCTGGACGGAGTTGTCTCGAGTGAAGCGGTAGATACATCGCTCTCGACCACCTCCAGCCGTGTCTCCCATGTGGGTATGTCCGTGTCTGGCACGGTGATCCGTAGGAAGTCGGTCAGCCCGCCAACTACCTGAAGGGAGTTTAGGGGTTCTTCTTCTTCTTTTTGTTGGTTTTGCTGTTGTTGTTGTTCTGCATGTTGTTGATGGTGTTGCTGTTCCCCTTCCTCGGGTGCCATCTCGACGGGGGCGCCATGAATGTGCACGAAAGAGTATTGTAGGAAGGGCTTGTCCTTGCCCCATTCACTTTTAGGATCTTGTCGATCTACAAGAACCACCCAATCCCCGCGTGGGAGCTCTCCCAGCCGGACACTGGAGGGGCTGTTGAGATCCGGCTCGGGGTCGAAGAAGCCCAGGGGGATGGGACGTACGCCCAATTCATCTGCCGCTGATGATGCCGATTTAATGGACCGGGGTGGCCTGTGGGGGGCTCCCGTCACGGATGGGAGGGAACAACCACAGCCCCCAGTTATAGGCGAATCGTAAGATCGCCTTGTCAGGTTGCATTTCTGGGCCCAGGGCTCGGAGGTATCCGAGGAATCGGATGGCGAAGTCCCCCCGCGGTTAACATGGTATTTTCCATACAGTAGTAGCTCGTATATCCAGTGCTGGAACCGTTCGTGCTGTCAAACATAAAGAGGTGTATCGTAGGAAAGACCGTGGGAGTGGAGGAGGTGTGATCGGAACTAATCGTCAGGGACGAAGGAAGATACTCGCGACTGCGTAAACCAGTTAGGAAGGCGGAGGTTGAATAGATAGTTTTCGACTTCATGGTATCGTTGGAGTCACTCTCCCATTGTTTTAGCATATATGAGTGGAAACAAGCTGATATATCGTCGTTCGTATGGTCCGGCCGATGTACAAGGCAGACTTGTTTAAGGGATGTTGACTGCGCCAGGGCTGCTGCAAGATCGCCGAGGCCCGACTCTGCGAATCGGGGCTGGTCAACACACATACTCAGTGCAGACACAGCCCGAAGCTCATCTGATCTTATAGCGGCGGTAATGATATGAGGTGATAGGTTAAATACCACCCAGTTAAGGTGCTGACACGCCGCATATGCAACACGCAGGACCTGGCTGGAGAGCATAAAGGGACTAAGCCTGTAGGGTTCCTCTTCAAGTCTCTGCTGCAGTCTCCAACAGAACTGGGAAATGAGTTGAATGTTGACCACAGGCTTTTCTCTCTTCTGGAGGGGTCTGGGGGTGGGTTCCTGGGTGAGATCGAGCAGATCGTCAATCGCACGGTCGATGTCTGCTGGGACTGGTGGCGGTGGCTCAGTCAGTGTGGTCCTGCTGGAGGATGGTGTTGACGCCTCTTCTGTATCAGGCGGTCGGTCGTCTGTTATAGTGTAGCCGACCATATAGTCTGGCGGCTTGACGGTAGACTTAGGAGGTCGAATGTCTGCTAGGGCGATTAGCAGATGCGATGGATGGGACGGAGTCACTGACAGTTCCGGATGCTCGAGAGAACCCGTTTAAAAAGAGACGGACCAGGAGGCACCACCTCTGGCGGGACTAACTCTGATGGCCAGATATCTATCATTGCCCCGTTAGCGCAGGTAACATCGCGCGGATTCCCCTGAGGTACGTACAATCCAAGGAGGTCGCATCCGCCAGCGGCCTCAGCTCCAGTTGTTCAAAAATATGTAGCGACTTCAGATCCGACCAGTGGTAATACTCCCCTATCCACTGAACAATCGATAGCAGCTCTCGAGGCCGCGGAAGGTCCAGCACCACATCCGGCTCCTGGGATGGTGGAGGGTCTTCAACAGGATCCCAGCCCCCCATGTCGCTGTGCCACGAAAGCTGGGCCATGTAGCGCATGTTAAATGCAGCAATGCCATACTTAACACCGCTATTTAGATCAGAGATATCTAGCACGATGAGGCCATACTCTTTGCAGTCGCCCCGGAATACCGTCGACAGCGGCTGGAACTGGACGTCGCCGATGCGGGTCCAGTATCTGTGGTCGCCCCGTAGCAACGCCAGTAGTACGCACGTCGCAGTGAAGGGAAACGTGCGGACTGCCTCATCCTGCCATGGCAGTGCTGGCAGTGGTTCCACACGCAGCTGACGCTTGCTCGGGGGCACATAAAGGGGCTGCGGGCGATCAGGTACACTGGGTCGCTCATTAACAGGAGGCTCGTGAGAGCGACGATACCAGTCCTCCGCGATCGCCTTCTCCGCCTCAAGCGGGGCGCGGTTGGTAGGATCTGAGAGAATCGCGATCAGCGCGAGGGTGTCGGCCACCATATGCTTCACTCGTGTCCCTGATCCTCTTTCGTTGTATTTCTCAGGGTGCTGGCGGTAGGCCACGGAGAGGGTGCGACTAGCGCCGCCGGGGCCGACATTGGCGACCACCGCAAAGAGGTAGGAACGCTGGATCTTGTAGTCAACACTGATATAGCCCGACCTCATTGTGTTGGAGCCGTTGGAGATGAGGAAATGGTGTCCGTCCGGGGACGAAGAGCAAAAGAGGGGCTGGTCTTGGTCAAGGAACTAGCGACAACCAAGTTTTTATATTGGCCACTGTCAGGCAACATCTTAGGGGCCTTGGATAGCTGACGTCCTGAACATACCTGCCCTTTTATGTCTAATTCCTGTCATACCTCCGTTCCGTAGGTTCGGGTTCTGATGAGGCCATCTTGCGATTCGCATACGGGGAGGCCTCCTTGTCAGTCAACACCACCACTAATAACAACAATTCCCCGCTGCCATCCTCATCGTCTGGAAATTTCGCTATGAGTCCTATTCCCGTGGGTTTTTTTGGCAACCGCCTCGCAGCAAATGATGAGTCAAGAGTTATAGTCAGAGACATACACTCCGGTAGCTGGGTCCTTCTTCTAGACCAAAAAGGCCGCAGTTCAAGTGATGACGACGATGACTACCTAAGATACTCTTTTGCCAGAATTCGTCAAACCTGTGACGATATTGCACCCGAGCAACAACGAGAAAGACCTGTCTACTTCCCCGTCCCCGTCCCCGTTCCTGATCTCGTTGTGGTAGTAGGCGGCCTAACAGAGTTTTTGCGCGAAACTGTGCCAGGAATCGATATTTTCACGTGGGAGAAACGAGTTGAGGAGGCAGAGAAGGACTTCCACGTACGGCGGGCTTCAATTGAGACTTGTAAACGCTGCATTGGCGTCGGCGTCATGGCTGAGAGCAGTGCCCGAGCATTGCTTGACCAGTTACTGTTATATCATGGTATTAACTATTCGAGCATATCTCAGTATTGAATATTGCGAACTCGATAATTTATTTCTGAGCTGTGCTAGAATGGATAGTAATGACAGTGACTTATTTTTCTAAAATGTGACCTAAATGCGACTGTCAATTTCTATCCCGCAAAAGGTCTCGCATCTCACCAAACCCTCCTTGAGGGTGACGGCGGGCTCAGTGTAGCTTATGACTCGACACTTATTATACAGTCCAACGCGTTCCAGGATTTTGTATTATATAGACAGGACTCTTATAGTCTCAGGTATTACAGTCCCACGCCGGTCTTATGTAACAAAATCACCATCTTTCATTGGTATCTTTAGGGTGGGGATGTGCATATGTCTCGAAATCTTTTCAGGGTATCAGGATGCCTTAACTAGGCGTAAACTGTTTCAGGTACTATGTACCGCATTTTAGGAGGTACCTTGATCCGTCAAATTAAAACATGGGGACTAGATTTGGGGGAGCAGCTCCGAGAGTCGCTCGCACCCCCTGTAAATTACATTCGACATATTGTTACGCAATACAGCACTGTTACAAATAACCCAAGTTGTGTTGCGTTTACAGTGGCGTTGCAAAAGTGTATTTTAAGTACTTGCCATTCTCCATCCTTCATGACCTCAATTCCACTTCCACCCATCAGAGAAATACATTGAATTCACAGATCTCTCATGATGGGCAAACCAAAATCCCGCCTGGAAGATCTCCCATTGGAGAAAAGACTCAAAGTCACCCTGTACAATAAAGACGACTGCAATGGCGCGATTCGCGGACAAAAGATTCCTGGTGCCCTCGGACTAAAAGTCCAACGCTTCGCTGTGATCCGTGGCATTCGACACCACGATGATTTCGCCCACGAGTTACGCGGTGTCGCACCGGAATTCACTCGTGCACTCAACGCGCGTGCAATTATGAGTGGAGTCATCCCGGAGATCAACGACTCCTCTGAGATACCCTATTGCATCTGGTATCCGGAGCCTCCGCCTCAGGACACCCTTCGCAATTTGGTGAAGCGTTATCCCGAAATGATATATCATGCTGCTCGCGCCTGTGCCGTGGCAGGATATTTTGATCTTTACTCGGAGCTTCAGGTTTTTCCCGAGGTTCACGTTGCCGCCGAAGCTCGCGACGCTAGCCTGGCAAGGAAGAACAAAGGCAGTGAAGCAATATACGAACAAATAATGTCGAAGCATCTGAAATTTGAGATAATGAATGATTATGATCAATCTGCCAATCTTGAAAACCCTCGTCCGGCACATCTAAATGGAGATACGGCGGTTTTTTCTGATCTTACTGCACGGATGCTTCATGCAGGAGTGGATAACAGCAGCAAGCGTTCGGTCAAACTTGTTGACTATATCGAGTGGGATTCGAAAGAGTACAATACGTACAGCTATTTCAACATCACTGAGGATATGGGAGTCTACGATGATAGTTGCGGTGCGCCTGAGCCATTAGCCAGCTTTTGGCCACTTCTGTATTCGCCTCTCCCGACAGACCTTCCACCTGTGAATAAAGACAATCTGATTCTATCGGCTGCATATAGAGGTGACGTTGATCGATATGTACGCCTCCGACGACCACAGATGATCGAACAAGAATTCCACGCGATCATTCTGGGGATATACAATCACCCCTTTTGGGCGCGATGGTGGAGCACACAGGTGCCGGTGGTCCCCGAAAAGAGCAAGGACGTATCCATAAGGCGCGCAATTAATGCTCGACGCATCATCAGCGACGACATAACTTGTATCACACCTGGTACCCCAGAATCGCTGGTTCCTCGCAGAATCTGGTGGCCTAGTGTTGCTTCTCCAGTGACCTATGTGCGTCTCGCGCAGAAAAGGCCTGATATGATCGAGTCTTGTCTACGAGCATGTATTGTCGCTGATTACGAAGAGGCATGGGATGAGATTTTGCTCGGGTCATCCGATGCCCCGAACGATTCCAAAATCACTCGGCTTTCCGAAGTCATCAGGTCGCATATCTATGCCGAGGCTAAGGATTCGTCAAATCCGCACTACTTCGATGACATAAAGTTACTTGGAACAGCCAGGGTAGAGAAGCTTGATTCCGATATGTACTACCTGGATGATATGCGTACTGCGAGATGGATGTATTCGCCGCGCTCAACTGCCCAGAGAGTTGTGATCAAAGGTAAGCCCTTCGCGTTGACAACGGGGGAGAGGGGCGCAGATGGAATCCCGAGAGAGCCTAGTAATCTGGGATTCACAATTTTCGGTATGGATGAAATTGGGTTGGACGATAAGATATGGGATCAAGAAAGCTACATTGAGGTCAAGGAGATGTACGACATTCATGATACCAGAGATCTTTCAACATACTAGTAGTACATAAAAATTGAATAAAGCAACGGCTTCAACCAACCCCTCCTCAAATTATGTACCTCGAGTTCAAGTGCCTATAAGAATCTTTCAAGTCTAGGTATTTAGATATACAGAGACACATATCACAGGCCGTGGAGCGCTCATTCGTTGTGGCGCACACCTCCCAGCATCCTAAATTTCGCCCTCTGGATCTCTTGAATATTCGCCGCATGATTATCGTCCTTCGACGTCTCATCGAATCCTGAAGCTTTGAGTGCCTATCGACGACAAGAGTTACTCAGGAATAATTCTTAGATTCTGCATTTTAGATTGTGCTGGAATTAAATGAGAATGCTCGATTTGTATGCGTGTATGAAAAACATTTGAGCCAAGAGATTCCTATAAAGTCGTCGTTGACATCCTGCGTAAGCTAAATAATCTTTTCTGCTGAAGACTTTGGCTTTCTACTGCATAGAGATAGTTGGGATAGTTTTGTTGATGTTTAGCAATCATATATAACGCAGTTTAGGCAACTTTAAACTATATAAGAATAAAGCCCTATTATTTAGGTCTCTATATATAATATTTTAAGATAAACTAAAGATTCTAAAGAAATAGATCAAAGATAATCTAAAGAAAGAATTTATCTATCTCTAAGCTTTTACCCTACTATCTAAGTTAGGTAAAGGGCTAAAGAGACGCCCTACTAGGGCAGTAAGCTATCGAAGACAAACCTATCGGGACTAGGTAGCCACCAATATACAATATCTGCTGTATAGTTTAGCTTTCGTGTTTTTTGTCCAATTTTGGATTTCTTAGGCTTAGTTAGTCAAGAAGAACTGACGTGGTTACTCGGCTCAAATTGCTGTCGTTTTGCCGTCACAACACCACCCATTGAACCTCCCCTGTCTTACAGGATATAAATCTGGGGAATTACTAATAGTACCCTACCAGAGACTACTCTTAGCCTTGGAGAGGCCGAATTAGAAGCGAAAAGATAGGAAATAAAGCATCTTAAGGAATTCCTGGCTATCCAGCGCTATATCAAGGATCTCTTAGCCTAGATTAAAAATATTAATACTAGGGCCCTCCTAGAGAATCTACCTATAACTTATAGAGGATTAGAAGGTAAAATACATAAGAAGGTAGAAGGGTTTAAGGTTAAGAAGTTTAAGAGGTCTTTTAGCCTCTAGGAACAAAGTAACTAGCTTTCTTAGCTTAGATATATCTTTTACGGTAACCCTAGAGTCTATAAGAATAACAAGATAAAGATTCTTATAGGGATTAAATATCTTAACTCTGACTATAAGAATAACTAGACTATAGAGAAAAGATACCTAGAAGATTATTATAATAACTACTTTAGTAGACTATTTTGACGCTTTATCGTAAGATCTTTCAAAATAAACCTAATCATTATATTAGCTATATGGGTAATCTTTCAAGGGAAAGATATCATGATTTATAGTTTTAAAGATTTCCTCTATTTCCTGTGAAAAATAAAATTAGAGAATAGTAGCTTATAGTAGTAAAGCTCTAAATCACTATAGCACCCTAGTTATATCCTAAGCGAAAATCTATTAATACTTACTATAGAGAAGCCTATTTATATAATTTACCTAATACTTACTAATCTAAATACTTCTTTTATAGCTATAGTATACAAGCAAAGCAGCTATTTTACTATAAATATTTTCTATTATATACTCCTCTATACTCTATGAGATACTCAAGGAATTATACCCTAGCAGATATTAGCGTTACCTTACATATTCCAAAACAAAAATAAAGGCTAACCAGGCATATCTAGCGCCATAGCCTGAAATCCTGAAGAGGCAAGATATTTGATTTAGCGTATCTATATTCTTGCTATTCCTAGCTAACTATAGCAGAAAATAACTAGTAGGCTAGTTTTTAGACCGGCAGCTAAGTAGAAAATATCGTGGCCTATATTATCTAATGTAGTGGGGGAATCGCTCTGGTGATATTAGGTGACGTTGTAGGCCTCAGGCCTCGCCTCCATTCTGTATATAAGCCCTTGGTGATAGTTATCTCACCACCACCCACCTTTCTGGTCCCTAATGTTATTTGCGGTCTTCGGATGTACGCTGCAGTTATGCTAAGGGCTCGAATGCTCTGAACACTGTTACTTCAGAAGGGCACCGCTTTGTCTACTACTCTCCTGCACTCCATGAGTGCGGTGGTTTTGTCCTCTTGCGATCGACCCGTCTGCCACAGCAGATTGCCAGCGAACATTCCCATCTTTCACTAAGAAGTAATACTTATCTATACTTATTATCGTAATGAGTCTTAAAACGCAAGATAAGAGTTAATTTTACTTGGCCACTTGTATTGTTAATATTTATATTATTTCTATCCTACCTATCTATAGTATTACTAGGCTATAGGGCTTATTTATCTCGTGATTTAAGTATAGAATAGAGCGGAGCAACTAATTCTAATTTAGTTCAAACCATACTACGGCAAGCGGGGCTCGGTCTTTAGCGGCTCGCTCTTTAGCGGCTCGCTCTTTAGTGGATCTCTATTTAGTGGCTCGCTCTTTAGTGGATCCTTCTTTTAGCGGCTCGCTCAGCGTGCTCACCGCTCGGGAAGTCTATAGGCCGTATGAGTATGTAACAGAATACGAATACAATTTGGTTCTTACAGATCTCTTTCAAATACAAGAGTCTACAATGTCTTAATCCATACTGAGCCGCTAGTAGGCAGCCGCCAAATAGTTTGGTTGCCAGACTGACCATGGGAGATGCAGGGCTGGGGCGGTAGTTACGGTGACGTCATGCTTTCGGTGAGTCAGAGTGGGTGTCGGGGCATTTTCTGAACCATCTGCTCGAGTTCAATATCTCACATAGGCAGAGATCACTAAAAATGCAGCAAGTACGGTGATGCCCGCGGGTGCCCCCTTCCCCCCCGCCCTCCCCTTCTCTTTTTCTCTCCTTGCCCGGCGTGTCAACAATGTAGGAACACATGCTAATAGAGACAAATCACCAGCGAAAACAGATGCGTCATGGTCATAACTTGCTTTATACTGGACAGAGAATTGGACCGTTGCGACCAGTTGAAGGCGACCAGACAGGTCCGAGCATCCGTCCCCACCAGAAAACTTTCACTGGGTGTGCCCGGTGTAGGTAAGCGATATGATGGTATTATACCGGAAATTGACACTGATGCAAGTGCAAGAGCACGCCGGGTAAAATGTGGCGAAGAGAAGCCGCAGTGTGCAAAATGTCTGAAATATGGTCAACTTTGCCCTGGCTATCCGAATCGGGCATGGCTCTTTGAACCTTCGAAGGTGGCCAATAATGTTAGTTATATGAAAAGCAGCGGACTCGAAAAAAGACCAAGGCTTAAATTCTTAAAAGTTGAGCAATAGTGACAAGCATGTACCCCAACCGCGAGGGTGGTGCCATGCACCTGGAACTCATACCGAGCTCAAGATAACAGAAACGTCCGGCGAAGCTACCAAACATACAGGTATGTCCCAAATCGCCGCAAGTAATATTGCGCAAGGACGGTCAGTGTCCCCCCGTGAGAAAGCTCGAGTTGCTTCATGCCTCTCCTCCTGTTCCCATACCGACAAGCCTATCGTTCCGGAACTCCAATTCCTCGGAGTCCCGAGCTATTCAGTTCTACTTTGAAAGGACTGTTCCGTCTTTGCGACAGTTCAACTCAGCTGCTTGTTATCTCTTTGAGTATTTTGTTCCGCAGGTTAGTCATTATGAAACGGCGATCAGACACCAAATTATTGCAATGGCTTCTTTGCATGAACTGCGTCTCAACATCTCCAATCGAACAAAACTTGCATGGACCATTTATTACGTTCACTATGGACATGCCCTCGAGCTTCTTGGAGGCATGGAGTCCACACCAAAACCTCATGTCATGTTGATCTCATGTCTACTCTTCATTGCCATGGAAAATATCCGCAATGTCCCTCAACAAGCTTATCTCCATCTCCAGCACGGTCTACAGATTTTGCAACGGTACAAACACTCGCGAAGAAATTGTGACCTGTCGTCTTCTGTTGACGAAATGATCGCCTCCCTTATCGAACCCATGTTCGCCCAACTAGAAGCTGCAGCGTCTATGGTTGGGAATTCCGGGATAAAATCCATTGGAAGCTTACAGTGGAAACCTCCAGTTGTTCCCACTACTTTCCGGAGTCTTTCTGAGGCCCGCGAGAAATTTTTTGAACTTGGGCAATGGTTATACTTCCAGTCGAAACGTTTTCGCTCTCTCGATTGCTTCACAGTGGGTAATCGCCCAGATATCAACGCATTGTGGGAAGCCTGGTACCGACGATTCTCGGTTTTGACAAAGAGCATCTCTACCAAGAATACTCGGCAGTATTTGCAAGCTCGCCTTCTTAATGTGCACTATCATGTACATGTTATTTCGCTGCGTTGCCAGCAGTTCCCTTACGAATCTGTCTGGGACCGTCACATTTCCGAACTCCAAGATCACTTGGCCGTCTGCTACGAAGTTTGTCATAGCGAAGAAACATACAATTCAAAGGAAGAGCTGTCCAGTATCGACTTTGACTTTTTACCGGGAGTGCTTCCACCCCTGTGGCAAATTTGTGTGAGTTGCCGCGACCCTGTATTGAGACGTCAGTCCTTGGACCTTCTCCGCCTTCACCACTACCGATGTGGACACGCAGATGATTGCTCTGCTGTTGTGCATGCCGAAGCAATTATGCGCTTGGAAGAAGCCGAAATTAACGAAATACGCACGTGCCACGATATTCCCGAGATAAGGCGAGTGAGGCCTCTCGAGGCGGACTTGACTCGACCAGGGTTGTTAGTTTTGACTTATTCTCGCGCTCCATACGCGTCCAGAGAAGTGATCTCCGTACCATACATATCAAAAACGCCGGCCCCAGTACTACCGTTCAAACTATGGCCTGTCGGAGAAGCCATGAGGCTGGCAGGATACCAGGGCATGATCCGGCCGCGAGCAAATGTCTGCCAGTGCAAATCATATGGAGCACAATAGCTCTTTAGTTAAACAGTTGTGTCTCAAGTACGGCTCTGATTTTCACTTACGAGTTTATCCGCTTGCAGATCTTGCTAAGGAGCGAGCTCGAGAGAGCGTAATCCAAGATGGTGATATACTCCCTAGGTTTCAGCCACATATAACTGAGCAACTTGGGGGGGGTGAATGGCTTCAAGCATTATATTACAACAGAAGTCTTTTTATGCATATTTGCCACCGAATTGGAGGAGAGATAGGTCCTTGTATATACTGATATGTCAGTAAGGCAATCAAGCTCTGGGCCTCTCTTCCTATGTATAGGAGGCATAATAAGGTAAGAGACTGCTATAAAGCGTTGACTGTAGCGTATGTATTAGCTACGCGTTAAAACGTGTGGTGCACTAATAAAGTAGGCGGTATCAAAAAGCGGTCAGACTAAAAGTGGATCCCGAAGTACTCGAGGTCAAATACTTATGTTACACAACTGTACCAACACTGACGTATCAAGAAGAACGTTGAAAGAACATGCCATCGTGGTGACAAGCGTCTCAGTTCGCAAATTTGGTCCAATTAACCGGATACAGTAGCTCCGTGTATCATGTTAATGCAATCATATCTGGGCATGCTTGTGTGGGTATGTGTTATTGTGTGCGTTTGGAAACAACGATTGCCTTTCCCGGTTAGTTTGGCGTATAGGGTTTGGCGTCCTACTTTATTGTCACGTAATGTTCCCCCGGTCGCATGGTATAAAGACAGGTTTCTCGCACTTCTTGAATTCCAATCTCGACCTTTCTGCCTCCGTACTTTATATTCCTTTTCCCACATTGCTCATTACCTGTTACCCGGCTATCATGTGTCATGACTCTTCTGGAATTTTCCAACTACCTCATGAGCTATATGCGACTATTATGAACCATCTCGACATACACGAAATGAAGTCTCTGATGGAATCAAGTTCTCGCCTCAACCAGTTGACGCGCTCGGCATTTTATAACAAGGTCTATATCAATGATGACCATGATAGACATAGCAGAACTTCCGATGTTGTGGCCTTGTTTCGACGAAAGCCTGAACTGCTTTGCTTAGTCTACCACCTTGTAATTGAGGAATTAGACGAAGGCGGTATCCGAGATCTTCTGGCCCTTCCTATGCCAAATTTGCGGAGTATTATTTTGCGGCATAATGGCCCAATATTTGAACAAAAGAGTTTCCAAGAGAAAATGCGAATGAACGAATCTTTACTACTTAGACAAAGTGTCGAAAACTGTAAGGTTACTTGTTGTATTCAATTTTCTGATATTACGTGGCCCGATGACTGATTTGGGTATTTAGTCACGTTTCGTATCGATCTCGGATATTTGTCCCCTTTTACTGAGGACCATTCTTGGCGAAGACTCTACCGGATTCCTTTAGAAGATATTATCCTGTTTCAATACCCAAGCCTCAAAAGATTGCGAATTAGCTTCGTCGATTTCAGTGCATTTGGCGACAAGTCTGTGGAACCGTTTCCGTTTAGGGATCTGCGAACTTTGCTAATTGAGGCGAGCGACTATACACTCGATGCGTTTGCGAACCTTCTATGCCATGCTCGTGATTTGCGCGTATTTGAAATTAAGCACAACGTGAGGGCGCTCCCTTTTGATCCGTCTGATTTCTACGCTCTTATGTACCCTTGTCGGCAAAGCTTGACGGTATTGAAACTTTGCTGGCATGGCTTAAGTGAGTCGACTACCAAAGGCATGTGGCTTGCTGACTTTACGGCCCTGAAATATCTCATGGCCTCCCCCAAAGCTCTATTTGGGTTTTACGATCATGAAACGAATTTCTCAGCTTTGGTCCGTGACCGCATGCCACCAAACCTGAAAGTCCTATACTTAGACCAAATGGTGAAGGTAGGTTCTCACTTGCAAAGAGGGGTGAAGCACACCCTGCCGGTAGCGAGCCATCTGCTGCTGCAAACGATACTCGAGCATTGTCAAGACATATTTCAATGCCTGGAATATATCATCTATAGTGATGATAAGACTTGTGAAGAGCCCCAAGATCTTTGTCAGTTGGCGAGACAGATTGGCATCAAATTAGTTACCGTGAAACAGGATTATGACCTGAATCCCGACATCTCTTGGTTGGAGTCGAAATAGAAGAGTCTGATCATCCCTATCTTGGCCCTCTAAAGCAAGCCCTGGTATAGTGTGAATGCAGGTCCAAACCTCCAAAATGCCGTACTTATGCGGCGTCAAACGTATACGGAAAGTGTTATTCAACGCAGGTTTTGCGATTAGTTCTTCCAGAACTTGACCAAAGCAATGGAAATTAATTGGCATTAGAAATAAAACAAGTATCTTAAAAACTACCAATGTATCCGCCTAGCCATAACCAGGGGTTGGCCAGCGGCATCGAACCTCCACTAATGATGTACGGTAATAAAATACTACTTCCCTTGAGACAAAACAAAAGGGAAATCCGTGGCCACGCGGAATCTGTCGCCAAAAACTGGCTATATGCAAACTTTTGATGAGCGGCAGTACAGTCTACCCAGACTCACGACGTCTCGAGTAACAATTCTGGATGCACATGCTCATCATACCATTCCCCTAAGCCTCGCTCTACAGCCGGTCGCATCGCAATGCGAACAATCCATTTTTGTAAATGAGTTAACCGAGCCAATTCATCCTCTGAGAATCCAATACGCCCAGCATTTCGTATCCAAGCCCAGGCGTTGATATCAACAATACTGTATTTTCCCTTGTCTCGGCCAGCCAAATAATTCCGTGCACCGCCGCCATATTTCCCTGAGAGACGGATTTCAAGTACATTGTATGCTCGCAGCACTTCCCGCTTGGAGCGATCCACTGCATTTTGAATTACTCAGCAATCATGTATGAAAGTCCTAAGGGGAATATTCACGAGGATTCTGGACCGCGTTGTTCAAAAAATTCTATTGCCCCTGATTGGACTGCCCCGACGCAAGCCAAAATATTAGCCATTGGAATGCCTCACTTTGATCCGTCGGATCCGAGAACCAGAAAATATTGTTCTTGTCTGCCAAATTGACGAGATACAAAAGTTCAGCGGATGATTCCATGACTACGTGGGTGGACTTTTACTGTTGTCGACCAAGATCGGGATACGCCCTGGACTCCTTTTGTATTAGCCTTGATTCAAAAAATGAAAAGTCTACATATTCAAAGGGAGAGAAGTATCATTGGGATTTAGCCTGAGAAACCAGTCTTTTCTCTGTTCATTCTTGTCGCGGTCGATTTCGTCCTTGTCGAGATCGATCAGACTCGTTTTCCATTCAAGGCCGTAGGCGTCTTTGAGTTCTTCGAGCAGAATGTGGACTTTCCTTCCGTTTGGAGTTAAAGAAGTTATCAGATGTAGGCCCTTTGTGAAAGTGAGCTATAGCCCATTTTCGTGGGGTCCACGGTGGAGGAAGAAGCAGGATTGATTCGTTATAGTAGAACATCGGCATAAGATCTTAGAATACTTACTTGGGCTTTTTTGACCTGTTCGGGGGTTTCCGCGGCATAAAACGAAAACATTGTGATTTGATCAGCCGGCTTAGTTGACTTGGCCGTTCAACAAATCATTTGAGTAAGAATATGGAAAATTGGTCGCCGGTGAAATTGGCACATTAAACGAAATTCAAGGATGAAGCGATGTAACCTCGCTATGTTGTATGAATACCACTCCCGCTTTCCGGCAAGTACCCAGTAGGCATGCTTGTTCGGTTAACGGCGTGTCATTTCTCAGGTAAAATTATTTTTGGCTTTTTAGTGGCTCGGTCTTTAGTGGCTCGGTCTTTAGTGGTTCGGTCTTTAGTGGCTCGCTCTTTAGTGGCTTGCTTTTTAGCGTCTGCTTCGATCACGTCCTGCCTGCTGGTGGGAGGCCGAGGAGGTGGTAATTGAAATTTAAAGAGCGGGAAAGGCCCCAAAGCTTTCATCAGATTGTATCAAATGAACTGACCTGGTTCCACCTTGTCGCAGTTTGTACAATATACGATTTTCCATTCTGTAAATCAAATATGAATCAATCTGCCCCAGATGTCGCAATTTCGGTCGAGCGAATTGATCAAGTGGACAAAACGGTTCTCAAGTTTGTTAGGGATTTTGTGAAACCTGACGGACCTGAGTCTATTATTTCGGATTTTCTTTCTATATACCACCCGGAAATAGAATGGTATGACCATGCATTTCATATCAAACGTGTTGGGCATAAGGCTGTTCTCGGTCTACTTAAAACTTTCACATCGTGTAACGACCCCTTCACGGCTCATATACAGGTACGAGCTGTCAGAATTATTTGGATTTCATGAAAGCTAACGGCAGGTGAAAACAGAATATCTATCACATCGCAAAAGGTGCCGTTTTGGAGCAAGTATGGACTGGATGTCAAAGCCATGACATTGTTAGAAAAGATGGCACAGTCGCCCTTGACGCAAGTGGGAAGCATTTTGAGTGTCATGTTTGCATGGTCATTGAGATCGACAATCAGGGAAAGATTTTCCGAATCGATGAGTATTATAACAAGAGATGGGATGAAGGACGTTCAAAGGACCGCTACGTTTGCATGCAAGACTAAATGCTCGTTTTTTCAATATGCTGGCTATAATAGTTTCACTAAGCATAAAACTTCATAGGCCCGGCCGGCGCCAGCCGACCCCTTCAATCTATATTTTCAGGTTGACCTCGGATCAGGTAGGGATACCCGCTGAACTTAAGCATATCAATAAGCGGAGGAAAAGAAACCAACCCGGATTGCCCTAGTAACGGCGAGTGAAGCGGCAAGAGCTCAAATTTGAAAGCTGGCCCCCTCGGGGTCTGCATTGTAATTTGTAGAGGATGCTTCGGGAGCGGTCCCTATCTAAGTGCCCTGGAACGGGCCGTCATAGAGGGTGAGAATCCCGTATGGGATGGGGTGCCCGCGCCCGTGTGAAGCCCCTTCGACGAGTCGATTTGTTTGGTAATGCAGCTCTAATTGGGTGGTAAATTTTATCTAAAGCTAAATATTGACCGGAGACCGATAGCGCACAAGTAGAGTGATCGAATGATGAAAAGCACTTTAGTACGAGAGGAACAGTTGATTCAGATAATTGGTTTTTGCGGCTGTCTGACCAGGCAGTGCCGCGACGCTACCATCTGCCGGACTATGGCTGAACGCCTCTAAGTCAGAATCCGTGCCGGAACGCGGCGATTTCGCCCCGCACGTCGTAGTTGGATACGAATAGGCCACCGGGCCACGCACCTCAGCAGGCTGGCGACGGCTCCCCGGGAGAAACCATGGGGGGCTGGCTGGCGGATTGCAATGCCACCTCGCGCGGGGATAGATCCTCTGCAGACGACTGAAGTGACCAAGCGGGTCGTGTAAGCGGTCAATTAGCCTTGTTGCTACGAGTCGCTGAGCGTCAGCCCGACCTTGGCTAGATTTGTTGGTTAATACCTCCCCATCATGGATCCGGCAGCGCCGGGTGCCTGGAGGGGAGCGGGGAATTAGCGGGCGCGAGCCCGTTGCAGGAAGTTTCTTACCTCAAACTTGACATAAGCATTGGGGACAAAACCAGGATATGTTCAAAGCACATGGGGAGCTCACTCTTCCAGAGATCATAATGTCCAGATTACCTTTATTGAACCCAGAGTGGCATGGATGAACAGTCCTTTGCTTCCATATTATTTATTATTACCCTGTCGCAGAATTAATTGCACGAGATGGTGAACTTCTAGAAATCGTCCCATCTCTACTACCTTAGGTGGAATGGGTGCTTGTTATCCTGCCTGCGTCATACTAGCCCGCCACGGCTGGCCTTAGCGCAATTTAAGCAGCTATTGATACACTATACGACTCATTGGCATAAATATTTCCTGAATGACTCGCTGAAACACCCGAAAATGAGCATCGCAGGCTGCGCCACTGGTTCAGAACCTGCATTCAGGCGACAGACAACTTCCTGTTGGTAATGTGATGCATGATGTTTGGTCTTATGTCCGTATATGTCTGCTTCAATATATTGTTTAATTGTGCTTGGCGGGCAACTTCAAGGACGAGACGGAGAACCAGAGAAAGGATTCGGATAATCAGAATGTCTTAGTCAAAATGGAGAGGCTCTGTAATACTGTAGCGACATTCAGCTTCCCAATTTCCTGGCCACAACCCAATGAACCACAACATAATAGCCCCTAATTTTTATGTATCTCTTATGTCTAAATTGGGTTCGTAAATACTTACACGTTCAGCCGCCACAATATGCGATCAGCTATATTCAACTTAATATAAGGCGCGCAAGAATAGTCAACATAAATTCCTAGGCGCCAAATGTATTGAACGCCTATTGACGAAAGTACTCTCTGCCCCGCCGAGCACTTCAGCCAGCAGTACAAGGAAAAGCTGAGAATCTGCTCTTCTGCATTAAACTTAGCACCATAAGGACCTATGTGGCGTTTAGCGGACTATTATCGAACTTAAGCTTTGCCCGAGAGTAGAGCATAGCTCAAGTAATCGACCAGTCCAAACGCTGATATCATTTGATAATCTTTATCACTGGAGGTGACGTCAAGGCAAATGAAATATCGGTATTGTACTCCTAGACAACGTACTAGGTGAGCTCCCTACCAAGTGCTGTACTACAGAGCATCTATGCACATCAGGATTGTCCTTAATTCTCAGCCTGAAGCATCCAATTATCGATCAATCGCACGAAAACCTTGCCATCGCCAAGTCCGCATTCTTCATTGGGCACCGTCTCTTCCAAGGGTGCCATCTTCAAAGCGGCACTTATCACGGCTCCTTTGATATGGTCAACGATATCCAGTTCCTCTAACGTGTTAGAGTCGGCAAGAGAGATATAGTCAATTTCGAACAAATACCGCTCAGATGGGGAGAGAGCTTGCTGCTCGGCGAACACCCGATCTAATACACTCTGAGCGGCCCGCAGAATGTCTACACGGGACGTTTTTCCTCCTCGGTATGCCTCATCAGCGGCTTTAAAGGCCCTAAAGATGGTACACCCAGCTCTGCGTCTTCGGTCACCAAGGTAGGCGTTGCGAGAGCTGAGAGCCAGGCCGTTGACTTCGCGTGCAGTACTCACAACACGCACCTCGGTACCAACGTGCAAATCCTGGACCATTCTCTTGATAATAACGGTCTGTTGGAAATCTTTTTGGCCGAAGTAGACGCGATCGGGAGTCGTGACATTGAATAGTTTCATGCAGACAGTTGCCACGCCACGAAAGAAGACAGGACGGGATTCACCCTCTAGTTTCTTTGACAGCGGGGTTACAGTAACGAAAGAACCATCACCGTCGATTTCGGACGAAGGTGGCAAATTCGGGTACATCACTTTCGAAGTAGGGGCAAACACGGCCGAAATTCGTCCTGTGGGTGAACCAGAACTAATAAACTCCTTGTTCAACTTCTCTAGCCTTTCTATGTCACTCTCCCAGGTGCATGGGTAGCTTGAAAAGTCTTCATTGACCCCAAATTGAGTGGGATTGACAAAGATACTGATGAAAACGTTGGTGTTCTCACAGGCAGCTGCTCGAATTAACGAGAGATGGCCCTCATGGAGAGCACCCATTGTTGGCACAAATCCAACACTTTGATCATCTTTCAGCAACTGTTGCCGCAACCGGCGCAGTTGAGGGCTGTCACGGAAGATTTGAAAGGAGGAGGGGTCGCCAGGAGAGCGGGTGATCGATGTTGCCATGATTAGCGTAGATGGATCCGTCAGTAATTGGGAGCAAAGTATCAGCACGCGTTGAATACAAAATCTCGCGTCGGGTACAAATATCAAAGAAAGACCACATATCCTTTGCTAGACAAGACGTCATAGCTTATAGCAGTCAAGGGGGTTACCTTTTTGCTTCTTGCTTGTGCACGTGCAACTTAAGACACCAGCGCGACCAACGATACTTCGGGGCTTTGAATGAGCCTGGGTTCTTGCGACCCCTGCACTATAGTATACTTAGCTGCTGAGAGAGAGCTTGATTTTATAGTTTCCAAATTATTGCTCGCCATCTGCTTCTTGAATGTGTCCCGTTCCATCAGCCCAGCGGAACTCGTCTGTCGTTATCCTGAAATGGAAGCTACACCCAGTCACCCGCGCACAGACGAAGTAGATTTGGGTCATTGTCATTCCTTGTTCATCAAGAACATACCGATTATTACCGTCTTTTTCGGCTGAGCACAGCCGTCGTGCGAGACTTTCACAGCTTGTAGATCAATCTCACCCTCCTCTTGCTTGAATCGGAACTTCAATTCCATTTCTATTTGAAGCGTTACTATTTAAGATATTGGTTTCCATCAATTGCGTTAGATAGATTCCAGTTCTCTCAACATCATGTGCAGCTGCTTGTCAGACGTGGTCCAAACCATTGCAAGTAACCAAGGTACCCACGTTTCGCTAACACTCTCAAGGATATATTGAGACGGAATAAATAGAAAACTTGATGTTACACCCATACAGACTCGTAATATCAGCTACATTACAGCAAATTGACGCCTGGAATAGATTCCGCACGTGCAGGCTCATGATCTTGGTTAACCAAGGAGTCTTGAAGTGGTATTCCCGGATTACGAAACGTAACAAGATTCAAATATTCGCGTTGTTGTAAACAAAGGGAGAGTTTCGGAGATTACAACTTTATGTCCGTGTTCGATTCTGGAAAGCTAACGCTATCGCCGATGTGTAGTCCGTTTTAATTTCTTGGCATAACTAGTTAACGTGGTCGGTAAGCGAATGGCCCATGTAAGCGAGTGGCCACCCCAAAACACCATAGTAAGTGCGATAAATTACAACTTCATATCTTTACAACCGTAGCTTCTTCTGAAATCTTATTTAAGACTTATAATCTTTATACCGAGTCTAACACTTTTTGAAAGTCTCGAGGGCTGTTAGGATATAGTGAATAGAATACAAGTTGGATAGGCTAAATTACAGCGTATTTTGGTAAATATCATCAGATTAGAATTAAAATTGACAGATACCCTTGAAAAAGACCTTTTATGCTCTAAATAAGTAAGATACGAAAGATACAGTAAAATAGACCAGTCATTGTTGAAATATGTAGTTGTAATTTGTCACATACACTATAGTGTTTTGGGATGGCCACTCGCTTACATGGGCCACTCGCTTACCGACCACGTTATAATTAGTTATATATTTCGCTCGCACGAAATAAAATCGAACGATGACTTACCTCATGTTGGCACTCCAATCCAGTATGCGTGTCCAACAGATTGCACTCGCTGATTGCCAAGATCACGAGGCCATTCTACTTTCATCATATCTCCGAGATATACCTGACGCGCTGACGCGCTGGCAAGCCAAGCGTGTTCTCCTTGTTGTCAGTAAGAGTCTCGACACAGCCACGGATGTAATCCAACGACTTGAGATGCGATTAAGGGCATACAAAGTGCTCAAAAAAACCGGCATAGGCAAGCACTCGCCTTATGCAGATGTGATCGATATAGCAAATCTTTTGCAGACGCATTGTATTGACGTGGTCGTCAGTGTTGGCTCCGGTTCATACTCAGATGCATGCAAAACGGCTCTGATGTTAGCCACTACTCTGCCCCCGGGTTTCAATACCAACGATGTCGAAATGCTAGTGGACCCTATCACGGGACTGGCGAGCTCACTCCAAGCGCCGACTACAAGATTGATATGCGTACCCACTAGTCTCAGTGCAGGCGAGTGGAGCCATTTTGCAAGTGCGACTAATCCACAAGGCAAAAAGCAGCACTTTACTCATCCTTGTGGGGCCCCCAGTCTCATTCTGTTGGATCCTCGCGTCGGTGCCACTACTCCTGAACATTTGTGGCTGGCATCCGGGATGCGTGCTGTCGATCATTTTGTTGAGGGTTTGTGCTACCCTGGGTGTCCTAAGGAAGCGTGGGAAACAATTACCTCAGGACTGCGGAATATGCTGTGTGGTTTGCGGGAGTATCGCACCAATCGCAGCTCCATGGATGAAGCCAAACTTCTTCACGGAATCTCAACTTGTCAACTAGCGGCTCGCGAAGCACTGGTGCCATTTTTGAGATGGGGAGTGCGTTTCGGTGCCAGCCACGCAATGGGACATCAATTGGTATGAAAGAAGAATTGAGCAGCGCAGCCCCATACTAATTTGGTCCCAGGGAAGTGTCGCGAATGTACAGCACGGTAACTAAAGCCAGGTCCACTTCATGAATCCATGCTTATTGTTGATAGGTATCACAAGTTGCATTTTGCTTCCCCATGTTCTTCAATACACGCTACATGAATCTTCTACCGCACAGAATCAAGTCTTAGCAATTTTTAATGAGGCTTTAGGGTGGGAAGAAGCAAAAGCAAGTGATGCGGTTGCCCGATTTATCGCTTTACTTGGTCTTCCTAGCACCTTAGCAGCAGTCGGTGTCACGGATGAGCAGACAATCCAGAGGGTAGCTCATAACACGCTCAGTGACATACTCGCAGGAGATAAAAACCTACCTGATTTTAATGGACTGAAGCAAATCCTGGATATGGCTAGATAATTCAATCCCATTCCACTACACGCGAACAGTTTCAGGAACAAGGGAAGAACAAGCGTGTTGAGTCCGTTGAATACGATCATTCTCACTAGTGGCGAAACACTACTAGCGGATTAAGCACCTCTTGCTTAGTTATATCAGGAAATAGGAGTTTGGCTTGTTGGAAACTATATTAGTTGAGATCTGAAGAGATCCGCCTCTGGCGGTTATGGAAAGAAGATTTTGCGGAGTAGCTCCACCTTCTCCGTATTACTCTCCGCTATTATCCTGTTGCCGGTTCCAGGCCTATTTCAATACCTTCTAGAGCCCTTAGGGGCCCTGCTTAGTGACTTTCCTGATCCATATGCGATATCCCTTCTGCGACGCGTTACGGATTACCTTCCCTTTCCTGTTCCGAAGTGAAGTATAGAACTTTTAACGCAGGGCTGCCTTTGTTATCTACGTGCGTATATCGATCAGGGTATAAATAGGAAGATAGTCAGAGTTAGTATAAACCCTCCTATCTACCTAGTAGTTAACTATACGATCCCGTAGGTCTGCTATCCCTAAGATTAGGTTAATTATAGTCCCTGAGCTCTTACGTATACCCTCTCTTGTGATTATCTCCTCTGGTAACCAGTTATCCAGAGCTATAACTTCTATTAAGTTAAGAAGTATCTCCGCTTCACTATCTTATACCGCTGCCTTCCCTCCCTAGTATAGGTAGTAGAGATTAAAATCCCCTAATCTCGCATCGACGTATGAGAATCAGGGCCGGTGGAGGGAGGGTGAGCAGCTCTTTGTTCAAGTCATAGAAGCTCGCATGACGAAGCTCGGCGTGGACCATCCAGACACGCTGATGAGCTTTAATAACTGCGCTATATTATATATGCACCAAGGCCGGTGGAAGGAGGCCGAGAGGCTCTTAGTGCAGGTCATAGAGACTCGCGAAACAAAGCTCGGCATGGACCATCCCGGCACTCTAACAAGTATAGCCAACCTCGCATCGACGTATGAGAAACAGGGCCGGTGGAGGAAGGCTGAGCAGCTCCAGGTACAGGTCCTAGAGACGAGGAAGATAAAGCTCGGCGCGGACCATCCCGACACTCTGATGAGTATGGCCAACCTCTCGTCGACATATCAGAATCAGAGCCGATGGAAGGAGGCCGAGCAGCTCCAGGTACAGGCCATGGAGACCTGCCAGACGAAGCTTGGTGCGGACCATCCCCTCACACTAGCGACTATACACAATCTCGCATTCGCGTTATCGAATCAAGGCCGGTGGGAAGAGGCCGAGCAGCTCCAGATGCAGGTCCTAAAGACGAGCAAGATAAAGCTTGGCGTGGACCATCCTGATAGGCTATCGATCTTAAGCAACCTCGCGTCGACTGTATGGAGGCAGGGTCGGCGGGAGGAGGCCGAGCAGCTCTTTGTTGAGGTCATGGAAACCCGCAAGACGAATCTCGGCGCAGACCATCCCAACACGTTGAAGAGCATGGCTGATCTTGCGTTCACGTGGAAATCTTTAGGTCGCAGTACCGAAGCCATCGAATTACTACGGGCCTGTTCAGCCAAGCAGGAACAAATAAATACTCAGGCTGAATCATCCGAAAACATTTTATCTTGTTCTGAAACGTTACTGGAATGGGAAAGGGAGGTGTTAATGCTTAAGTAGGATATAACATAATCTACCAGAGGCTGTTGGATTACTGCGTGGGCGAATTGCAATGCATGGAGAGAACGCAGTCAACATGGAACAGTCTGAGTTCGTTAAAATCTGCGACAGGCTTCTTGTCGAGGAACTTGGATCGCCTGGGAATGCCATTGAAGCTGCAACAAAAGCCAAGAAACATTCAAAACAATTACCCCTCAAGGCCCCGAGGGAAACATCTCGCGGAAAAAAGTTCGAAGGGCCCCACCAAAGGGCAAGAACTACGCAGAATATGCTAGAAAATGGCGCCAACACACTCCACAACAGGATATCAATGGCAAATGTTCTTACTGCAATATGGGAAATCACAGATGCTCTGTCTGCTTCTACCTTGCCGAGCAAAAGCCCCCGCGATGGATTCCAGATCCACTGCTGTGGTGCTTCGAGGATCAACGCGCGAAGGGAAAAATTGGAAATCGACAGCTGAAAAAAATCGAAAAAGGTCAGAAGGTTCTCTGCGAAAGGCGCTACGTGCTTTTGGGACTCCCAGGCGAAATTCGCAATCGCTTTCGGCAAGAGGGGTATCGACTTAGACAGGACAAATACCATGAAGCCTGCGCCTCATTCTTTGGCCATTCTCCGTGCTTGTCAAAAAATCCAACAAGAAGCAGAGTCTCTTTAGCTCGCGATGATCCCGTTCTCTTTCGAAAGCCCGGTTCCTATGCTTGATAAACTCTCTACGCTTCCTTTGAGTACTCTTTCGGGGATCCGCCATATACGTGTCGGTGGGGGTGAGTTGAAGTTGTGTCATCTAGATGATCCCTATCCCATTTTTTACAGTATTCCATGGGTCCTCAAGTTACTCCCTAGTTTGCAAGTGGATACACTTACCGTCCTTGGACCGGTCCGCGGCCATGCGTCCTATACTATGATGAGCGAATTCATTCAACACAGCACTGGTTGGAAAGAGCTCCACTTCATCACACCAAATTCCAACATGCTTGATTTTGAAATAGTGAGGTTTTTTGCTGGTGTGCCCCCGATCTTACGCGAACCTCAACCAAGCACCTGGAAAACTGTTCTATCCAGTCGGGATGGGCCTGATACCGGAACGTCTGTCACTATTTATCGGTCAACGCAGTCAGATTCTCCTGGGGCCGTTCTCGATCCACAGACACGCGAGCCTTTGGAGCAGAAAAAGAATCGCAGAAAGCGAGCAAGGTTTGGCTTAGCTGCAGACCAATCCCTGACATCTGAGGGCGAGGCTGAAAAAGAGTTACTGGTTATTGTCAAACGTGGACTTGATGTTGACATCACAGAAGATGAGAGCCCTCCCTACCTCCCTAAAGACATTCGGAGTTGGACACGGGCTATGAGTTGGGCAGAAATTCGTCGTGAGTGTTACGATAACACAACACAACTTTATGATGATCGTCACTATCCTGGATGGGATCAGGGTGTGGAGATTGATTCATACGATAAGGTTGACGAATATACGTGGAACCCCGCCAACCACTAGACAGAGTCTATAACGCAACATCATAATTGGGCCGGATTAGAACGAAGAAAAAGAAGAAAAATCCGGCGGCCAAAAACCCCAAACTTGAATATAATCCATTTCCTTAAAACAAAATCTCCAGTCATGTGCTGGAGATATGTCTCAAAACTGCTCTTCAGGCCAATAATGCTGTATGGATTATATACTACTTCGCTATCGCGGCGGGGATAATTTGGGAGGTGTTCTCGCCTAGTCAATCACCTGGACAGATAAGCGAAACCGTCAAGTTGGATGCGTCGAGAATATCATGATCCATGGATGTTACCACTAGCGAACAGGCATAGTATATTCACTGGGCAGCATTGGGAGATACGTTTGGAGGCAGCTTCCAAGGTTGAAACTTGAAGAAGACAGTATCTCACTCCAAGCATTTTTGAGTCTCAATTTCTTTCAGCTTTACAAACAATCAAGCAAGAGCCTTGGAAGGCTTGACGCAGATGCCCCTGAACTCTGTTCGTCCTCACCAACCCTGGAACTATCCGCCACCAACCCCTTGATTGAGATGTATCACACATTCCATCAACCCAACGCGTACTCTTACTGATAAGCCGAGAGCATGCAATGTCGATCCTTGCAGGATAAACCTGCTACGGCAGTATCGGCAACGCATAAATACTCGGCTAAGCTTTCCTGGTATGCAGATCCTTCAATGTGGCGTCATGGCCCGGCGTCGCGTCCAACTGACGGATGTCAATCCCGTCGGGATGTCCTGGATATTTGATTCACGCCGCGGATCCTCTATCTGCGGCTCTCTATCAACCATTAGCTTACTGCGTGTGATGTCTCGCGCAGCAGTGAATTATGTTCCACAAGTTTCAGGTGCAGCTGGTTATCTTGATGCATGAGATTCCTGAGATAGGGGCGGTCGATCGCGATGGCAGCCAAAACATCCCATCAAACACAGGGAGCATTCTTGGCGAACGCATCATTCATCATTCATCATCCCGGCTTTCTTGCATGATTTATACGCGGTGTGAATATCGGAACTTTCTCATGTCGTCAGGTTTCGGCTCTCGTGTCTTACATCTAAAGGAAGTCGACTTTGCGGTCGGCTTTGCTGACTTGTCGCCCGATTTATTATCGAGACGATGCTTCACCCAATCCTCGATCTGAGCAGTTTCAACGTGACAATTACATTTACAGGTGAGACCCGTTTTTCTTTCCCTATGAAGTCCTAGCTAACCTAGCAGGACTATTTATTCTTGCTTTCGGGTTCATTTCCATCAAACTCAAGCAACGATGGTACCTCGGTGAAGCCTGTATGTTTTACCTGATTTCCTGACGTAACGCTCGCTGACCATTCAGTACCGTCATTTGTGGTCGGCGCGCTGCTAGGCCCATTCTGTGCGGGCCTCATCG
The DNA here is from genome assembly GCF_028829765.1 of Penicillium waksmanii. Taxonomy (NCBI): domain Eukaryota; kingdom Fungi; phylum Ascomycota; class Eurotiomycetes; order Eurotiales; family Aspergillaceae; genus Penicillium; species Penicillium waksmanii. The sequence continues at coordinate 3,240,726 of NW_026643249.1, read as the reverse complement.
ACGTCAATCGCTGGGTTGGGGACGATGATGTGGGTGACGCTGCATACGTGAGTAATCCGACCAATCCAATTAATCTACATTCAATGTTCCTGACAATCTAGGCTCTCACTCGTCTTGTGATTGGCATCCAAATGGTCAAGGTTGGCTATGAGCTGCCGAAACGATATCTTCGGTTACGACTGGTCGAGTTGACAATATGCCTGCTTCCCTTGATGACGCTGCAGTGGCTACTCACGTCTTCGTGCATCTTGTTGATGATACCCCACTTATCTTTCGTGAGTCGCTTTCATTCGCTCTTCCAGCTATCTTCCTAACTAACTTTCCAGCTAACCGCGTTGATCATCGGATCTTGTGTGATCTGCATCGACCCGGTTCTATCCCAGGCCATTGCCAAAGGCCCGTTTGCTGACAAGTACGTTCGTCGACACCTGCGCGAGTTCATTTCAGCTGAGGCCGGAGGAAATGATGGCTTTGGATTCCCATTTTTAATATTGTCGATCGCCCTGCTACGCTACGCGGATTCGCCAGGTACTGAAATATCCAAACGCGATTGGATTGGAGAGAAGGACACCGGGCGGTTTGGAGGAGATGTCGGTCGTGCGCTGGCACACTGGGCTGTGGAGGGCGTGTTATATATGATAATCATGGGCTCAGGTTATGGCTTACTTGTGGGCTTTCTTGGTCGAAAGGGTATAAATTTGGCTTCTAAACGAAGATGGGTCGACAGGGAGAGTTTCTTCTTGTTCCCAGTCGCTATTGGGGTATGTGATATGGAACCCCATCCGGAATCGATCTCAGCTAATGGCCTAGATGTTTGTTGTCGGCACATGTGGATGTTTCGGAACCGACGAGACGTTGGCCTGTTTTATCGCCGGATGCGCATTGAATTGGGATGGATTATACCATTCCGAGATTGAAGCCCGGCACGATTCTTTCAACAACTCCATTGAGATGATTCTCAACTTTGCTACTTTCATGTTTATCGGCGCAGTCATGCCCTGGGACCAGCTGCATCTTCCAAAAGTCACCGGAATTACTGTCTCTCGACTCGTTACACTGGGTATTTTGGTGGTTCTATTCCGGCGCATTCCAGCCGTTCTAATGGGATATCGTTTCATGCCGAAGGTTTGCAGCAACTGGAAGGAAGCTTTGTTTATGGGATACTTTGGTCCAATTGGTGAGTGTAACTCCGTTATCACGTCGAATTTGACTGACCTTACAGGCGTGGGGGCTATCTCATATGTCGAGTATGCTCGCCGTCTTCTACCAGATCCAGGAGAGAGCGATGACGAAGTCAACCATCTGATTGCAGCAATGGTCCCGGTTGTATACTGGCTTGTATTCTTCTCGATTGTTGTCCATGGACTCTCGATTCCAGTGTTGAACGGTATTTACAAATGGCTTCGGGTTGCGACGATTCACGATCATCCTGTGGAGGTTCTTATGCTCTCTGAGAATGAACCCGTTCCTAACAATAGCGTTGTCCATCGCGAGTCGCACTTGATGACGGTAAATAATCGCTTCTCGTGTATCTCTAGCGATTGTCGACCGACCGACAACTGTGATGGCTCGGACATGGCTAGATTACGGTTTAGTCGGGATTGTGAATTATCACTTGATCGGCTTTCGTCAAAAGAGTCATCTGTAAGTCAGTCAGAGCACATTAGAGAAGTCGTTTAGAAATATATATTTCCCAGTTAGCTCCAGGGCTGGCAGTTGTTGTCACTGCAATATCACTGCTACTAGATATTTTCCTTTTTTGACGCACCCGAAGCAACTTGAAGTTGAATTATTGCAAGCTCGGTTTCACAAATTCATCGTGTTCTTGAACTGAATTCGCGACGCCTCGGTTCGAATGACCTAAAATTCAGTTGTGAGTATTCCCAGCAACCTTGGAACGCACGGACTCGCTTGTTCCAGCACCCCGAGCGATCGACATGATCTCATATGTACAGTTCCTCGGTCGGACGAACCCACATGCGGTGATCCACAACGCGACGCGCTTATAAACCCGAGCGCCCGCAGGGAATATTGAATCCAACAACTCCATCATGTCGTGAGAAATCGTGCCCATCTCTCGATTTGTACACTGCTGATAGATAATAGTTCGATCATCACCACCTTGGGCCTCCGCGCCGCTCCTGGCCAAGCGGTCCCCAACCATGCCACCTCCTTTCTGCTGGCTAACTGGGTCCTCGCGTACGCCTTGATGAGCACGCGTGGATCGAAGATTCGCCTTGGTCTGGACCACAATGTCGCGCCCAGAGAGGACCTCGGCAAGTATGGCGAAGCTGCTGTACAGGCTGGCAAGATCTCTCGCAGCGCGCTGAACAAGTTGAAGCGACAGGAGGCGGCACATGCGAATGCCGTGGAGGGCTTCCCCCTGTTTGTCGCAGCGAGTATGTAAATTCCGATCTTTGAGCGAAATGCGCTAACTGGACAGTTCTTGCTGCTCTATTCGCCGGTGTTCCGGCAGAGAAAATCAACACCATCGGTGTCTGGTACACGGCGTCGAGATTGGCTTATAGCTGGTTGTACTCGCACATTGAGTCGCCGGGGCTGAGCTATTTGCGCTCGGTTGCTTGGTGGTCTGGAAACATCAGCTGCATCACTGGTCTAGTGCTGGCTGGAAAGAAGCTGTAGATGTCTGCGTCTGCGTCTACATTCGCGATGATATGTATAGAGCAGTAGCAGTGCAATCTGAAAGATTGCATAATATCTGTTGCAACTTCAGAACCTTGTGCGATCGGAAATTCCATAGAAGGAGGGAAAAAATAGCCTCGCAATATGAATCATTTCGTGAGATACTCTTGATGAAACAACTGTATCCCCGCAGCTCGCTCTCGATGACCCCGCGATTGGTGGAGAATCTAGTCTCAACGCACAAATCATGACAACCAAGACGGCGCAATGAATCCCAGCCACTGACAGCTAGAGCTGCCCATGTTAGCTCCCATTAAGTTAAATACCAACCTCCTTGTAAACTTTACTCTACCCCATACCCAGTCATCTAACCCTCCTCTCCGCATCCTTGGCATGCGGAGAGCAATCGGCAGCTCTTCGGGCTTTGTCCCTGTTGATCTTGCTCAGTAGTTGCCATTGTCAATTCCTACAGGCGGGAAATCTTCGTGTATCCCCGCGTGCCAACCCTTCTAGATTTATTCGGCGCAATATTTCTGGAATTGGCATCCAGTGAAGGTATTTAAGAGCTGTCCACGTCGCAATTGCCTCTATCACTTTCTGGCAAGCTATTTATCAGTTCTAACAAGATGAAGGTCCTTGCAATTGCAGCTCTGTTTGCTGGGGCAGTCTCCGGCCTTGCCTCAAGCCATATAATCCCAGGGGCGCATCTTATCCCGGTAAAGGAGACCGCTGCTCTCCGCAAGGTTGGAGCTCATGGACAGAAATACCCGAACCGCCGGACAGTCACTATTCGTGCCTCGAAGAATGAGAAGGATGATGTGTCGGCGGATTTCCTTTGGGGTATCAAGCAGGCCAACCATGGTGGGCGTTTGCTGCTACAGAAGGGCAAGACGTATATGCTTGGAAAAAAGCTGGACTTGACCTTCTTGGATAACGTCGAAGTGCAGCTGGATGGTGAACTCAAGGTATGGAAACTGTTAACAAGGCGCTGTTGAGCTGTGTGCTAATTGTCATTAGTTTACCGATGATATCGACTACTGGCAAGCAAATAACTTCTACTACTCCTTCCAGAAGTCGATCACCTTTTGGAGATGGGGTGGCAAGGACATCAAGATCTTCGGCAAAGGTACTCTGAACGGAAACGGCCAGGAGTGGTATGATGCGTTTGCTGGACTTGAGATTTTGGTAGGCGATTCAACCTCTACCCCGAATATAGTTATCATGCTAATACACGCAGGACTCGACCAACACTTTCTACCGACCAATTCTATTCCTGACCGAGAATGCGACGCGCCTCAGCGTTGAGGGCATCACGCAACTCAACTCACCCTGCTGGACCAACTTCTTTGTGCAGAGCAAGGACATTTCTTTCGATAATGTGTTCATCAATGCCTACTCCACCAACGCGTCCGTAAGTCATCTACCGTTTGGTCATCTCAGAAATCCATCCAACTAACTGAGATAGTCTTTGCCCAAAAACACCGACGGTTTCGATTCGTTGAATGTGGATGGGCTCAGCGTGACAAACACCAGAATCGATATCGGCGATGACTGCTTTTCCCCAAAGCCTAACACTTCCAATATCTTCGTGCAAAATTTGTGGTGCAACAACACCCACGGTGTCAGCATGGGAAGCATTGGACAGTACGCGGGTCAGATGGATTACATCGAGAATGCGCATATCGAGAACGTGACTCTGCTGAATGGACAGGTGAGATCAATGATACAATAAGCAAAAATTTCCGGTGACGGGCGATACTGACTTCAGTAGAATGGAGCCCGTCTCAAGGCATGGGCTGGCCAAAACGTCGGATACGGTCGCATCAACAATATCACTTACCGTAACATCCATATCGAGAACACCGATGCTCCTGTCGTTATGGATCAGTGCTACTTTAACATAAACGCCACCGAGTGTGCCGCCTACCCGTCCGCAGTTAACTTCACAAACATCGTCTTTGACAATATTTACGGTACATCCTCTGGTAAAAATGGAAAGGTCGTCGTCGACTTGACCTGCTCGCCAAACGCTGTGTGCTCGGGTATTCAACTCTCGAACATTGACATTACCAGCCCAGCCGGAGACCCACCAGAGATTGTTTGTGATGGGATTCAGGGAGATATTGGGGTGGACTGCATCTCGAGCAATAGCACTAGCTCTTAGAGAGATCGAAAGAGGTCTATTAATGAGAAATCACGAGAAAGTCGGGTGACTGCTACTATGATTAAGTGTTTTGATTTGATTGTGGGAGGGGCCCGGGGTAGCCGATACTAAAATGTACATAAAAGTATGATATTGGCCATTGCATCCCCACAATAATTTCACAAGCATTTTCAAGCGACATTATAAGCGCATCAACTGTCGAATATTGATCGGACCAAGGGAGTACTGTAATCAAATTCTTGATTCCTCTTCATTTTGCGACGCGTCCATTGGTACGGACTCAGTATTCTTGGAAATTGTGGGGAGCTAGAAACGCCACCTCCGCCAAGTTGCCAAGAAGGATCAAGCATTATCCTGACAGCCAGGCGACGAGGATATTATCAGCGATGGGTTTGCGGAGATAGACGCCTTCTTAAGAAACTTTGTCAATTACGCCCCTTGCTGCCCTCCTATTGCGATCAAAAGTCCTGCGCACTGATCTTCTCCACACCCCACGATCTCCACAAGGGCAGAATCTATATCCGCTGCTGCATCTAGACTCACAGACGACCAATAGAATCGAAACCAGAATACCAACTTGACCAATGGACCGCCACAAAGAATCATCTCCGAGGATCCTATCTGTCTTGTCTGGGGGTGGAGATGCCCCCGCCCCCAGATTAGACCCTATCCCCGGACTATTCGGCGGAGAGCTGAGTACGAAGAAAGGGGGCTATAAAGGTAAACACCATTCTTCTTTCCTGCAGATCTATTGCTAACACAGGAGTATCCAGCATGGAGAAAACAAGCAGCGATTCCCACCACGTCGAGGGCGCTAGCCCAAATCTTGAATCCGGGAAGACGGACGCTTTCTACGTTGAAGATCGTGTTGCTCATCTTTCGGAGGAACATCGTCAATATCTTCTTGCGAGACATGACACACTTGACCTGGATCCGATTCCTGATATGAACGATGCGGATCCTTACAACTGGTCTACATGGCGGGTAAGATGAATCTTGATGGAGAGGGGATGAGATGATGATACTGACGCGATGCAACACGATAGAAAGCACTGAATCTCTCCCTCGTCGTCTTCCACGCTATGATCGGTCTTTTCACGGCCGCGTCGATTCAATCTGCCTTCGTCAATATCTCGGCCGACCTCGGTGTTAGCATGCAGCGAACCAGTTACCTTGTCTCACTCTTCATCGCCGTGCTGGGCGGTGCACCGCTCTTTTGGCGACCTTTGAGCAACAGATTTGGTCGGAGGCCCATCTTTCTCATTTCTTTGATCTGCGCCCTTGTTGGTAATATCGGTTGTGCGGAGAGTCACTCCTATGCTACCATGGGTCTTTGTCGTGCTATCACTGCATTCTTCATTTCACCCGCCGCTGCTATTGGTAGTGCAGTTGTCGCAGAGGTGTTTTTCAAGAAAGATCGAGCACGTTGTATGGGGTATTGGACCTTGATGGTGACGATCGGTGTACCGATTGCGCCCTTTTTGTTTGGGTTTGCCGTCATGAGGGTGGGATATCGGTGGATTTACTGGACACTTGCTATTGTGAGTCTTAATAGCTCCACCTTGGGCTGCTTGATTTTCCAAAAAGGCATTGTTTATATTAATGTTATTCCAGGTCAACGGCATACAGTTCGTTGTATACCTCGTCTTCGGCTCCGAATCCCTATACCTTCGCAGTGAAACGGCCAGAAACAACGTTACAAGCGCGAAGGAGAGTATGTTCAAATTCCGACGCATTGATCCGGCACCTTTGCGATTGTGGGACTTCGTTCAACCACTCAGCTACGTCATGAAGCCTTGCGTGATGATTCCCGCCGCCGCCTACGCCATGATCTTTCTGTGGGGCAGCATCATGCTCACAATCGAAATCCCGCAGATATTCCCAGAGCAGTTCGCGATGAACACGCAACAAGTCGGACTGCAATTCCTGGGTATCATCATTGGTTCAGTACTGGGTGAGCAAGTTGGAGGATTGATATCCGATCGATGGATGCAATTACGCGAGAAGAAAGGTGGACGGTACCCAGAGCCAGAATACAGGTTATGGCTAAGCTATATTGGTCACGCGTTGACAATTTGTGGTGTTGTCGTTTTCTGCGTGCAGTTAGGCAAAGCTGGTGATAAGTGGAATATCACCCCGATCATTGGGGCAGCAATTGCAGCTGGTGGTAACCAGATTGTCACCACAATCAATATTACCTATGCCGTGGACTGCTACCGCATGGATGCGGCCAGTGTCGGTGTTTTTATCACATTTGTGCGACAGGTATGGGGCTTCATTGGCCCTTTCTGGTTTCCGCAGATGTTTGAAACAGTTGGATGGGGTGGTGGTGCGGGAATTGCTGTGGCTCTGATTGTTGGAGTCAGCATTGTGCCTACTATCCTATTGCAATGGCGTGGCTCCAAGTGGCGTAGCTAGACTACCGGTGGAGAATCACAAGAGATCGTGGATTTCGTACCGGACCATGACTACTTTATAATATTGCTCACTTTTATTCTCTCTATAACCGTCTAAGTCTTATATTCCTCACTATCGTGCATGGCCCAAATTGCTGGATCTGGATAAATTTCAGGTTTGAAGCCCGGGACCCGGAAGATTCCATAGTTAGAGGAGTGAGAGTCGATCCAGGTCATTGAATACAATGTGAAGTATAAAATCAGTCATTCCATATTTACTCGAATAAAAACATTCAATATACACAAAACGCCACCACCCAATCATTTCTCATAAACATAACTCCCAGATCTCTTTTCAGTTTACACTCCTGCATAATTACTACCACCCCTCAACCCTGCGCATAGCCAAATTCATCCCCTCGACCGGCTTCGTCGTAACTGCACCAGCAACATGAATCTCCTGCTTAGGATCCTGCATCTCAAAAGCAAAGCGACCAACAACCCCCGCAACCGCACACCTAAGCTCAGCCCTAGCAAAATCCTTCCCAATACAAGCCCGTTGCCCATGCAAGAACGTAATCTGCGCAAAATTCGTACTCGCGCCGCCATTCTTGTTCGGCACACTCTTCCCCGTCTTGGGATCCGTATCTATCCACCGTTCAGGAAGGAAATCTTCTCCATTATCGCCCCAGAATAGCGGGGATCGGTTGATTGCGTAGGGGATTAGGAGGATTCGGGTACCCTTCGGAACGCGTTTGCCGGCGATCATTGTGTCGCGAATACTTTCGCGAATTGTGGCTGGGACGGTTGGGTATAGGCGGAGGACTTCTTCGCAGACGCCGTTTAGTAGGGGGAGAGATTCGAGGTCTTGGTGGGTTATGTCGGTTGATGCTGAGGGAATTTGGGCGCGGATCTCTTCGCGGAGGCGGGTTTGGTATGTTGGGTGCAGTGTTAGAAGGTAGCAGGCCCATGTTAAAGCGGCAGCGGTTGTTTCGTGCTGAAAGGAGTTAGAGATGGAAAGCTGTGCTGATGGTGGACTTCAACTTACGCCCGCGGCGAGGAATGTTAACATCTGATCGACTAGCTCTTCGTCCGAGAAATCACCGCCCAACATCATGGTACCCAGGATATCTGCTTCAAGGTCCTTGGCCGAAGCCTTGGATTCGGCGAGAGTGGTTCGCTTCTCCTTGACGATGTCGTTGCAGAGATTCCGGAGGAATCCGGTCTCGTCGGCGACAACCTTGTTCAAGCGCCATGGAACGCGCTGGGCGATCCATTGGGGTAGAATGAAGTTCATGGCGAGGAAGGCCATTTTCTCGGTTGTTGGTTCGAGGATTCGGAGAAAACTTTCCGCAACTTTGTTGTCTTTGTTTTGAAGGGAGCGGAAGTCACGGCCCATTGCTACAGGGCCAATAATATCGAGCGTAACACGGCTGATCGGTTAGTTAGTATATCTAATATGTAATGAAGGAGACGGATGGAACATACCTCCCCCAGACGCCCATCTCTAGCTTGCCGACTTTATCTTCTGGATTAGTTCCCTGCATCGGGTTTTCGGCTAATTCCTTTTCCATTTCTTCCAGTAACTGGACCGTCTTATCCCACATGATGCTATACATAGCGCGGATGTTCTTAATATTGAAAGCGGGAGTGAGAGCTTTGCGCTGCTTCCTGTGGGCGGGGCCTTCGGAAAGAATGAGGCCAAAGCCTAGGATGCGAGCAAGGAAGTTGCGGGCACGCCATGGCTTCTCGAAGTCATATGTGTTTGTGCTCATGATATCAAGTAGTGCCTGGTGGTTTGTGGCGATGAGATAGCTCTGGCTGATGCTATCACGCATGTGAATAAGGCCATCATTAGGAACTGTCTTCATCCATTCCAACGGGGTGCGGCCACGGGGCGAGTCGAAAATTATCTTAGCATTATTGAAGAGGCCTGGAATTGTGGGGAGGTGGCGGAGAGGATTCAGGAAGAGGGGCCAGATGAGCAAGTTGTAGACTCCTCCGAATAGGAGATTGCTGGCCAAAGCAGCGAGGATAAGAGTACGGAAGGCGAAGTCGGGAAGGAGGAAGTGTTGGATGAGGTAGCCCTCAGCGATGGAGAGGGCCGAGAGGGCCGGTAAATTCATTTTGAAGGGAGAGAGAGGAGATGACAAGGAAGAAAATGTGGGGGAAGGTCGAGAGAAGCTGGGGAGAACTGGGGAAGAGGAATTTTATCTTTTATCTAATGGCTCCACTTGCAGAATGGAGATGAGCATAAAAGGAGCATGGAGTAAGTATGATCAAGTATAGGCGTCCTGAATAGTAATCATAAAAATAATTCACATAATGTGGCATCACAACCCCGTACCGGCATCCTATTCAGGTAACCAGGATGTATACATATGAAATAGCACAGAGCATGATAGTCCGATGATGTATGACCGTCCCTTTGATGGTTGACTTTATGCGGCGCCCGGGGATATTTTACTATTCTGGGACTAGTGTTGCCCAACATGGCTAGCGCATAAATAGAGTTGCAGGTTCCTGCATGTGAAAATGAGGGGAATTTCAAGAGCAGAAGATATTGTCAAAGGCAACTATAAACTATTGAGCGCGGGGTAGGGTAGAAGTGAGTGTGAAGATGGGAGAATAGATGCATGTGAATGGAGATGGTGGCATCATATGAATCACATTGTACTAGAATCAATTATATTCATTCTGTATCTTAGAAATGATTTCATGTTTATGACATTCATTAAAGTTGTTTACAGTCAAGTTGATAGTCGCACAGATCATACTCGTAGGGCTGAACATAATGTCGTAGTACAACATGAATTATTTCAAAGTATTTCTGCTTTATGAACAATAATATTTACTGTATTATATACTGTGCTTCGGCATTTACTCCGCCAACTCAACCAGCCAGCTCTTAACCTTCTTCCCCTGGGCAGTTTCCGTCATATCACCAAGGTACAAGTTGTAAATTGGCGCAACATGGCACTCACGATGTCCCACAAACAACTCCACCCGTTCAAAACCTTCCTTGAACTTCGCCGCAAAGTCCTGAATAATCGGAAGCAGAATTTCATTACCGCCACCCGTGATAAGGACGCGATTGACAGGGAAATCCTTAAACCACTCCACCGGCGCATTGGATAGATCGGTGTAATTGTCCCGCGGACTCTTGCCAATGTACGCACTAGCCCAGGGTTGCGCGACGGCCTGGGTGATCAGGTCACCGCCATGGTAGATCTCCTGGTCGGGGAATTCGGTGTCGAGGAGGGTCCATGGTGCGATCATGGCTGCGCCGCCGAGTTTGCCATTGTTGGGAAGGGAGAGGGGTTCAATTTGAGGGTGGGGATGGGCGAGGTGGGAGAGGACACCGCTAACGAGGTTTCCGCCTGCGGAATCGCCGCCGAGGAAGATTGTATCGGGGGATCGGCCGGTTGAGAGGATGTAGCGCGCTGCGGAAACGGCCTGTTTTAGTTGAGTTGGGTATGTTTCGGCCGGGGCGAGGGTGTAGGTAAGGGAGAAGACGGCGAGAGATTTGTTGGAGGTCTTGAGGGTTTGGATGAGCTGGGCGTAGAATTTGAAGTAGCCAATGTTGGCGGGGAGGCCGAATCCGCCGCCTGAAGACACATTAGCATTGCATGATTGCATGCCAGGGGGTTATGGGCTTACCGTGATACCAGATCATCACATTGGTCGCATCGCGATCACCGATCCAGTGGCCAAGCGCACCATGTTCCAGCTGGACTGTTTGGGCTTGGATACGGGCCTTGCGGGCGTATTGTTCGTAGACTTTGTTGGACGCGGGCGTGGCGTATTGCATTTGCGCCGGGGTAAGGCGTGCGGTGACCTTGCGCATGACGGCATAGCCGATGTGAAGGAACAGGGTTTTGGCTTGTCGCTCGGTGCGCCAAAGGCCGGTTATAATTCCATAGAAGGCAGCGAGGGTAATGGAGGCAATGGCTGGGAGGAAGTCCAGCTTCTGCTGGAGGGTGAGTTTGACAGACATAGCGGCAATGATATCAAGCAGAGCGAGCAATGGAGGCTGCGCAAAGGTCAATTGCGCATCGGTGAAGCAGTCGAGGCGTATAAGGACAGCGACAGAATATAAGATAAGACCTCGGCCCTGACCGAGGTGCCGGGTGGAGGTGGAGGGAGGACAACATCCTCGGTGGGCCCAGTGTGAAAGCGAGAAAAGAAAAGTGTGGAGGAGTTCGCACTCCTATCCACTTTCAGTAAGGATGGGCATATACCCCCCCCCCCCTACCGAGGTACCGCAGCAGTGAGCAGAGTGTGCACAGTGATGCGAGTGTCGCATGGTGATATTCATTCAACGAGATAGATCATTATTATACTCTGTACTTTAAAGGATGAAAAAACAGCGTAGAGGGGAGAGGAGGGGGGTTATAGATCGGTATGTACCGTACGGTATACTATAGGCTACAGGTGGATTGTGGTGGACGATACGGTATCCGGCTGACAATACAGAGGAGAAGCCCTAAAATCTTCCACCATTCAGAGTAGATTTATGGGAAGCATAGGAAATATCAAATAATATGGTATGTACAACACTCCGTAGATATCACAAAGTCCTCCTAGTTCTCCGATTTAGTGCACGCCATCATCTGATACTCACAAGTTCCCCAACATTGCGTCCATGCAGAGAGACCCACCGATCGCCGTGAAACCGAGGCATGTTCGGGTCTTCTTTTAGCAGAGTCATACGCGCAGAGATTATAAGATTAAAGACGCTCTCATCTTCACTCCTCCACTCCACTTCTCCCCAACATCTCCCTCTCACCTTTTGTCGCCACCATGAATGGTCACGCAAATGGCTCTGCTGGCTCTGCTGGCTCCCCTGCCACCGACTTCGACGTGATTATTGTCGGCGCTGGTATCTCCGGTATTAACGCCGCATATCGCGTGCAAGACCAGCTGCCCGGTTTCTCCTACTCCATCCTTGAGGCTCGCGATGACCTTGGCGGTACTTGGGATCTCTTCAAATACCCTGGTATTCGCTCCGACTCCGATCTCTTTACTTTCGGTTTTGCCTTCAACCCATGGAACCAGAGCAATCCCATCGCCGAGGGCAGCGCCATCAAATCCTACGTACGCGACACAGCTGAGAAGTTCGGCATCGCGAAGAACATCCGTTTCCGCAATCGCCTCAATTCGGCTGATTGGTCTTCTACCGAGAATGTCTGGTCTTTGGACGTTGATGCAGATGGTACCCCGACCACTCTCCGCGCCCGCTTCGTCATCTTCGGAACGGGCTATTATAATTATCACCAGCCTCTCAAGGCCAACATCCCCAACCTGGATGACTTCCAGGGACAAATCATCCACCCGCAATTCTGGCCCGAGAATCTCGATTACACCGGCAAGAAGGTCGTCATCATTGGCTCCGGCGCCACGGCTATAACTCTCCTCCCAAATCTCGCGGAAAAGGCCGATCGCGTGACGATGCTCCAGCGCAGTCCCACATACATTCTCTCCCTGCCCAACCGTTCCAATTCCCGCTGGCTCGCCTACCTACTCCCCTCGTCGCTGTATCACCGGCTGCAGCGTATTATCTGGATCTACACCTCGCGCATCTTCTTCCTCTTCTGCCAGCGTTTCCCAGGTTTTTCCCGCTGGATCTTGAGGCAGAATGTTTCCCGCCAATTACCCTCTCACGTTACCCACGACCCCCACTTCAAACCCCGCTATAACCCCTGGGACCAGCGATTGTGCGTCTGCCCAGATGGAGATTTCTTCCAGAGTCTCCGCCGGGGCAAAGCCGATGTTCGCACCGACACAATAAAGACGGTTACTAAGCGCGGCATCACGCTGAACTCGGGCGACTCACTGGACGCGGATATCATTATTACCGCGACGGGTCTGCAGTTGCAGATTGCGGGTGGATCGAATCTTACTGTTGACGGGAAAAAGATCGAGATCGGATCCAAGTTCCTTTGGAACGGGGTTATGTTGCAGGATCTCCCGAATGCCAGTTTCATCATTGGTTACACGAATGCCTCGTGGACTCTTGGCGCGGATGCGACGGCCCAGTTCGTTACTCGTCTGCTGCGCACCATGGAGGAGCGGAAGCTTGTTTCGGCCACGCCTCGTATGGGTGCTAACGAGCAGAAGACTCTCGAAGAGCGTCCTTTGTTGAATCTTAACTCGACTTATGTTACGGTCGCTTCGAAGCATTTGCCCATGGCGGCTGATAAGGGCCCTTGGCAGGCACGCGATCACTACAGCAAGGATATCAAGTTTGCGACGAACGGCGATTTCGAGACTGGAATGGATTATGTTAAGGGGGATGTGCAATTGAGGCCTAAGCTGGCTTAGATTGGCTAGGTTTCGTTCGGTGATTGTATATGATTTGTTCGGATATACCAGTTATGATTGGCGTTTGGGTTGTATATTTCAAATGTGGCTTGGCTTGACTCTAGTGAAGTGGGGCCATTTGCCAATGGTGGATCATTTATATCCATTGATAGAGTGAATATAGCATATTTAACACATACAGCGGATTGTCTGTTCGTAGTACCACCTAGTAACTAGTGAAGCAGGGAGAGATACTCGAAACAGCACGATCAGAACGTGCGAGTTGAATGGGACATGGATATGGCATGAACACCACCCCCACCACCATGTAGCGCTCTGGTAGACAGCAGAATAAATTGCGAGACTGTAACGTGTATATGGAAGCTATTCCTGTTCTCTAAAACGAAAATATCTACCAGCAATCCAAATGGAGCTAGCCTACTATTCCAGATCTGACCAATCGCACCGTTTCTCCTATATCAACAACCGCTTCTCCCATTACATTAGTTATAGCCACAACTATTCCAATAGGCTGGAGAGGGAATTTAGGCTGACCGCCCTAGAGGTCTGGAGTACATAATGGTTGTTTGATCTCTGAATCCCGACGTGACCCATGGATTTAAGTTCTTATAGTCAAGCATAAATCATGACGTAAAATGCCAGGCGCATGTCAGAACAAACAGAAATTGCTGTTCTTCTGAACGTCGACAAAAGCTTTCTCACTCATAGACTTGAAATTGTCGATCACGATGCCACTGGTGAACCAAAGTCGCCACACTACTGAAAGGCCAAAATGTTTATTATGCGGACTACAGATGCCAGGACGGGGATTCCAAGTGACATACTTCCCTTATCATACGGATGTAGTCACGGCTTTTGGCGATCGCAAATGGAAAACTTGCTACAGGAATTATCGCAACCACATCATGGTTTCTTCTAAAGAAGTGGAAAGCACATATATAGCCGAGTCTCCACAATCGACTTCCTACCTTTACCGCGCAAGTGAGTCTTTCTTGGCCAGATGATTCAATTACATTGCTAATTTGTGTAGTAATCGAAGAAACGAGCTCCAGATGCCGCCTATCGGGGATAGGTCTCGTGGGAAACTTCCGCTATTCGTCCCCTGATGTCTATCACGTTCCCACGGACCCTGCTATGGCTTGTGTTTACAGCAAGCCTGAATGTCAATATGATAAAAAGAAATTTACTAGGTTCTCGCCTTTAGATATTGAGCGAGAAAAGCCGACTGAATATGAAGGCCGAGTAATCGGATATGTTGTTCATGTTCACTGTTGGACTCTCTTTGGCCATGTTCTGGAAACAGAATTCAACGCATCGAGATTGTCAGAACTCGCCGCAGCGTCTCGGAAGTATTGGCGTCAGGGAGGTGGGGAAGTTGACAAATTCCACATCAAATCCCGTTGGCCAACTGGGCACCAGGTAGAACCTTATCAAAGTCCGCTATTTCTTCCCGGAATAGGAGATATCATCGACCGGTTCCAATTCCTATCGTTCACAAGACCAAGAGTCGCTTCCATATTCAGTCAATTGCCCATGGATATCACTGTTTTGATCGCTGATTTGGTTTGTCCCATAAAATATAGCTTTGACGATGTCAGGGATACGGAAAATCTGGTTTCTATATGTCAGTGGCAATTGCCCCGATCTTTCTGGACCCTTCGGTTGAACGAGAACACACTTTTCGAGTTGGATTCCCTCAGAAGTTCCAAGGATTTACTGGATTGGCAGCTACTCCGTCTCGCGCTGATGAGACTTGTTGCTGATGAATCTTCATATGTGTCAATTGGTCTTTTGATCCGGGCGCGGGCAATGGAAAGAATGAATGGTATCAAAAGGATGTATCTGACCGATGAGAGAATGCCATCCTTAGGATGGCTTCTACACATTTGCTTTCAAATTTGCTGAGACGTTTACTGTGTTTGAAATAGGCGAAAGATAGAAAAGGGATCGTTGAAGTGTTCGATACAGAAAGGAATATCATTATTATCGTATCTCAATAACCCATGACTGGGACAGCCTAATAATTATCCTTTTCCAAACCCCCTCAATTAAGTGTTTTTAAAACATATCACGGATCT
The DNA here is from genome assembly GCF_028829765.1 of Penicillium waksmanii. Taxonomy (NCBI): domain Eukaryota; kingdom Fungi; phylum Ascomycota; class Eurotiomycetes; order Eurotiales; family Aspergillaceae; genus Penicillium; species Penicillium waksmanii. The sequence continues at coordinate 3,225,121 of NW_026643249.1, read as the reverse complement.
ACCTTCTCTCCGTATCCTCTTCGGCCCTTGCCTCAAATCCACTGCCAGTAGGCAGCATGTTGAGCTTATCTTCCTCACGATCCAACTTGTAGTTGGTCAGCCAGAAGCCAGCGCAGCCGATGAACGCAAGAATTGCGGTAAGGGCATAGTTCCACACCAGTAGAGGATCAGCAGACAGTCCAACCATTGCCTGTCCGATAGCGGCAGAAATGGCGTTCATGAACAGTGCCACGGCCTGCACGAGGGAACGCATGTTCTTCGGGGCTTTGGTGAAGGCATATTCAAGGGATGTCACCGACGCGAAAATCTCGGAAAGACCACCAAGAATGTAGGTCAGTGCCTGTACCCAGACCGAAATGTCACTGTATTTGCCCTCGACTTCCAAGCAGTAGTTGGCTTCCTTTCCGCAAGGTCCAACCTTGTAAATGTAGTACTGGGTCACGGTTGCAACGATCATGCCAAGTCCGGCAGCAAAGAAACCAGCTGTAATTCGCTTAAGTGGGGTGAAGTTGAATCCCATTCTGCGAAGACCTGGATAAACGAAGCGGTCCATTATGGGGATAAAGATGATCAAAGCAAATGGGTTGAGGTTGTTGACAACGTCGTTGGGGACGCCACCCAACCTCATGGTTGCGGCTTGGGAGGTCAGGTTGTTCAGCATTTGGTTGTAGGCCAGCCAGTACAGCGGATACCAGAGGAAGACCTGGCAGGCTTTGAGACCACGGCGCACCTCATCCACCCACGCATCATCGAAGGTCATCCACTCCGGCTTGTTGTCGCCCAGTCTGCTTGGCTTGACATGGTCCCAGGACTCACGGTCGCTGCTAGTGCCGTTGCTCTTGAACCAATTGATGGGGTTCCAGCTGAAACGACCCTTCATCGCGAGCCTCCAGAGACGGAATGCCTTTCCGTAGACAGATCCAGTGGGTTTGACGAGGTTATAGTTCTTACGGCAAAGGATCAGCACCAGTGGGCACAAGCAGAACATGCAGGTGGGAAGCAGGTAGGATAGCCAGAACCCGATGTAGCGCTCTGCATAAACCATGCTGATCTGACCGGTCAGAGAGCCGATGTTAATCATGAGATAGAAGTAGAGATAGATGCGAGCAATAGTCGCAGCAGGGTCGACAATCACGCGTTCTCCACTCTTCAAGGTCTTAATGAAGGGTTTCTCATCGGGATACTGCTCTGCGATGAGGGGGAGATGTTGGATCTGAAAGGTTAGCAATGTTGGTGGAGAGCATCTTTATTCGAGAGACTCACTTGAAACCACCGGTTCCGATGCCCATAATTACCAGTCCAATAGAGAAAGCACCAATCGAGCCACCGGGCTTCGAAATGACCTGGGGGATGGCAGAGATGATTAGGATAGTATGGCCGACAAGAGCGCAGGCGATGGAAGCGAAGATGGTGCGGAAACGACCCCAGTATTGATCAGCGACCCAAGCACCAGCGAGGGGCATAATGTAGGACCAGAACTGATTGACTATTGATTTGACAGGGTCAGCTTTGCCTCATCTGCGCAGTAATATTCATTCGTGACGGTAAAACTCACACAAGGTTAATCCAGTTGAGGCACGTTGCCCCATACCCAGAGCACCTGGCACACCATTGGAGAAATCAGTCGTGAGAGCACCGGTGGTGGAGCCTCCGGGTAAAGGGCGTTGAATAAAGTTGACGACTGCGGAAAGTTAGTATCGACTTTTACCGGGGTAGTTTCATTGGTTTGCGCTTACAAACTGCTGTCGTTCCATAGTAGGAGAAACGTTCACACAACTCGACAAAAGCGACGGTAAACGTCTGCCAGGGTAGCTTTCCAGAGACACGACGCAGGGTAGCCAACTCCTCATCGGTTGGGGTTGTCTTCAAGTCATCGTCGTCACCGACATAGGATTGGGAAACAGGCTCAATGCTGAAGTCCTGCTTCTCACTGATGGCGAGGTTGTGTTTCTCGTCCACGATATCGTGGGCGATGGCCTTGGACTTGGCGATCTCTGCCTGGTCGACAGGGTCGGAGACATTCATCGCAGGCAGATGAGCACTAGTCAGTGCAAAACAGTATTGTGTAGTGCAAATTAAAGTGGTTGCAATGCGAGAATGCGACGGATGAGGAGAAGATCAGAGAGAGGTGGGCTTGTAATGCTTTTAAAGTAGACCAGGAGGTGCGGCACAACTCGACCAGCCACCACGGTTTAGCATCAGGCTAGTGCGATTTCAGCTTGTGACACTTATCCCGCGTGGCCATCTTGTGTCTCCCCAATGTGCGTCTTAGACTAGTCCATGGTCGCCATCGGTCGGGCCTCCCCTGCGCGTGGTACTTCGAATTTAGCCAAGCCAGGCACCGTCGGTATCCGATTGATTTTTCCTTTCATGGCTTGCCTGAATTTTATTTTGATATCTTTGTCTGTGCCACAAGCTTGCCACTGGCTGTAGAAAGTCGCGTGCCGCCGCGTATCGCAGGATCTTGCCGGGATGGCACAATCGGGAATCTGGGCGGAGATTGGCTGGTGGTGAGCTATTGGCCCGCTGCGATGGTGCTATGATTGCGACTGGTCAACACCAGCGCCAAGAGCGCTTGGCTTGACCTTGGCTGGCAGGACACAGTGCAACATCAGAGCTTGGCCGGGATATTCATTGGAGCAAAAGGCGGGCAGCTTTATGAGTGGCGGGCGATAACCCTAATTCAGCATATCCCTGCAGGAGGAGAGAACTAGTGGATCCTTTCATTTGCCAGCTCTATCTCAACCATTTGCCACGCTTATCCTGTCCTTTGACTTCTTTGATAAACTATTTCTGAATGTAGAAGGTGGAATAGTCGACGCATGACCATAAATTGCAGCTAAACTTCTAGAACACGCCACAGTGGGCAGGGTTTTGGACCCTGCATCAAGAAACCCCCATGTCGACCAACATCTAGCGTATGATAGTGCGAGATAACTCTCCTATTGATACGAATTCAGAGGGCTCCACTCGGATTCAACCGAGCATTGGCATTCTCGTTAGTTTCGGCCTTTGCTTCATTGGCCGCTCGGGCATTGGCATTGGCATTGGCATTGGCATTTCCTCGTGTACTCCCCTCTAGCCCGTAGAGTACATCCTCGGACATGCCTGGGATTACCATCTCGAATGTCTCACGCACCACCGCATATTGGTAGTACCCACATCGTGCGATCGGCTGCGTCTTGCGAACATCGAGCAATCCATCTGTCAGAACTTCGTCCCGGATATGCACGGCCACTACTCGTCCAATCACCACATCGACGGTTCCCATCGGCGGATTGCCAGGTAAGCGAACGGTTGAGTGATACTCACATTCGAACTTAACCGGCGATTCGGCCACCATGGGAACATCCATCGTGCGTGCGGCCTCCTTGCTGACCCCCGCCCGTGTGAACTCGTCCACTCCATAAGGGACTTGCTCGGCGGAGATGTTGACCGCTTCGCGCAGATCCCAGGTCGCGAGGTTCCAAACAAATCGCCCAGTTTGTTCGGCATTGATCACCGTGTCTTTGCGTGTGCCCGACACTGTCTGGTTCGATGAGAACATCACATATGGCGGGTCGAAAGTAAGGTTGTTAAATTGCGAGTAGGGGGCCAGGTTGGCTTGGCCATCGTTGTTCTTAGTCGAAATCCATCCGATCGGGCGGGGGACCACACAAGCCTAAGCAGATATCAGCATGGATTTGGACAGCATTGGTAGCAATTGGAAGAGTCCACCTTGAACGGGTCATGCGGGAGGTTATGCTCTGTCTTTCCGGGCTCATAAAACATTTTGCTGAGATGCTAAGTGTCTGGCAACTTTCTGTTATGATGCCAATTGTAGCTGATTTATACCCCGCAGAAGCTTGCTCTGCACTGCCGTTTCCGATTCCGAAGCCGCAATCCACTCACTGGCTGCATGGAATGTGGAGATCTCGGTATCGGTGCTCGGCTTCGGACCTCGCTGTGGATACCATCACCATGATGCTGCAGGATCTTCTACTCACTGTGTACTTACTGTACTTGTATCTGTTACTCACAACAAAGTCATCCGGCGCCTCGGACTCGGATAACTTCGGTCTTGGGTATATCCCTCTGGCACGGCATACCGATGTATGTCCGAGTTTTCCGGTGGGCTACTTAAAAACCAGCTCTCTCCAAGCCAATTCCAATTCAATCTACAATTCACAATCACACCATAATCTTGTATTCTTCATTACCGTCTTGTATCATCCATACTATCATGGCCCATCTGAATTTCCGCACTTTCGTCGAAGCTCTCAAGGCGGATGGCGATCTCGTCGAAATTAACGAGCCGATCGACCCCAATCTTGAAGCCGCAGCTATCACTCGCCGCGTATGCGAAACCGACGACAAAGCGCCTCTCTTCAACAACCTCATTGGCAACCAAAATGGTCTTTTCCGCATCCTCGGTGCACCAGCCTCCCTCCGTGCCTCGCCCAAAGATCGCTATGGCCGTCTTGCCCGCCATTTGGCTTTACCACCCACCGCGTCGATGCGCGAGATCCTCGACAAAATGTTGTCTGCCTCGGAACTGCCCCCCCATCGCCCCGCGCATTGTCGAGTCTGGCCCCTGCAAAGAAAACGTTCTCCTCGACGGTGAATTTGATCTGACTTCTCTCCCTGTTCCCATGATCCATCAACACGACGGTGGAAAGTATATCCAAACCTACGGCATGCACATCGTTCAGTCGCCCGACGGCTCCTGGACCAACTGGTCTATCGCGCGTGCAATGGTTCACGACAAGAACCATCTCACTGGCCTCGTCATTGAACCGCAGCATATATGGCAGATCCACCAAATGTGGAAGAAGGAGGGTCGCGATGTCCCCTGGGCTCTAGCTTTTGGTGTTCCCCCTGCCGCCATCATGGCGTCCAGCATGCCAATTCCAGACGGCGTGTCCGAGGCCGAGTATGTCGGTGCCATGACAGGCGACGCACTTGAATTGGTCAAATGCGACACGAATAATCTGCACGTTCCTGCAACGGCTGAAATTGTGTTCGAGGGTACCCTTTCGATCACTGAGAAGGCACCTGAAGGTCCTTTCGGCGAGATGCACGGTTATGTCTTCCCAGCTGATACCCATCTCTGGCCCAAGTACAAGGTCGATCGCATCACATACCGCAACAACCCAATTCTCCCCATGTCCGCGTGTGGTCGTCTCACTGATGAGACGCACACATTGATCGGCTCGCTCGCCGCAGCTGAAATTCGCAAAATCTGCCAGAAGGAGGGACTGCCCATTACAGACGCATTTGCACCTTTCGAATCGCAGGTCACCTGGGTTGCCCTCCGGGTTGATGGCTCCAAGCTTCGCGAGCTCAAGACTACCCCGAAAGAGTTCTCTAAGAGAGTTGGCGATCTTGTTTTCAACTGCAAGGCGGGTTACACAATTCACCGCCTGGTACTGGTCGGTGAAGATATCGATGTCTACAACGGCAAGGACGTTATGTGGGCTTTTTCGACGCGCTGCCGACCTAATCTTGATGAGACTTTCTTCGAGGATGTGCGTGGATTCCCTCTAGTTCCGTATATGAGTCATGGAAATGGCTCCCCGGTTCAGGGTGGCAAGGTTGTTTCTGACGCACTGATGCCGACTGAGTATACGACCGGTCGTGACTGGGTTCCGGCCGATTTTGAACACTCGTACCCGCAGGAATTAAAGGATAAAGTCAAGGCGAAGTGGGCCCAGATGGGATTTAGAGACTCGGAGTAGAGAAGAAGAACTTTTGTGTAATATTACTACTAGAATATAGATAAATTGATTTCCAAGATTTCGTTTCAGATTAAAATTCTGTATGCAGACAGTGGACTAATGTAACATCTCCACATTAGGGATGTATCTACTACTGTAAATTATCCCTTGAGCTTTTCAAATTTCCTCACCTCCCTAGACGCACTTCCAACTCTCTGGGACCTTCTCATTGCCACCAATGTAGACTTGTTTCTCTGGGTGGGGGCAAAGTGGTCTTTGCCGAAGCACGCCCGAAGCAGGATCCGTCGAGTTGGTCCATGTAGTCGCAATAACTTGCTTGATCACCGACCCCTTCTCAACCCAATCCATCAGAGCGAGCAACGCGTCATGCTGAGGATCCTCTAGCCCAGTCCGTCCCGCCCATGCGTTCGATCCTAGTCGGCTTGCTTGAGAGCCACCAGATATGAACCAGGGGGCCCCCACGGGCGTGTCTCCTACATGCTCCATCCCCGGGATGTAGAATAAGCGGAACCAATCTCGCACTGCATCCGAGCCTCCAAGAAGAGCCAGCGCGCGCTCGTAAAAAACACCGGATGATCGAGACACAATGCCACCGTCAGCAAGCCCGTGAAAGAGGAAGAGCTTGCCACCGCGGTCGCGGAATTTGCTGAGGGAGCTATAATCCCAAGCCGTGCATTTACCTGGGTCAAGCTTTTCGGCAAGTAAGACAATACTATCGTTGTAATGCTCCCAAGTCCAGTCGGGGTCGTTTAAAACGAAGTTCTGGATATAACCGTCTCCAAGCCCGGATGGTGCATCGCCAGAGAGAATCATTGACCAACTTGCCTCGGAACCTAATTCCATTCCGGGAAAGATAAGTTCTCCATTAACAGTGTAGTTGGCATAGATTTTCTGCAGAGTCTGGAGCTGAGGGGCCGTGAGGCAAGCAGAGGCATTGGCCGTCTCGGTATCGCAAGCCAATGCTAAGCTTTCTAAGTTGCACTCACTAGGAGATGATACAATCCCGTCGACGACTCCGTCGAGAGAATCACATTGCTTGATAACTTGGTTGGCTATAACGGCAAATAGATCACTGGAAATGTGATTGGGACCTGATACGGGCAAGTTGTAAGTTGCGACTTTGCTTGTCCATGGCTGCTGGTGTGCAGTCCACCATGCTGGGGCGCCAATAAGGACCCCATCAAAGGAGTCGGCATGAAGCTGCACCTCCTTCAGGCCTTGACGGCCACCAGTCGAAGAGCCAGCATAATACGAATACTCAATGTCTCGACGATAGAAGGCTTCGGTCAGGGCTTTACCAAACACGACCGACCCGTGAATTGCTCGGAAGCCAAAATCTTTCCGCTTCTCCTCATTATTAAGTGCCCATGAGACATCTAGACTAGTCGAGTTGTGGCCAGTATCTGTCGATACAACGGCGTGGCCATAGGTCACACCGTTACCCATGCTTAGCCAGTTGATGCCACCGGCAAATCCGCCATTGCCGACTGTGAGAAAGCGGCCGTTCCATTTAGAAGGCAAGAATATACCAAAGCGATATGAGGAAATAGCGGAGGTGGTGACGTTGACAATCACAGCGCAGAGCTCGGGGAGATGAGTTGAGTTTGAGGGATAGGCAATATCAGGAGCTCCCTCGCCGTAGCTACCCCCAGCCTCCACAAAGGCCGTGGATAAAACGGTTGCTTCTTTGGGGAGGGCATGCTGAAAAGCGGATTTTGTGCAACTACTACGATGGCTAGATGCACCGCTTAGTGCGACAAGCGATGTCACAAGAAAAGCGTATGGTGTGGTACATCTCATGTTGATAGCAACTAAAGGATGAATCGCTAGATGAAAGAACGAAGTGGCACTAGTTAGACCACCGGCAGAGTACCCGGTGGGAAAAGACGACAGGATCTGGATGCGGTAAAGACTGAATAAATAGAGAATTGCAATTGAGGGTGAGGGTCCATTCAACCCCACATAACCCACTTCAAACAAGCATCATGTACCCCGCGATATTGATGTGATTGTCTCTATATCAGGCTAGATATCACCTGAGCTTCTCTATCTTGTAGCTAAATCAGTATTCAATAGGACAATGGCTAGCATTGACTTCACCTCAACTCTAGTGCTGTCAATTCCTTGTTCGAAGCTATTATCATCATTCACCAAATCAACGCAGCCTTGCGTACTAATCGGATGTTCGTCGGATCTGTGGGGAAATAAAACACTAAATAGTTCTATGTATGTCGGAAAACGGACTGGGATCATTCAGTTCCAATATGAGAGGCGGAAAAGTAAAGTGTGTCTTCATAAACTGCAGCTAAGGATGTGGGGCTGAATCAGGGTGCATAACGGGGCGCTGCAATGTGGGACAGCGATGTCCAATATCCACAGGCTCAAAACTGATCCTTCGCACAGTGACAAAGATAAAGCCGAAAATTGCCATAGATGCCATTAGGCAATATCAAAGTGAAGACTGCCCAGGAGTGCAAACCTGACGATGAGTTATCTCAGTCACGACGTGAAGGAGTTTAACTACCAGTACGCTAAGGTATATAACTACCCTCGTATCCAAAATTAGTAGCCTTAAGGCTGGTGCACCATAATTACCGAAATGTCTTCGCGATCTGTACGATGGGCTCAGATATCTGTAGTTAACCTTGGAATTTATTTCCATCTTATTTTCTTCAATTTTCAAGTAAAATTTTAGAACTACGTAAATTTTATTCCTTGTATTTCTGAATGTGTTAGTTCCTATTAGTAATGTTTGAATACTGGCAATTTTTGCAGTCATTCACAGCAACTCAAAATTTGCTTGGGCAATTACCTGCACATCCTCAAATATCTCCACCCACTTAACCTTCAATCGACGAGAATTGAAAGAATTCTATTGCTATTTATCCTTAAATATCACGATTTGCAGCATTCCAGCCTCGCCGTCACCGCAAACTGGCCCGTGCACGGAACCGGAACACTCCGAGTCAACTTGAACCACTCAACTTTTGCAGCTGGTTACCTTCCCAGGGTTTTCCTCATTATTTGCGTTTCGGCGACTCGGAACTGACATATATGAACTTATCGCACTCATCGCACCAATAGAATATCCCAAAAACGCCAATCCCGCTAAGCATACCTGGCCCTGCAGCAATCTCGGACCTCGGCATGAATGTCAGCCAAGATGAGGCAGACCGAGTTCTCCGACTCAAATCCCGAGAACGCGAAACACACGCCTGTTATCCCTGTCGGAAGCGCAAAGTCAAATGTGACGGTCACCATCCGTGTCGGACCTGTGTCCGTCGCAAGCACCCACACATCTGCTCATATCAATTGCGTGGGCGAGGGGGCCCATCGTCGCCTGTTACCGCGCCGGGGAGTGTGCGGAATGTGAGGTCGCCGGAGGGCTCGGTTGGTCAAAATATTGATGTTGATATTGATGCCGATGCTCATGTACCTGCGGAGGCTGGCGATGTGCGATCGGATGACGCTTCGAAGAATTATGTTTACTCTGGGGATAACTCCGTCGTCTCGATCCTGCGACTGAGAGCGTCCGATGCGAACGATTCCGTTGCCAGGGAGGTTGGATCGGTACTGGGTCTTCAGAACACTTTCAACTCGTATCCATTCATGGATTCTAAAACACCACAAGAGCGCTGGCACTCGTTGCTAGGCATTTTGCCGCAACGGACGGAGGTTTTGAAGTATGTCCCTCATATCCTATCATGAGCGTATAAGCTAACCAGTAGATTCTTTCACTATTATCGTGTGACTGCGTACCCTTTCAATCCGATACTAGCAGATATGGATCGGTTTGAGTCAGACCTGTGCACTTATCTAAATGCCCATGCAAACGGAGACCTACGTAACCCTGAAAAAATCACGGAGCGTTGGGGAACGGATAAGTCTATCGGCCATATCAGCTTGCTGCTAGCTACTTTGGCAGCTGGTGCACATTACTCCGATATCGAGTATCCGCAGCGCTTGGAACTTTCTACAGACTTTGGTAAGTTTTGCCCACCCGGAATCATTGACCACGCTGACCTATCCACCAGCTCGCCGGTCATTTCATGCACTCCGCCTGGCAAATTTTCTTTTTCGCCCATCGTTGGATATAATTCAGGCACTATTAATATTGGGGAATACACTACAAAATATGGGCCAGTCCGATGCGGCCTGGGCATTGCTAGGCACGACCATTCGATTAGCGCAGACTATGGGGCTTCATACTGAGCGCAGTACCATTCATTGGCCTGAGTATGTGCGAACAAAGGCAAGGGCCTTATGGTAAGAAGCAATTTAATCAAAGTAAGAGTAAGAGGAATAACTGAACCATCTAGGTCGACAATTGTTTGGCAAGATAGCCTACTCTGCCTCTGTTATGATCGCCCTCCCATTGTATCAGTCACCGGATGGCCCCTTGACAACTCATTTGTTGAGAGACAGGGCCTTTCATATACGGAAATCATGCATTTTATCTGCAGAGTTGGATTGGATATTCTAGGACCTGAGGGTTTAGGTATTACTGCCGCTGAACGAGGAATCGAATACTTACAGCTCATCGACAGCGTCCGTCAAAAAGCCCAACCGCATCTGCATTCTCGCGAAAATTGCACAAAACTGCAGCAACATCTCGAATACTTAGCTTTGAAAATGCACACCTCCTTTTGTGTATCTGTCGCCTGTCGTCCAGCCATGAAACAAGCGCAGGTACAGCCGCCACATTCGGATATTCTACGCTCACGCGCGAAGGGAAGCTTGATTGACGCTTCGAGAGCATTCCTCGACTTCCAAGCGCTCAGCGTTGTTCCAATACGCAGTTGGTCTATGGTACATACTGTATTAAGTTCGACTCTTTTGCTCTGCATGTGGGAGGAAACTCGCAATGACCCCGAATGCCGCGATCTGCAGCAAAGAGTGATCGATGTATTTTCCTCCTCCGACTCACGATCGGACGATGGGACAATGTCGGAGCCAGACCGACAATGGCTATCCGCTCGTCATATCCGCGCGTTGGTGACACTCCGAGGTGCCCTGGATTGGGAGGGAAACCAATCGACCGAAAATGAGAACGTTGGAACAGGACCAAATCCAGTTCCTTTTGATGGGTATGTTAGTCATCTTGTCTTGGGAGAATATCGCTGATTATGCAGAAATTATGAAAGTTATCTTGAAATGCCAAATGCCTTCGACATTTCCCCGGTCGCGTATCTTGACTCGATTATGAATGGTGTGTGACCCGCGCCAAAGCTTGTTCCTTGACTAACACTAGCAGTGCCGATGTTCGACTTCACTCAAGAGAATGGATTTTTGTGATGGAATAAATATGATCAGGGGCACACTGTATAATGACCATAATGAATTTATCACAATTTTGAAAATAAAGGGCATTAGCTATTGATGCCCTTTTCCCCTCAAGCTAGCTTGCGCCTCATGGTATTGAGCTAGCAGCATATAGCTCCAAGTAGTGCGATCGATGAACCGTCCGTTATTGGTCCGACCTTTTGAGAACGAGCGGATAACTCGGATCGTACAGCACCACTCCTTTCAATTTTGGATTCCTTCGATGCCCTTGTATTCGGTCATTTTCTTCCCGGGCCGCGTATTCGGTGGCTCGGTATCGGGGGCTCGGTCTTGCTCGGAGTATGAAAATCGGGCCGAACAGCCTTCACTTTGGCCCTCACCCTGCTGATTCTTGTCCAAACAGAACCGAGTTTTGTTTTGCCACGGCTTGTTATAAGACAGCTATCTTGGTACGCCTTTCGCATCTTCATCTATCACTCACCATCGCATCATACAGTCCCGCATACAAACACTGATTACAAACACTGAATATCAATACCAGCATACAACAACAGAAACACCTACACCATGCTTTCTCTACTCTCCGGCACACAGACTCCTCAGTCCGGTCGCGCCTCACCTGGAAGCTCTCACGGCCAAGAAACAATACACACCGAACACTGTCATGGATTAGCAGCTTCCCGCAAACGTATCGTCGTCGCGATGACCGGTGCTACCGGCGCCGCCCTTGGAATCAAAGTCCTCATCGCCATGCGTCGCCTGAACATTGAAACACACCTTATCATGAGTAAATGGGCCGAAGCAACCATAAAATATGAGACCGATTACCACCCATCAAACGTCAAGGCTCTGGCCGACCACGTCCACAGCATCAATGACATGGCAGCGCCAGTAGCGAGTGGCTCGTTTAAAACGGATGGGATGATCGTTGTGCCTTGCAGTATGAAGACCCTTGCGGGAATTCATAGCGGGTTCTGTGATGACTTGATCTCGCGCACAGCGGATGTTATGCTGAAAGAGCGACGCAAGCTTGTTCTCGTTGCGAGGGAGACACCGTTGAGTGACATTCATTTGCGGAATATGCTCGAGATCACGCGCAGCGGAGCTATCATTTTCCCACCAGTTCCAGCTTATTATATTCGGGCTGCATCGGTTGATGATCTGATCAATCAAAGTGTGGGGCGCATGTTGGATTTGTTTGATTTGGATACGGGTGATTTCGAGAGGTGGGAGGGCTGGCAGACTGAGAAGTGAGCCGCTGGAATGACCAGACCGAGGATGTAATGCTGGGGTGATATTTTGCATGGCATATTCGGCGTTTTTGGCAAGCATAAATTAGGTGCCACACCTTCACGTGAGAAAAATTTGTATACAAAGTCTATAATCTACAGAATAGAGCAAGGATGCATATACATGGCTTCTTTCGGTCGGTTCTCCGGAACACACGCGGCTTGGGTAGGATTCTCGCTTCTGCAGCCCTCGGATAACTGGACTGGGCAAGTATATACGGTTGAATACGGTTGGGCCTTGCTGCCTAGAGTTTTCAATAGTTGACTGAACCAAACTACTGTTCATCGCTCACCATCCCTTTCCTTTCTTCACGGTTGCGCCCCAGACCCTTTTTATGTCCGATCTGTCAGGAACAAGGGGCATGCCAATAGAATTTACTCAAGTAAAACTTCTGCATTTTGCCACTCGACCTTCGCAGATGACTGTCGTGAATGGACGTATAGTATACAACGGCGACCAAACCGAGTCCACCCGTCGATCTGCAGTTCCGCCGTATCAGTGGAGGGACGTTCCCCACACCCCCAGGATTCGCGGGGCCGGTGCGGTCATCTTGCATTCCAGCGTTCGTGCGCATCGTTCCTCTAGTCAGCCGACTGCCCAGGGCGCTAGTTTTTGTCCTATCATGCTGATTCTTCAACACGCACCTAAGGCACTTACGCTTTGGCCTTCTTATTCGACCTACAAGAATTCCCCTAACAGCCGTTTACATCTAGCGAGCCCCAGTATGCTCAATATTGACTCGCGCATGGCAATCTCCGGTGAAGATTCCTTTCTTAGAATAGATGCGACTCCGATGCCGAAAACCCCTCTCCTCCGCCGCGGGGTCGATTTGAACCTCGCGATGCATTTTCTCAACCGAGGAACCACATGTTTATTCCTTCTCCGTTGAGTTTGTCTATGAAGAATGGAGCCGCAGAGTGATATTTAAAAGCGTTGCTTTTGTCCCTTGAGGGGTGAGCAAGGAACACCAAGGAGACCTCATAAGTATTCTCTCGGCTCCATTCAAGATGATGTTGGTGCAGTTAACTCTGCATTTCTTGCTCGCTCTGCCAGCGGCTTTTGCTGCACCAGCAGAACAGAAGAGAGCAAGTGCCCCAACTGTCACCATCTCGAAGCCTGCAGCTACGGTCGTTGGATCCTCCTCGAACAATGTGGACAGTTTCAACGGAATACCCTTTGCGCAGCCACCCACGGGATCACTTCGACTGAAGCCCCCGAAGGCCATCTCATCTTCTCTCGGAACGATTAAAGCTACAGGAACCGCACGATCCTGCCCTCAGTTCTATTTCTCTACCGATACTGCTGGTTTCCCGGTATCTGTTTTGGGAGAGCTAGCAAATATTCCGATATTTCAAACCGTTAGCAATGCCGGTGAAGATTGTTTGACCGTCAGTATTCGACGTCCGTCAGGAATAGCTGCGAATGCAAAACTCCCCGTTCTCGTTTGGATATTCGGTGGTGGGTTTGAACTTGGATCGACTCAGATGTATGATGGTTCCAGTCTCGTGTCCGCATCTGTGAGCCTTGATATGCCAATCATCTTTGTTGCGATAAACTATCGCGTTGGTGGATTTGGTTTCATGCCTGGGTCAGAGATATTGAAAGATGGCTCTGCAAACCTGGGCCTACTCGATCAACGCCTTGCCCTGGAGTGGGTGGCAGATAATATCGAAGCCTTTGGGGGAGATCCCTCGAAGGTGACTATCTGGGGCGAGTCTGCAGGTTCTATTTCTGTTTTCGACCAGATGGCCCTGTATGATGGCGATAATACTTACAATGGGTCGCCGCTGTTCCGAGCGGGAATCATGAACTCTGGGAGCATTGTACCCGCAGACCCTGTGGACGGTACCAAGGGCCAAGACGTATACGACACTGTTGTTGAATCAGCAGGATGCGGATCTGCTACCGATACTCTGGAATGTCTCCGCGGCCTGGATTATACCAAGTTCCTGAACGCAGCAAACTCTGTTCCTGGAATTCTTTCATACAATTCTGTAGCGTTATCATATCTTCCAAGGCCAGATGGAACAGTCTTGACAGACTCTCCCGAAAATCTGGTTACCAGTGGCAGGTATGCCTCTGTTCCTTTCATCGTGGGCGACCAAGAAGATGAAGGAACCATTTTTGCTCTTTTCCAAGCCAGCATCACCACAACGTCTCAGTTGGTGGATTATTTGAAAAATATCTTCTTCCAGGGGGCTTCCGAGGCTCAGCTGAAAGAGCTTGTTGCGACATATCCAGATGTCACCACTGATGGATCCCCGTTCCGCACGGGTATTTTCAATAACTGGTATCCGCAGTATAAGCGGATTGCAGCAATCCTTGGAGATCTCACTTTTACAATTACTCGACGCGCATTTCTGAAGCTGGCGAAGGAGGCAAAGCCAGATGTAGCCGCTTGGTCTTATCTCTCTAGCTACGATTATGGCACTCCGATACTTGGAACGTTCCATGGGTCAGATATCTTGCAGGTCTTTTATGGAATTCTGCCCAACTATGCGTCAAAGTCCATTCATTCATATTATCTGTCTTTTGTCTATGACTTGGATCCCAATTCGCGGGCCAGTGATTACATGGACTGGCCAGATTGGGGAACGAATCAAACGTTGATGCAATTCTTCAATAACCGTGGAGCACTTTTGGCTGATAACTTTCGACAGGATACTTATAATTTTATCCTAGAGAATGTTGGATCTTTCCATATTTAGGTCGGCCTGCTGGATATAAGACCAGAAGAATGAGATGACGAAATAATAGCATGATACCTTCCGTGAAGGAATAAGTGATTCTGACCATATATAATAGCCTGAACTGTAAGGTAGAGTGACTTTATCTCCATGTGGCCGTCACTGTGGCCGTTGAGCCCGAACAGCCAGTAGGCACAGTGTACGAGCGATCAGGGTCACTTTCCCAAGTCACAGACGAAGACCCACTTGTCTTCTCAATAAACTTGTACTGAAAGGACGACCCGACTGGAATCGTAACTTGAACATACCATAGATGGTTCGACGAGGTATACTGATCTGCCGAAAGCGCAATCGCATCATCAGTGTCCCAGCTACCCAACTGACTAATCGAACCAGACAAATAGATTTCCTGTCCATAGGAAGTGGTAACAGTCTCTTTGAAAAGAACTGGTAGTGCCGTGGCCTGGATGCAAGACGAAGTTGTGGTGCTAACAGTCAATTTAGTAGTCGCTGTAGTGGACCCCGACGATGCACAAGGCCCGCTACTAGTTCCAACAGAAGCTAGCATGAGCACGCGAGGCAGACCAGATGCCATTGGCACTGCGATGTTCCCACTTGAGTCAACAGTAATCGATGTACAAGTGTACATTTCCATGAGCGCAGTGCCGGAAGGATATCCACTACCGCTGAGACTCAGAGTATAAGAGCTGCCGGACGAGCCATAGTTGGAAAGAACTGTTATAACCTGCGATCCACTTGATCCCTTTTTCATGGCAATCGTGTGGCTATCTTGGTAGAATGGAGAGTTCTATTATTATCATTATTAGATGAGGTTTCCCGAGGATATGGAAGACACCACCTTAGATGTAATATAAGAAGAGTCTGAAGAAACAGCGAGTGCACGAATTTTGTTCGTTGTTGCAATATATTGATACAGCTCAGCAGTTGTCGAGTAGCCAGAAAGCCAGGTCGCTTCGCGATTCGCGGGGTCACTGCCTCCGCTATAGTGCTGTTCTTGGCCAGCGTAGATGATCGGGATACCATCTGACAAAAAGAGAAAAGAAATCACATTCTTCGCTTGCGAATAATCACTCGTGTACCTGCTCAGTCAGAGTTTGCTCTTCAATGAAGAATGATCTACTCACGAAGCGAATCGAGGATTATCGTGGTTCTCGATGAAGTTTCCGAGCAAGGTGGGATCGGAACAATCGGAAGCAACTGAATTGATCATGTTATACAGATCACTGATGCTCCCGCTTGAGGACTGAAATGCGTAAAGCAGTTGGTAATAGCTTATAAATCAGATAAATATAGTTTGCAGAGTTGAGAGGGTAGATACTCACATGGGGTAGTTGAGAACTCCATCTAGGTAGTTTTGGTAGGGACATGTGTAGGCTGGGTCTCCGTCAAAAACCTCCCCCCACACAATATACGCCAGCTGCACTGTTATATCCAGGCCAGAAGGACTCTTGAACGTGTTTGAGTGTGTCGATGCGTAGACCGTCGACTGGTTGGGTATTAGCAGAGACTGGCAAGAGTAAACGGGAAACGTACTAGAATAGTTTGAAACTAGATCCGTAATCCAGTTATACCAGATCGTCTGGACAGAAGATAGTTCAGTGTTCAGATCCGGCAAAGAGACAGTGGTGTCTCCGAGCCAACAGTCTTCCACGTTGGTTTGGTTATCGTAATTGCTAATTAGACAATACGAATGGAAGTATGAGGAGGAATCGAAGGGATTGAAGACACTGTAGTCAACCGTATTTCCCGCACCATTGTATCCCTGTCTTCTAGTCAGTATCGGGAGTAGCGCACAAACCTTCAACTTACCATGTGATTCGCCACTACATCGACCATCAGATACATCCCCCGAGCGTGTAGAGCTTTCGAAAGAGCCAGGATGTCAGCAGCAGTGCCGTGGTTCGAGTTGACCTCATATCTAACAAAATTAACATCTCGCACGATCCAATTATCCGCAAACTCACATCTTCTGTTGCCAGTAGCCATGATAGGCTTCACCGTCACCCGTATCGCCGTCGAGCTGTTCGGTGATTGGGGTGATCCAGATGGCGGTAAATCCCATGCCTTGGATGTAGTCCAGCTAGGTTTAATTAGCCTCGTATAGCCAATTCATTAAGTTATTTTTGCCACACGGACATGATTGATGATTCCTTGCCAACTTCCACCACAATAAATCTATTCCAATTAGCTTGGTTGGTTTTCATTATCGGGTTCGGTACATGCCCTGTCTGTGACATCGCAAGCAGTCGTGGTTGAATTATCATCACGTCCAAATCGATCAGTCAACAGAAAGTAGATTGACTGGGACCGCCATTCCGCAGGCGAGAGTGCGGCAATGGCCTGAATGAGCAGAATTGTAGCAGCAAGGACAAGGTACATTTTGCCCCGTCGATAATGTGGGTAATAGCACTCTCTAGTCGAGTCTATTCCGCAGCCACTGGCGCATTTTATACATTAACCCCGCAAACTCAAGGTTTCTGCAGGGCACAAAAGCGACTGTCATATGTTTTGTGATTAGACCACCATATATTACCCCCGGCTGATTGTCGGCACATAGAGCCAATGGTTCTGAGTGAATACTATTAAACTTCATTTTTTCCGTCCGCCCGTTGCCAGAGCATCGGGTTTCACATAAGCCCCTGGATTAAGTCCGAATTTTTAATTTTAATTTTTGATCAACTTTTGACCACTTGCATACACTAGTCTATTAGTCTATTATCTATATACAAGTACCGTAGTTCAGCTAACGATTTTCAATATTGCATTCCGTATATTAAATGAAATGTCGCATTCTCGATCGCTTCATATGAGCTGTAACGCGTATATTGCGAGACTTTTCATAATGCCAGAGTGATTTATGCTCAGTCTCTAGCTGGAAGTACAAAGTACATTCTTTAAGAATTCCGTGATTATTCTATCCCGCAGGCACATATGCAATTAGTATGCTCGGTTAATAGACCTGTCCGCAATGTCGGCCTTAGCGTCCAGCGCCAGTCTCCAAGAGGGAGATCCTCCGCGCACTAGGCGGACATTGTCGATCAAGATTTCTCCACATTTGCAAAAAAGAAAGCGCTAAAAGCCGGGTTTCGAAGGAGAAATGCAGGTCATGACCGCCTTACATGCGTGTTAAATTTCCTGACAAAACGCCTCCTTGCCAAGCGAAGCCGACGCGTTCAAGGACGGAAAGAGTAGGAAGATTGATTGGAGGTCGCCTCTCCGAAAGACCCGGCGGGAGTTGGGCTAGACAGGGGACGGAGAATCTGCGGGGTGATTGAAGACATCTGCAGGATGCAGGCCTCAGGGGAGGCGCAGATGTGAGATCATGGTGGCTTGATTCAGAAGACTCGATGTTAGCATATATTTTGTCAGTGGAAAGAATCGCGACAATGAACATAGAAGGAGGTGTGAACAAACGAGAGAGTTGCTAAAGTGGCACGCAAAAAAAAGAAGAAGAAGAAGCTTGCAAAATGAAGAGTGCTGATCCATTAGAGGGGTAGGGACCTCATCCTCGACAAAATGTTAGCGCGTCCGATCGTGCAATAGCAAAGCTGACAGGCACGAAAGCCACAAACGAACTAGTTAGTCTGCAGCCCTTAGTCTGCAGCTCCCCGATCTCTGCCTCGTCACATTTCCCCACCCCCGGTTAAGGCCCCTGCAATTTAATGTTGACATTTGAAATCCAACCGAACCGGGCACACAGCAACGTGGCGATGCATAAAACCCATGCGAACGCCCTCGTTTGAACACCAGACAAAAACAGAGATAGCCTATTCTTCATCATGGCTCCCCGCATCTGGACTGCGCTCTGCGCGCTGACTGTTGGCTCGACTGTGTTGGCCGCACCACAGTTGGCACCTCGTGCGACTGGTAGCTTGGATACCTGGCTGGCATCCGAGACTGCGGTTGCGCGAGAGGGTATTTTGGATAACATCGGTTCGAGTGGCGCGTATGCGAAAAGCTCGGACTCGGGAATCGTCATTGCCAGTCCGAGTACAGACAGCCCTGATTGTGAGTGCGAAACATTTGATCATATAGGATGAGAGTCTGACATCGCAGATTATTACACTTGGACTCGTGACTCGGCTTTAGTCATGAAGACCCTGGTTGATCTGTTCAAGAATGGCGACACAGACTTGCTCACTGTCATCGAAGAGTACATAAGCTCCCAAGCCTACATTCAGACCGTTTCCAATCCCTCTGGGGGTCTCTCTAGTGGTGGGCTTGGTGAACCCAAGTTTAACGTCGACAAGACAGCGTATACCGGTTCGTGGGGCCGTCCTCAGCGTGATGGCCCTGCCCTCCGAGCTACTGCGATGGTTGCTTTCGGGCAGTGGCTAATTGTGGGTTACTTTTCTTTAAAATGAGCCATTTCGCACGCTGATACAAATTCTAGTCTAATGGATACACATCCACGGCCACTGATATTGTCTGGCCTATTGTTCGCAACGACCTTTCCTACGTTGCACAGAACTGGAACAGCTCTGGATACGGTAAGGCCCACCAACTTCCCGACCGAAACATTGCTGATGAAGAACAGATCTGTGGGAAGAGGTCAACGGCGAGTCATTCTTCACAACAGCCGTCCAACACCGTGCCCTGGTCGAAGGCAGTAAATTTGCTAGTCAGGTGGGATCATCCTGCTCGTACTGCGACTCTCAAGCACCCCAGGTCCTTTGTTTCCTGCAATCTTACTGGACCGGCTCTTACACCCTGGCGAACTTTGGCAGCAGCCGTACCGGAAAGGATGCAAACACCCTCCTCGGTAGTATTCACACTTTCGATCCCGAGGCGGGCTGTGATGACTCCACCTTCCAGCCTTGCTCGGCTCGTGCTTTGGCAAACCACAAGGTAGTTACTGACTCATTCCGATCTATCTACACTATCAACTCGGGTAAGAGTGCGGGACAAGCTGTTGCAGTTGGTCGTTACCCCGAGGATTCTTACTATAATGGTAACCCTTGGTACCTGTGCACGATGGCTGCTGCTGAGCAACTCTATGATGCATTGTATCAGTGGAATAAAGCTGGCTCTTTGACCATCAGCAGTGTCTCTTTGAGTTTCTTCAAAGACTTGTATAGCTCAGCTGCCACCGGTACTTATTCATCAAGCAGCACTGCGTACTCCTCAATCGTCAGTGCGGTCAAGACATATGCCGATGGCTACATGAGCATCGCGGTAGGTAAAAGCGCTTCTGTGTATTTCGATTGACATCATCGCTGATAGTTTGCAGGAACAATATGCGTATACAAATGGCTCCATGTCCGAACAGTTTCTCAGAGCTGATGGAACCCCAGCGTCAGCCCGTGATCTGACTTGGTCATACGCAGCCCTGCTCACTGCAAACATGCGCCGCAACTCGGTTGTTCCCGCGGCATGGGGTGAGACCTCTGCAAGCAGTGTTCCAGGAACATGCTCTGCAACTTCAGCTACGGGAACCTACAGCACTGCTACCAACACGAACTGGCCAAGCTCCTTGACAAGTGGATCGGGATCGACTACTACTGGCGGAACAACTACTAGCAAAAGTTCAACTACTACCACTTCCAAGACAAGCACTACGACCTCATCATGCACCACGCCAACCGCTGTGGCGGTCACTTTCGATGTTATCGCAACCACTGTATACGGGGAGAACATCAAGTTGGCTGGTTCTATCTCTGCGCTTGGCAGCTGGGACACCAGCAGTGCTATTGCCTTAAGTGCGAGTAAATACACCAGCTCCAACAACCTGTGGTATATCACGGTCAATCTGCCTGTTGGTCAAGTTTTCCAATACAAGTATATTCGAGTTGCGAGCTCTGGTACAATCACTTGGGAGAGCGATCCGAATCTCTCTTATACAGTGCCAGCGGCCTGCGGCACGACCGCTGTGACAATCAGCGATACTTGGCGCTAGACAGCTGCCATGGCAGGGCTGAGTTTTTGTTCCGGGGTTACCATGTGTGAACTTGAAATATTTATCGGGTCGGAAATCAAAGAATTCATTGATTGCACCGCTGTGGATCGAGAGTCGGAGATCATCCGTTCTTTGGCAATTCTTCTGTTACTGAACATTTTGTACCTAGTACTAGTATTTCTGAAATATACGTTAAATTTAACGCATCATTTCAAACCAACAGCACACAGCATACACTTGAACGATAGTCATTTTTCTAAATCTAAACAAGTATATTACAATTGATGGTTACGAATAAAGAGTCCGAAAAAGGCGGCTGCGAGAGAGCTCACAGACGATACAACATAAGTCTGCTTGAGGCCCGACAAGTAGCAAGCCAAAACAACTTCACGAATTTGCCCCGTGAGATGGGCGATATAATCCGTGTCTGCCATCGCCCGCTTGATGATGTTCTCCGAGCCAGGCCCTCGCACATTCCGACGTAACTGAGCCTCGAACTCGATGCCGAGGACCGAGTTGCACATTGTCACACCGGCCGTCATCGCAAAGCTAATCAAAAGCATATAGCCCGAAGTAGCCATTGCCATTTCATCTGACGGTAGAATTGCTGTCATGGCGACAAATCCCGCTGCTGAAGCGATTCCTGTACCGAATCCACCCGGGAAAACGTAGAGTGACTCCCAGAATCCGGTGTTGCCATTCCAGAAGAGGTACAACAAGACATAAGCGATGGACGAAATCAAACCAGCCAGGATTAGAAGCAATTTATACCGCCCCGTTTTTCGAACGTATAATCCCGCCAAAATACCTCCAACAGTGTTTCCGATTATGGTGGGAACCAGATGACCACCAGAAGCCGTGGTTGAAGCACCTTGGGTAACCTGAAAGTAGAGTGGAATGGAGAACAACATGCCCAGTTGAGCCATTATCTGAAGAAACCCAATAATGTAGCTAATGGCAACGTTTGGTCTTCGCAGAATGCGCAAGTTGAAGATCGGATCCTTGGCGACATACGCTTCAACCAGAACGAATGAGATAAGGAGGAGCAGACCACCGCCGCCCATAACAACGGTTATCCATGAGCGCCATGGGAAGGACTTTCCTCCTTGATCAATCATGCAGGTTATGGCGATTATCGCCCCTCCGAGGAAACCCGTTCCCAGGAAATCCACATTGGCGAGTTTCGAGAACGTGCTGTCTTTGTTGGAGGCTGCTTTCTCGCAGATCTGAAGCTTAACAACTACTAGGAATGCGGCCAAAACGACGAACGGAACTTGTACGAGGAATAGCCTGGTGATAATGAGCAATTATCCCAGAATGAGTGGATTGTTTCTCCACTTACCACCTCCATCCGATTGTATCGCTAAGCCACCCACCAACAGGACCTCCCAGACTGCGACCGAGAGTCATCGAAATATTGACATAGGACCTCCAGGTTGCCACTTCACGTCTGGGGACGATATCTGTGATGATAACTGAACTGATAATCATTGTACCTGCTCCGCCCATTCCACTAATTGCACGGCCTAGAATAATTGTCCACATCTGGGGTCCAATACCACTAGCGAAATGTCAGTAAGATAGGCATAGCATGTCTCAATTATTGCGCATACCAAATAATGCATCCGACGGCAAAAAGAAAATAAGAAATCAAGAGAAGGGGCTTGCGGCCGTAGATGTCGCTCAATTTCCCGTACTGTATACTTCATCATCAGTTTTGTTCCTCTCCGAGTCTCCGGTTCATCGTCCATACCATCGGCTGAGCAGCACAAAGACCCACTGTGTATCCAGTCGATAACCAACTCGCATCGCGTAGCCGATTGAAATCGGAAGAAACGCGACCCGCGGCGGCCATGACAAGCGTCGCATCGGCATTAGAAATAAATTCACCTTCAGTGACAGAATGTTAGTTTCAATGCGACGTGCAAAATAATCAATTCCGTACCTAATAGAAGCACTGCGACAATCGCTCCTACACCTTCCGCAGTCTTCACAGTCTGTTCTGTATCTTGTGATCCTCCGAGTAGTGGACTTTCTTCATCTTCGGATGTGGGCGCATTGTTGACTGGTTGGGACTGAACTATCCCCTCTTCGCCTTGCAGCCCATCCTGCGTGCCATACTGGCTTTTGGCAACCATTTCGTCCTGTCGGGAGGACAGGTTCAGTGACTCGTAACACAAGAATCTCCGGCCAGCCGATTTTTCTCGGGGCGGGGAGTGGTAGGAATTAAATATCCGACGAGACGAGAACAATCTAGGATAATCGGCACATGGCACTATGAACCATTGACTGTGCCTTTTTCGTCGGGCCACTCAGGTTGGATTATTGTGTTATCATAGCGATCGCAAATCACGCGATTGGCGGGGCCCTCCGCATTATATTCAAGTTTACTTAGCTCAGCTCCACTGATGCTCTGTACCAAGGTTACAATTAGGTCACTTTCTACCAGCATGATCAAAAGCGATTAGTGAATCTTCTGGTATCATTATTCAGAATCATCTTCTTCAACTTAAATCGCCGTTCAACAATATCAAATAACATCTATGCATATGTACTCCGTAAATATATTTTCAATCCCGATTTGGATCGCCATTGAGACCCGCAATTGCATCATGTCCCGCCGGCTATTTTTGCCGAGCAAAATCCCGAGGATTCCATTGCAGACGAAGCTCGATGAAAGTCATACGAAACTTCAAAATTTTTGAAGCGGAATTGGACAAAATGATCACATAGTATCGGGTGGCTTGACCGTTGGATCTTTTTTGGTTTGCAATTTCACCGATGATCCTGCTGGAAGTTCGTCGGACTGTTTGGTTCTCCGCTCAACGCGATTTGTTGCTGTTTGGGAGGAAGTCAACAGGGCTTTCTTGATCCATTATTCAATGAAGGGAAACCGAAAACTAGTCCTGACGCTTCTCAGGTGTGCGTTCCAATCACGTCTTATAGTTGATGTGGTGGGAGAAGTCCGAGACACTATGAAAGTCAACATTTGCTGACTCAACCAAACGTTCGCTATCCAACGAGTATACGACGATACTGTTTTTGGTGTCAACAAGATGTGATACTGTGCGTAGTGGTTCGAGGGAAGGCATGTATGTACAAAGAGACTCCCTGGGTAGGTCTGCCATCTGTTCGTCGGTAGCTTCCATTCGGCACACAACAAGAAGATACTCTACAAGATACTTTATGCTTTAGATCGTTGTTTTCTCGTGTATTTACTCCATGTCGTGTCAATTTTATACATTGAGTGGCCTTCAACCCGGAATACGAGCTCACGGGGGCGTTAGCAATGCATTAATATATACCAGATACTTTGTAGCAATTCTTGGCTCCCACCGTCCGTTGCAGTGCACATACCCTCATCATTATTTCTCACTGGATATAATTGCGTACGACCAAGGCCGACGTTACATCGGCAGTAACAAACAACTGGATGAAGCGATATAAACTGAGTGAGCCATGTCTGAGGCCTTTGGTCACAGAATAATCAACATACCGCAAGATGAGGCATTCAATTGGGCCTATGTCTATCCAATTTTCCATGCCTTGCAGGCATTATTATATTATAGATACAGATTTATTCATTTCGGCTACCTGATCGCACATGTAAATGCACCGGCGCTCTAGATAGCTCCCGGTCTTCCAAAATGTAGACCGGTCGCCGAAAAGTATTCTCACCTTCCCAGATTTCGATAATCCTTCAATGGTTGGTGGGAGCTCATGAATGAATCGCACACATCAGGCAATTTGTTTAGAGAAGGAGTCTTGGAAAGTTCACAGATAGTTTGTCACCTTACAAATCTGTCACTTTTGAAACCATCGATGCCGATTCCGTTTGTAGTCCATCCATTTTAGAGTCCTACTTACCGACTTTTTGATTCCAAATTATTTTTTCGATCGTTTCTTTGCGGTAAAACGTTCTCTCGTTGATGGTTCGATCAATTTGATCCAGATTCAAGTCTTTGGTCTCCGCTCACGAGGAGCGGTGTCCGCCGTGGTGTTGAAAAGATGAATGTTGTGTTAATGCGCAAATTCTGTGAATTTGCAGAGGCAATAAGGCTTGTTGACCTCCCTGTTTTCCTACAATATTACGCTTTTGATGTCATTGGTTCTATTATGGTATGTTTTTGCATCGGAGTTTTGAAACGAAATCGGTCTCTAACAATGTCCCAGATGGATACGAATTTCGATATGATGGAGACAGAAAGGGATCGTAGTGGTCTCCTGCACAAAATCAAAGTTGCCGCGAAACGTCAGATGACCTTCGGTGCCTTTCCAGTCTTACATGTTATACTGGCCAGAGTTGCTGGTTTGCTTAAGATCAAACATTCCGCATAATGAGCTGTTCCAGTTCATCGCGGAATCAAGTAAACAATTTCGTCAGCTCAGCTCAAAGCCCAGTGAGAACCAGATGCCTGAACCGTTCCTCGCCGAACTTTTGGATCTAGAACGGAAAGGGGAAATTAACGAAGAATCTATTTTCAGTTCATATGGTTCCAACGTCATCGCCGGGTCTGGTACTACAGCCACCACTCTAAGTGCGGCTTTCTACTATATATACCGAAACCCGATTGTTCTTAAGAAGCTACGTGATGAGATTGATGCACGGGAACGGGCAGGGCTGTTATCGAATCCAGCTAGATTCAAAGAAGCCCAGCAGATGTCATACCTACAAGCAACAACTGAGGAAACGCTTAGCATGCATCCGGCCGTGGCCCACATATTTCCACGAGAAGTTTCGCATAACGGTGTCATCCTGAGAGGATATAAATTTCCAGCAAAGGTGTGTGGAAAGCTTACTATGTATTACCGGTCGTGTCGATGGAATTAACTCTTCCTTTCAGGCACAGGTTGGCATCAGTGCATGGGAACTGCACTATAATCCAGACCTGATTCATTCCCCGCGAGTTTTCCGTCCTGAAAGATGGTTCGACGACCATGGAAAAACACTGCCAAAAAAAGTTCGGCCTTGAATTTTGCGGTGCGTGAATATCTCTATCGGCCCTTTGCTTTGCGTGACTAATTCCAGTTAGGCGGTGGCTCGCGTATATGCCTCGGCAGGAATATCAGTCTCCTCGAGCTGGCCAAAGTCATTCCTGAGGTGATGCGTCACTTTGATGTTCGCTTCGAAAATCCTAGTCAGGCATGGAAACTTGACGTCGGCTGGCTCACTTAGTCCTCGTACTAGTGCTGGATTGAAAAAAGAAATCATGCGGAGAGGGCTGTTTGAAGGTTGCGTAACATGTCACGTATTGCATACCTCATTTTGTCTTTCATTGTGGCCCTAAGCGGAGAATTGCGCTTCTGATAATATTAGGTTAGTGGCCATGAGGCGCTCTGGTTATTGTGTTGGATCGTGAAAGCTCCAGACATCAGCCAGCCTATAGTATATATCCAAAAACGCGCTGCATGCCTGATTAGTGGCACCTTGGAAACAAGATCCGCTAAAGCATTAAACGCGGGCCTGCACCGCCTATCGGTCGCTCTGAGTTTGGAGTGACTTGCCAAGAAACCTCCCTACGCATACGAGCTAGACCTAGATTTTCAGCTCCTAGAACTCTGCCATGACGCCGCTCAGTCTAAGAACGGCAGTCGAGCGGATGGACACCGAGAGGAGCTCAGACCTGAAAGAATAATTGGTGTCTTATCAAAGCCCCACCGTACTTTTCCCGAAAATCCTCCACTCCTTGCGATGCAACAATTCTCTGTAGGCGGAGGCGGTCAGAAGAGCCCTAACAAAATGTCTCCGGCTTCAATTATGGGGCTTATCAAGAAACCGTAAAACAAGGGAGGACGGCAAGTCCGGCCCGACACAACTCGAATTTTGACACACCGCACCGAAATTGTTTACCTCGGACGATTCCACCAAGGTGTCGTCACTGCGAACTCCAAAGCTAATCCGCCACATCGACACCTCAGGATTCAATTTTCTGGCCCGTGGCGGCTCATGATTGGATAAATATAACTAAACCGGGTCTTCAAAATCTTAAACTGGTAATAGAGACGCACTAGCACCGCGCTGACGCTGCTTGCTAATTTACAGTGCTGATGCCGCCCTTTGCCGCTTACCTCCGATTTGTGCCAGTCATCCACAGCCACTCATCTGCGACAACATGACTCGACCGGGTCCACTTCGAATTGTGCGCGGACATAAACCAGTCTTAAAACCGTGATGACCTCCCGATTTCTGGTTCAGATCCACGAGTGGACCCTCGATTACTACTGCAGAAGGCCAGCGAAAGACCGAAGGGTCAAAAGGATCCAGAAAATTCCACAATGGATGGAGCTAGCTATGACGCCGAGGAATTGCAGTGTATAAAGGCCCCGGTCTTCCCCCAGCAGCTAACTTTCTTGACACAATTGAGCAACATTTATCTCATTTCGATCACATTCATCAATCATGGGTTCTACCGATTACAAGTTTGAGGGCTGGATGGGCCTCGATGCCAGTGCTGCTCAGGGCAACATGAAGTGGCAGGAGTTTGAGCCCAAGCCCTGGGAGGAGACCGATGTTGATATCCAAGTCACTCACTGTGGTATCTGCGGTTCCGATATGCACACCTTGCGCAGTGGATGGGTACGTGGAATTGAGATTTGTTTTTAATCTAGAGGCCCAAGCTAATATGTTACACTATTCTAGGGTCCCACTACCTACCCCTGCTGCGTTGGCCACGAAATCGTCGGCAAAGCTATCCGTGTCGGATCCAAGGCCACCGGCGACATTAAGATTGGCGACCGCGTCGGTGTTGGCGCTCAGAGTGGCTCGTGCCAGAACTACGATGGAAACTGCGAGGCCTGTGCCAACAGCCTGGAGCAGCACTGCAACCGTATGACCGGAACATACAATGGAACATTCTTGAACGGTGGCAAGTCCTACGGAGGATATGCCCTGTACAACCGCTCGCCATCACACTTCGTTATCAAGATCCCCGACGCCATTCCCTCGGCCGAGGCTGCTCCCATGCTCTGTGGTGGCATCACCACTTATTCTCCCCTCCGCCAGCACGGTTGCGGCCCCGGTAAGAAGGTCGGTATCGTCGGTGTCGGTGGACTGGGTCACTTTGGTATTCTATTTGCCAAGGCCCTGGGCGCCGACAAGGTTGTCGCTATCTCACGCAAGGCCAACAAGAAGGAGGATGCGCTCAAGCTGGGAGCCGACGCCTATATCGCCACCGATGATGATGAGGACTGGGCCAAGCATCACAATCAGTCTTTGGACCTGATCATCTCGACTGTTTCCTCGTCTAAGATGCCTATTACTGGATACTGCCAACTTCTGCGCACCCGTGGAACCTTTGTTCAGCTGGGCGCCCCCGAAGATGGTGGTCTTGAGATCCCTGCCTTCAGCTTGATCGTTCGGGGTATCAAGCTCGGTGGCTCTCTAATTGGTAGTCCCGATGAGATCCGCGAAATGCTGGATCTCGCTGCCACGAAGGGTATTCACCCCTGGATCGAGGAGAGGCCCATGGAGGAGGCCAACCAAGCCATTCTGGACATGGATGCGGGCAAAGCTCGCTATCGCCTTGTGCTTGCCAACAAGTGGTAAATGCAAAATGTGTCATGAGTTAAGCAAAATATAAATATAGATACCTGAATAGAGCAATATCATGAATTAGTGACGAATTACAATCGGAATCCTTCTCATGAATGTAAGATGCCGAGGATGAAGTTAGAACTTTTGCCCTCAAAACACTACATTGGAATGATCCTCAACACAGTATTGGAAAAGAGAAATGAAGCACTGTAATGGTTGTGCTACTAAGGCCCAGTCATTTCGCAACGCCGAAGACTTCGCCGTATAGACCTCCGTCCAGACCCCTTAGTACATTACCTCAAGTCCCACCTTGACTTCATAAATTCAAGGCAGATAATCAATAATACCATCGAATGCAGTAAAGGGGTTGCAAGGACTCTAGATAAAATTATGGAACACATCCCTGTTGACGCCTAATGCCACAGGCATCGACGCCAAGCCCCTCCCCCTTTTCCCTTCTCTCTGACCATCCCATCTCCACCTTCACCCTCAGACATCTTTATCATCATCACGTTGTAAAGTCCGTATTTGTCATTTGCTGTTCTTGCCGCCAGTCCTGCCATTCCTGTGTTTTCATAAGACTCGCCGATTTCACTTGTTGACTTTGGATTAGGCACGTACCCGTGACCAGACCGCGAGGAGCCATTGTACTCTTATCTTCTCCATGCTATTATTTATTCACCATTTGATACGAGTCACGGCTGCTCTATATCGGTGAAAAGCCTGGGTGGGAGGGTTGCTCGATACATCGAGGCGTCTCCTTTTTGGTCCAGCGAATATCGTAATACACTGTGACCACCAACCACATCGCCAAATCTGCCTTGAAACTTGAAAAAAGAAGGTTCCTGTTCATGCGCCCTGTGCCCAAATTTCCTGTTCTGCTAAGTTTCATACTAGTACTTCCCATGGCGGCCGGATTCATGTTTATCATTAAAATTTTGATCAGTGGATTTATTTCCAAGGTTATCAAGCCACATTCTGTTGACGTCCCCACTTTCAGTAATAACTTGAAATGAAACAGAATTGGGAATTATATATCCTTGGTTATCTCCAGTGTGCCGAGTCTATGACCATATCCAAGTTTCACGTCACTCTGGGTCCCTTCCTTAAGAGATACGGACTCAGAGTAGTAGTATAGTACCAGAGGCAAGGAATCAGCCCGTGCCTACTCTACTAGTATTGAAACCCCATCCCAAGTTTATTGTTGTAGCTCGCGACTAATAATTTCCTTGGCAATCTCAGAATGGAAGTTGTCCGCTCGGTTTGTCTTTGTCGCCGAGTGCCGAAATCCGGGGAAACTTATCATTTCCCCGCACTCGGTCAATTTCACACCTTGGACTCTAACAGACACTCCAACACCCCACTAACCCTCGCACTAGGCTCATTAAAGTCTAGAATGCACCCCGTGGACCGCCGCTACAGTCTGCTTATCATTCAGCCCGTCGGATCGGAACTCTCCCCGATAAGAAGTCCGTCGCTTCTCCCCCTCGTTTGGTTTCTGCTGGAGTGACACCTCCCCCCGCCATGAGTACGCCTGGTCGAGTCTGTGCTCGCTGCGCACGCATTGTTAGTGCTGCATCTCGAAATCCGCGCCATGGACAAAGGCTAATTTTCAATAGAAACAACGATGCGACGGCAGTCAGCCGTGTTCACGGTGTAAACGTACGTTTCAGCTATCCTGCTCGCCAGCACCTGAAATCCCAATGGTCACTGACTTTCTTTAAAACAGGCCTTGGACATACCTGCAAACCACGAAGCCCCACAGAGCAAGAACCCGGACTAGCAGCGGCATCGCGACGGCCCCGTGCATCGCGGTCCCGCGGCGGCTGTTTGTCCTGCAAGGCGAGGTAGATCGATATTTGGAGTGGAGCATAGCATCTTGTCGGAAGCTAATTGGGTTCATAGGAAGAAGAAGTGCGATGAAATACAACCGCGATGCAGTGATTGTCGACGCCTGAACCTTCCTTGTCAGTGGTCACCCAGTATCGAGACGACAAATGACCCGAGCGACTCTTCATCACCAGAGTCCCATGCGACCGAGCCACCCTGTACCGACCTGGTCGAACTATCCGACGGTGATCGGATCATTTCCACCTATATTACCCCGGACGATGACGAAGAGTTTATCGCCACGCTCTTTCCACACCCTTTCCGCAAGCAAAACGCGGTGGTGCTCCCTATCGACCGTCCCCTGCTATCAGCGAATCCATATCTGAACAGTGAAGAGGACCGATCACTGTTCAACCACTATATCCACGTCGTATCTCGCGCGCTCTCCCGATCTCATGATACCGATCGGAACCCATTTCTGGTCACACTGTTACCATTGGCGGCCGCATCGGATGCGGTAACTAGTGTCATCCTTAGCTTGAGTGGATGCCACTGGAGGAGAGTTTATCCCAGCATCTGGGGATGCGCTCTAAAGCGACAGGGCAAAGGTTAGTTACATTCAGGAGCGAATTTGAAATTGGAGCTAATGGTTTTCTAGCACTGGCACAGGTAAATAGACTACTGGGACAACCTGATCGTCATTCCATCTTCGAAGCATGCGCAACCGTGTTGCTGCTATGTTTAACAGAGCTCTTTGATGGGACATCCCGAGTGTGGAAATGGCACTTGAAGGCCGCGAGTGCAATTCTCAAATCACCAGCCTTTCGATCACTCGTTTCAACAAATGAAATGAATTTTTGCATCAGTCTGTTCCATTACCTTGACTCGATGTCAACAATCTCTCGCTGCAAGCCCCCACTTCTCCATGACAGCGATAGCATGATGGAATTGACAACCTCCTTCCGTCGAGATAGTATCCCGACACAAGAGCGCACCCAATCTACCGACGCTATCTACGGAATCTCCCCGGCCCTCTTCGACATTCTAGGAATGGTAAACATTCTAGCCAATCACCGTAGCAAGCGCGTCGACGAGCTATCCGAAATTGGCTTCCGAGCTGCGGCTACACAAGTGGAAAGTCGGATCGACGAGTGGCGCGCGGATCATGATCGGAGCGCGGAACAGGAACTTGATACGGAGCGCGCTACCACTGCATTTGAGTGGGCGATTCGCTTGCGATTGCATCAAGTTGTCGAGGGCTACGACCCACTTCACGAATTTGTGGAGCACGCGGTTTCGACGATACTAGATGCGGTGCAGCTAGTCCCATATGCTAGCAGTGTTGAGGGCTGCCTTCTGTTCCCTCTCGTTATTTCCGGTTCCAGCAGTATCAGCATTGAGAGGCGAATGATAGTGAAGGAACGTCTCATGGTGATGGAGAATACCCTTGGTTTCAGCCATATCCAACACGCCCGACAGCTTTTAGAAACTGTCTGGAGTGGCACAGCCCATGCATCCGACATGAACTGGGCTGCTGTTAGGTATAGCCAGTTTCCAGGAGTTGTTTTCATCTAGGCAATGGAATAATGGGATTTTTGAATTTCTATGCAAGGAGCATATCCTTTTGCAAGCAGAGCTTATGGTCACATCTCAAATTCAAATGTACTAATATCTGAGAATTCTATGGACAGAAATTACAAATCAGCCTTCTTCAGCTCTGACACAAGCTCGGCCAAATGGTCTCGCATGTTATATCCGCAGACCTCCTCGATCGTCAATTTTCCTGGACGGTCTGACGAAGAGCTCCAGCCAATACGTTCACTCAAATCTTCACGAGCCCGGAAACTCGCTTCCTGTACCCGGGTAGCGCGAGGCTTGCGTAGCTTCTCATAAAGAGCCAAGCCCTCAGTTGTACTGTAGGTCTCGCGAAAGTTCTTGTTGAAGACAATTCCCAAAGCACCAGCATCCTCAAACGCCATGCAAGAACCTTGAGACTGGTCGGGCATCATGGGGTGTGCTATTTAACTGGTCAGCATTTCAAGGGCCTGGAAAAATGGATTCAAAACATACCTGCATCTCCAAGAAGGCAGACCTTGCCCTTGGCCCAGAACGGATATGGCTGGTGTCTATACACTAGAGGGATAATCAGTATTGTCAGTGCCAGTTCAGGGATGAATAACATACAGCGCCACATCTTGATATCTTCAGCATTGAGCATCAACTTTTGCATTCTAGGATCCAGGTCAGGGAATGTCTCGACTAGCTGCTCCGGTGTTGCGCCGATATCCCAGCCGTCTTCGCGGAGGTTATTAAACGACGCCGGGTAGAAGCAGTAACAGCTCACGACCTCGCCATTACTGCAAGGTGACATGACAATCTTGTTGATTCCATATCCACCCCAGTATTCAATAGCTTCGTTAGAAATATAGTCGTCTAGACCGAGAGACCGAAGTTTATCGGCACCGATAATGCATCTATAGCAGCAAGAGGTCGACATTTCGAATTCGGGAGTAATTCCAATGAGCTCTCTCGTCGCCGACTAGAAGTGATAATTAGCGAATGAGATCAAACATTTGAGCATAAGAGCAACTTACCCTAATTCCGTCGGCAGCCACGATAATGTCGGCAGTTGTTTCGACTCCGTTCTCAAACTTGATCTTTCCATCTTCAGCGCTGACCTCGACCGCCTTGTGATTAACCTTCAGGACACAGGGAGGACCCTCGCCTGGTTCTTCAAACGCAGATTTAATGAGCTCTTTGTGAATATCAATTCGGTGAAAATTGTTATAGTCCTGTGATCATCAGCTGCTATCTACATTGTCTTCGCGAACCATGCATTGTTGCGTACCGTGCCAAATTTGGACTTGTAATCGCCCAGGGGATATGTGCTTTGCACTTCACCATCAGACCAACTGTGCATGATCAATTGCTTTAGAATAACCTATTTTCAAGTTAATCAAAAAAAATTCTCAACTATCCCCTCTACTCCTCTTTTCCGCTGAACTTACTGGCTTGGCCGCTTTCACATCCACACCCCACTCTTCCAAAAAGCGCGATCCATTCGACGCGGCACTCAAAGATGCGCCAACCTCCCCGGCAAAATCATATCTTTCATAGACAGTCACAGCGTGCCCTTGGCGACGCAAGGCGACAGCAGCACCAAGTCCGCCGAGGCCGGCGCCGATGACGGCAATTTGAAGTGGCGAGTCGGTACGCGAAGGCATATTTTCTCCGATAGATGAGTTTTGAACTGACATCAAGAAGCAGAACGAGGTTTCTCAAACCTCAAATATATACATATTCCAACACTGAAGCTATTCCCTCGCGTCGGATGCCCGTTCCCACCCAAAAACATCTCCCAAGGATGACCACGATAAGCGACGGAAGTCTCCGCTATCTATGCGACGGCTGCATTTTGTGGCGTCTCCGCAGCCGATCCTTGCTTCTATCATCTTCGCCGCTGTCGCCGAGGCGGAACCAATCAGCAGCTTGTGATACGTTTGTCCGGGGAAGTTGACAGTAGTTCCTGCTGCTGACTATCTCCCTGTGTTCTGGTATCAAAGCTTCCCCGTCCCGTTAATAAAACGCTCGTTGTGCAACGCCATGCCTGCATGCTCACCACCCCCTTGAACTGATATCCGAACACTTTCGCCAATATTTGAGTATATTAATCATGGAGAAGAAGAATGAACTGGAGGACAAACTCGATTCACCCGAGGATTGCTCCCTGGGTACTTTGACGATGGATGACAAGAGATTGCTTCGCAAAGTGGATTGGCACATCTTGCCCATCATGTTCTTCACATACTTTCTACAAATGATTGACAAGATTTCCATCAACGTGTGTTTTGTCCCATCCCTTTCTCCTTCAGCCGCAAGCTACTGACACCAGGAAGTATGCGAATGTGATGGGCCTTCAGGGCGATTTGGGGATGTCTGGAAATGACTTCTCCTGGCTGGCAACTGCTTTCTTCATCGCTTATGCAGTGGCAGAAATTCCCCAAGGAGCTCTGCTACAGCGATTCCCAGTCTCCAAAGTTCTCGGAGTCAACGTGTTTTGTTGGGGTATCATTCTTTGCTGTTCATCGGCGACCAAAAATTTCAGCGGAATGCTTGCCTTGCGTGTTCTTCTTGGTTTGATGGAGGCAGTTATCGGCAAGTCACGTAACCTCCGATATTCCATACCATAAACTAATTTCACACCAGCTCCATCGCTTACCATGTACACGAGTATGTGGTATACCCGCGCAGAGTCGACACCGCGATATGGATTTTGGTATTGTGGTCTTGGTATGGGCCAGCTTGTCGGCGGGTTAATTTCTTTCGCTGCTCAACACGCACCTGCAAACTTGTCATTTGGTGGGTGGCGCATCATGTTTGTGGCAATTGGCGCCGTGAATATTCTAGCATCGCTCCTGGTTATCTTCGTTCTCCCAGAAAGTCCTGCTAAAGCCAAGTTTCTGAGCGAAGCCGAAAAGCAGCGCATATCTCAACGACTGTCACAGGATCAGGCCGGTGTTGGTGACAAAGTCTTCCGCTGGCGATCAGTTCTAGAGGCCTTTGCAGATATGCAAACCTGGCTATTGGTTTTGCTGACAATCCTCATTACGATACCTAGTGGTGTAATCACCACATTTTCAGCCATTTTGATTCTAGGATTCGGATACAACTCAAAGGAGAGTGCGCTATTGAATATGCCCAGCGGGATTGTCAGCATAGTGTCTACAATGGCCTCTACATATGCCATTGCAAAGGGGTTCTCGAGATGGCTAGCAATTGACATTTTGCTGATTCCAACTCTCCTGGGCTCCTGTCTTATGTCCTTTCTTCCAAGTGAGAATAAGGGAGGCTGCTTAGCTGGTATTTATTTGGTCAACACAGTATGTTCTCTTTGGGTTTCTAATTTGATATCGCTGACATGCCCAGACCGTTGCTCCGCTTGGTATAATATATGCTTGGACGGGTGCCAACTTCAATGGATACACCATGAAGGTATGGCACAAGTTCGCCTGCTACTAGTAACTGCCAGCTTATCTGACATGAATAGGTCTCGGGTGCGGCGATTGTATCGGCTGCATTCAGTATCGCCAACATCATTGGCCCTCAAACATTCCAATCTAAGGACGCTCCCCGGTAAGGAAGATCCATAAATCTCTCCAATTGGTCTATAATATTGACTCTTTCTATCAGGTACATTCCAGCCAAGATCACACTGGTCGCTGTCAACGCAGCTGCCATTGTTGTATCCACAACCCTTCGGATGCTGTATTCCCGTCGGAACTCTACCGCGGATCGCCTGGGGACTCCAGCAAGGAGCAAAATGGAGGCTCGTCTAAGTAGCAAGAACCATACGAACGATGTTCACGATGACGCGAACTTTCGTTATGTGCTTTGAGTGGATTAAATTATTTGTCTAAGATAGTTTTATGGTTTCCGTGTAAATTGATAGCAATTCAAATTGAGAAGGTATCGTCTAAACTTGGGTCCATTTCGTATTCATTCGGTAAGACATTCTAAATACATAAACGCGGGGAAATGGGAAACAAGGCCAAAGTCGTAATATTTTCGACTCCACTATCTATCCGACGGCAGCGGGTGGGTTTGTCCGATCGGTCTCTAGGAGTTCAAAATATAAGAATCGAACATTGAACACTCCTGTACAAAATCAATATCACTGTTGAACCAAGATGGCTCCTATTGATTCCGGATCTCTTGTACTTGTGACTGGTGGTAACGGCTTTATCGCTGCCCACTGCATCGCTACTCTTCTTCGCTCCGGTTACAAAGTCCGAGCGACCGTTCGATCAGCTGAAAAAGGCGATTCGACACGAGAGTCACTCAGCGCCGCGGGTGTGAGTGTGAGCGATCTTGGAGGCTTAGAATTTGTCGTTGTTCCCGATCCGACCGATCTTCAAAGTCTCTCGTCTGCCTTGCAGGATTGCCAAGCTGTACTACACTTAGCATCGGCTTTCAACTACGATGCGGTCCCAGCAGAATTTGAAGAAAAGTTGATGATGCCGGCACTCAAGGGTACACAAGTAGTCTGTGAGGCAGCCGCACAGCAGTCAACTGTACGACGAGTCGTCATCATGTCAAGTTTTGCAAGTGTTTATGACGCTAGTCTGGGACTTCAGCCTGGCCGTGTATACACGGAGGAGGATTGGTGTCCGTTGACCTATGAGGACGGCGTTAATGCATCGGCTGTTGTGAGTTTTTTGTTTTTTTTTTCATTCTTTCCTCTCATCAATTTTTGAATATTTTTCTAATTCAAATCAGCCCATCGCCTATCGCGCCTCAAAAGTTGTCGCCGAGCGAGCGGCCTGGGATTATGTGCGAGATCACCAAGTGAACTACCAGCTTGTTACACTCTGCCCTGGGATGGTATTCGGGAAGATGATCCACCCTATTTCATCTTTGTCGCAGCTGAACGCTAGTAATCAAATTGTGTGGGGGGGTACTGAATGCAGGCAGAGATGGAGAAATTCCACCTACCAAGGCGCCCGGTATGTCCGAATTCCGCATCCTTCCAAACTGTTACTTTACTCATCGAGAATATTTAGTATGGGTTGATGTTGAGGACCTAGCGGAAGCTAGTATGAAGGTTTTGAGCTATCCAGCGGCCAGTCACGACCGTTTCTTGGTTACACAGGCATCGTACGACACCCAAGAGATTGCTGATGTCGTTCGTGCACAGCTTCCAGACAGACATCAAGCCCCGCTTGGTGAGCCAGGAAATCGCCTCGCTCACACACATTATTCCTGCGATTCTTCCAAAGCAGAGAAGGTGCTCGGTCTCAAATTCAAGGGGCTAAAAGAATCAATTATTCCCTTGGCCGAACAGCTGTATGACATGGCAAAGCTTTGAGTTACAGGATAGACAGCGAGTGACAATATACTAGTATCTTCTAGAGTATAAAAATAAATAAACACTTTGTCTAAAAAGTATGGTTCTAGCATCCAGCCCGGCAGAAGTAGTCTGAAACAACATTTGGCTGAACTTGCCTGCTATTCCGATGGACTAAAATGGCCATGATATCGAAGCTCTTGCTCCTATACTGCTTTGATCTTTCCAAACACCGTCATGTGTTCATAGATAGGCAACCCGCGATTATTAATATTTTTGTCACGGTCGGCTGCTACAACAACCACCAAAACATTGCCTCTGACATCGTCCCCCATATCGGTGCGTAATCTTATACGATGGAAAATACGGGTCACATTTGCTGGGAAATTGGGTAGAACTTGATGTGAACTGTCTATACCGAGGACTAAACATATAAGAATTATCATTCAAGCGTGGAGCGTAGCCTTGATGTGATCTGCCGTCATATCAATAAACTCCTTCGCCTGCCACAAATCTGTTACACGAGTTAGAAAACGCCTTCTCGTATTTGTAGTTAACTTCCAAAACTTACCCTTATCCATGTGCATAAAGGGGTGAGGAACACCCGCGAACCGTTTTTGAATAACCTCGTTTCCACCCTCAATCAGCTTGCGTGCATACGCCTCGCCCTCATCGCGCAGAGGGTCACATCCAGCTGTGTAAATAACCGTCTTGGGAAGGCCGGCGAAGCTGGGTGCTTGCAGAATATCAGCGTACCACTTCACAGCAGCCAATTGCTGCCCACGAATTGGACCCTCCGCCGCGATGCTTTGCCACTTCAAATTATCGAACCACTTCAGCCGAGCCCAGTTCAGTGTAGGTGCGTGCTCCATTTGGTGCATCGATTCCCATGGTGCATCAGACGCCGAGTTGTATTTTGAAATATCATCGACCACAGGCGTTCCCACAGCGACTAGTTTCAGAGGAATATTGTTATCGCGAGCGAGATGGGCGCAGACCAAGGCGATATTGGCACCGGCGGAGACTCCTCCCAATGAAATGCGCGTTGGGTCGATTTTGAATCGGTCGGCTCCTTTGGCGAAGATGTGTTGTAGGGCCGCAAACGAATCTTGTACTCCGATTGGGAATGCAAACTCTGGCACCAATCGGTAGTCCACGTCTATCACGCAAACATTGGCCTTGACGCAGATGTGTTTGCAAATGTGGGATTCGGTGTCGAGATCACCCAATCCCCAACCTAGTTTCGAGTCAGAGACAGCTTTCGATGGGATAGTGGGATAATTCGGTTGATGCTTTTCACATACCTCCACCGTGGAAATCAATGTGTACCGGCCATGGACCAGGTGATGCAGGCTCATACACCCGCACTGGAATAGATTCGCCGTTGTGGCCAGGAACCTCGCTATCGTAGACTCGTGCGCATTCTGGTGCAGGTCCAGTACCATAGGAGTAAAGAACCGAATATTTTGTTCGTAGAACCGACAAATCGATTGGTCCAGCCGGGGTATTGGCGACGTGTTTGTTATAAAGATCAACAAACACTGGGTCGAGGTGGGGAAGGACAGAGGGGTGGATGGGGTTGAGAGCTTCGTGCGACATGGTGACTGTGTTGAGGCGATGACGAAGTGAAGTTGTTGAAGAATATTATATATCTTAGCATTGATTCGAGCTGTTTCTCAAAGGTGTCAAATTGTGTCGTCACATCGTCGGGAGATACACAGCCCCGCGCCGTCGCATTGGCTCACGTAGCCGAACCGTCGGAAGCCGATTTTGAAGCCGTGGGAAATTTCCTGTGGATACGCGATAGCCCCGGACCCCGCACGTTATCTATGCGACGGAATTCTAATAAAGTCGATTGTGAAGTTTTCTTGGACCGCGACAACAAGAATGGGGATTGTTAAAGCCTTACAGCCTCAGGCATCCAGGTTACCCACGCCATTAGAAGGAGCTTCTTCCCTTCACATCTATCCAATACACACATTTTCCTCCGATCTCATTCCCCAGATACTATTGAACGCTAGTAATCAGGGATCTCATAATTGTCGCTACCATGGATCCTGTACTGATTGTTGGCGCCGGTATTGTGGGCTTGACCCTTGGACAAGCTCTGAAGCAGAAGAATATCCCCTTCGAAATATTTGAACGCGATGAAACTCCCGATGCACGTGGCCAGGGGTGGGCCATCACCTTACACTGGGCCTTGGAGTATATGCACAAGATGCTCCCCCAGGACACCCTAAAGCGTATCCAAGACGTTCAAGTGGATCCAGATGTTGCGCTCAACGACAATGGCAATTTTTTATTCATCAACCTCGAAACCGGAGAGCCAAAATACAAAATTCCACCAAGCGTCCGGTGGCGCGTGAATCGCGAAAAGGTGCGGCGCGCGTTGCTTCATGGAATCGAAGACCATGTTCACTGGGGCCGACGAGTGGTCAGTGTCAACCTGCCCGAGGATATAACCAAAGTGCAGTTGGTTTTCGCCGATAAAACGACCTTGACCGGACGTCTTGCTATCGGTGTCGAGGGTAGCCGATCGATGGTGCGACAGATTTTACGACCAGATGCATTTGACAATGTGCCAGTTGGAATCAATTTCACGGGTGTTGCAGTTGATTTGACGCCCATGGAGATTAAGCCTTTGCGCGACATGGACCCTTTGCTGTTCCAGGGCTGCCATCCACCAACAGGAGCCTTCTTTTGGTTCTCAATGCTTGAGACACCCAAGGTAAATGGGACTGCGGGAACAGAGACCGAGCGCTATCGAGCTCAAATATGCATGTCCTGGCCTGAGAACACACCAGAAGACAAAGTGGCCGGTACTAATGAGGCCCGGCTGGCCAATATGAAGAGACGTGCCCAGGGGTTCGTACCATTCTTACAGCAGGCTGTTGAGCGGATCCCTACTGGGACAGCCGTCACGGAGATCAAGCTAGCAGATTGGGAGTGCCTTGAGTGGGACAACCATGATGGTCGTGTGACTCTAGCTGGGGATTCAGCGCATGCAATGACAATGTGTTAGTATTCATAGTACGCCACAAACTGCATCACTCACTAATATTATCTGCAGATCGAGGAGAAGCGGCAAATCATGGTCTGCTAGATGCTTATCATCTGTCAGAGGCCATTGGAAAAATCTACTCTGGATCTTCCCTGGCATCTGAGGTCATCAACGAGTTCGAAACAGAGATGAGGGAACGGACAAGTCGGGCTGTGCGCCTCAGTCGACAGGCTTGTCGAGATGCACATGACTGGATGAGATTGGATGAGACATCTGCGATTTTAACCAAGAGGGCTATTGCAGGGAAATAAACCTTCCATTCTCGCTTTACTACAGATGCCAAATCAGTTCAGAATTTGGAAAGGGAATTCTCTTAGCAAAACAGAATTTTCGATCTCAAAAGATTCAATTGTTCTATGAGATGACACGGGTGAAATTTTGCTACTAGAAATTAACTATACCATGTAGCGTGCATAAGGAAATGGATTCAATCGAGTAATATGAACACCAGCCAGCTATATTCTCACAGCATGACTACCAATTCCAGATATAATTAGCCATATGGAAAGGAAAATCAGTCTATTTGGCTGAGTCAAGTAGTAAATTACCGAAAGAAATCAAAGACAAGAAAATAATCCATAGCAATCGAAAGAACGTCGATTCGCAATCACAGAGCGACCATACCAACACCGGCCAGGAGAGCGGTAACGATGTAGGCAGCGATCTGGAAAGATCCGAAAGAAGCACTCGAGTGAAGGCCGATGGGAGAAGCGAAGCTGGATGAAGTGGAGCTAGAGCCAGAGCCAGAAGTAGCAGTGGCCTCGGTGGAAACAGTGCCGGTTCCAGCAGTTCCAGCCTCCTTAATCTGGGCAGAACAAGTACCAGTGGCCTTGGTGGTAGCTTGAGTAGTAGCAGATCCCTTGAATGAGCAGGCAGATGCCTCATTATTCTGCTCGCTGTAGTACTTGTTCAGAGCGAAAGCGAGCTGGTCCTTAACGCCACACATGCTGTAGGCACCATAATTGCCAGTGGTCGCGTTGGAGTCCAGGCCACCGCAATCAGTGTAGCCGCAAACAACACCCAAAAAGGTACCGTATTTAGCCTCACTGACGCTGTCGCTCACAACACAAGCTGCCTCATTGGCAATACAGTCGCAAAGGGTGGAATCTGGGGTCGGGGGAAGGGGAGAAGCTTCAGCCAGCCAGGTCGAGTCCACAGTCGGGCAAGCTTGCAGGACAGTGTTGGTCGGAGTATAAGAAGCCTTGTTGGTACCGGTAGGAGAGGCAGTGGCAATATGCTTGGAGTAGGAGGTGAAGTCCGCCAACTTGCTGACACTAGTGCTGTCAACCACAGATACGAGACCTGGATGTAAGATCGAATTAGCTTTCAGTCCGTATTTGACAATGAAGATTGAACGAACCGTAGTCGTTTGCCTCTTGGAAGTACATGTAGACAATACCACCAGACCAGACCTCGGCCATAGTGTCGCCGTAAAGGGCGGTAACCTCAGTGAACGGACGAGGTTGAACGTCGTTGCAACCATACTCCGCAAAGAACACAGGAGCAGTGTAATTGCGGAACTCCTCAGTTCGGGTACTGTAGCCAGACTTCTCATAGGTGGAGTTACCACACCAGGAGTAAACGTTGTAGCCCCAGAAATCGATGGTCTCATCATCATTCTCACAGTCCAGGTAGTTGGCGAGGTTAACGCGAATGTTGGTAACATCAGCAGTGGCATATCCAATACCCATGCTACGGTATCCCTTCTGCTTGATATAAGTCTTCATATCACGGACAGAGGCCTTAACGTAGGCGCTAGCATCGGTGGTGGCGGCAGTGTTAGAGATCTCATTACCGGCGAAGAAACCGATGGTGTTGTTGTACTGCTGAAGCTCGTCGATGACACTGGTGTAGCGGGAGTAGAGGCTAACCTGCCACTCAGGGTCGGCACGGTTAATGGAACTGTTGGGGGACGACAGATCAGAGATGAGATAGATGCCCGCATCTTGGAGAAGCTTCATGCACGCGGTGTGGTCGGCGTCGGGGTTGATGTAGTAGGTCCGAATGACATTGGTGCGCAGCTCCTTCATGATAGGAACATCACGCTCACAAGCGGTGGCATCGGCCAGA
This sequence comes from Penicillium waksmanii, assembly GCF_028829765.1. Classification (NCBI taxonomy): domain Eukaryota; kingdom Fungi; phylum Ascomycota; class Eurotiomycetes; order Eurotiales; family Aspergillaceae; genus Penicillium; species Penicillium waksmanii. The sequence goes on along the minus strand of NW_026643249.1, from coordinate 3,182,888 downwards.
GGATCCTCGCTGTTGGAGTCTGTCCGAGTCAGTATCACGGCTTATGCGTTGGATGATAGCAAGCCTACATTGATAAGCAACACCGCGCATGTAACTGCGATACAATCAGTACTCGTTATGGTAGATTCGGCTTCAGAGGCGCATAGAAACATACAATTGAGTGTCATTGCTAGAGTAAAAGAATTTGGAGCCCTGTTGCGGTAGGGTTAAAATGCTGCATCGGTCTGCATCTGGGGTATGAGTTTACCTTGATAGTAATGGGGTCCATTGTGCTAGCCACAGCGGCCGTGGCAAAGGTCGCCAGTGACAACAAAGAAAACTTCATGGTGGCCGTGTATTGGGCGAATCAATTTGACGCCGGTTGTAAATATAGCGAGTGAACGGAGGATGCCTCCAAAAAGGGTTCGAATACGAGCGAAAGAAGAGGAACGAAGGATGATTAGAAAAGAGTGAATGTCAACGTTCGTTAGAACTGATGAGAATGGAAATCAATGTCAGAGGAGAAGAAGCACCCCGGGTGGCTTTGCCTCCCATGTCCATTAATAGTTTCTAGTGTGATTCCTATTGTCCTGATTTGCTACTTTGCCCCTGACAACATGAGGGGGACGCGTATAGCCGACCCAGCCAGCATCCACCGAGCTAATGGCCAAAGAAATCACCGGTCCCTCACAAACACCAGACTTGGGCGGGTGCCCGGATGTCAACTTTTCCTAGTTGGAGATGATGGATTGATGGACCGCGTCAACCAGCATTGCTAGGGCTAATTTAGATACGAATCGGTTCACTAGTCCCGAACAATCGATATCGGCCAACCAATAGTACTCCACCCAACTCAAAATTGGCCATGTTTCTGCAGTCTAGCGCTCGTTAGCGTGTTCTAAGTGTTGAGCCGGCGTCTTTCGTCGTACGAGTATCCATGAGGCGATGCAGGAAGTTCACCAGGTACGCAGCTCATGGAAACAAAAAATAATTATCAGCACCTGAGACACTTCTCCAGCTCATGGTAACGGTATGTGAGATGTTCTTGATCGGTTGGATAAGACTTTTTGAGAAGCTGGTGAGCCTTGTGGAAATATTCGTCGGCTGACGTGGTGGAGTGGGGCCCTACCTTTGGATGGCGTCGGCAGTACGTGTCCCTCACCATCCACAAACAACGCCGCGCAGTTTTCTATATTTTGAGTGTTGCCGCGGCTTGTGTCGTGAATTTTTCATCCACTCCCTATTTTGCAGTGCAAGAATAGCCTAGCTTCACTTCTGGGTCGTATCGTGTGGTAAAAAAAGAGGCTAGCGCAAATTTATTCATACAGCTAGTATACTCGGAGATGGTTGCTCTGCATGGTTAAGCTTCACTACACTACCCACAAAAATAATGCCGTTGCGCAATTAATTTACCCCGATGGATAAGCCTTCTGACTGCTTGCTCCGTGCGACATGACTTTATCTTACATCTTGACTTCTGATTGGCAGTTACTGGAACGATGGATCAAACGCCGGTCACTTTCCGGCGGTGCCACCATTGGGGGCCTAGTATCTCTTTTTAGAATCGTTTCTTAGATCAGATATTGGATCCGATCGCAATGCCAAGAAAGACGATCTGGGGAAATCTTGCATATCAATCCATCAGGCATTTGGTGGCGGGATCTTGATCTAGCCTTAACGATACACAAGGATATCTTCCCCATAAATTTTCGTGACAGAAATAGGGCAAATTGTGCCATTCGACCAAAAAGTGCGCACGCACAGTTTTGGCTCTGTACGGTGGTATTTTTGCCTCGACACAAATGATTGGACTTCCTCGCGTAGACTATCTCACGTGGGCTCGCCTCCTCACTCAGTCATCCCAACCGCTACAAGCTCTCCGTACCTTCTTAGTCCGGCAGGCCTTGGGTATCCAGGATACTGTGTCTTTGTCTTATATCTTATAGGCAGTAGCCTCTCTCTCCTTTCATCCACCACTTTCCTGCATTTCGTCCTTCACATAGGCCTCAACACTACTAAAGAGAAAGTCTTTGTCTGAGGAATAAAAGTGTAGGTATATTCAATATCCCGAAGAGCTCTCAATAATCACAAATAGTCATACATCCCGGGTGCGTAAAAACAAAAAGTAAAACCATAAAGTATCCCATAAGCATCGTAATCCTTGGAACCCTTAAAACTCCCAAATTATCATTTATTATTTCCGTCACATTCGATCCTGTCTCCGCTGGGAGTCGATGGCGGCTTCAAATGACCGGATTGTGTCTAGAGGTCGCTCGAGACGGTTTCGTGTCGGGTTAGACTGGTCGGGATCAGCTAGATACAGTCAGCAATTGAGCTCAACGAGTATTTTGATATGAGTTGGAGATTGAACATACTGATGATGTTACCACTTCGGTCCTTATGTTGAATACTGCGAAGGGAGTATTGGTCACGGGCGCCAGGTTCGGTGTTCACGGACACTGCTGGAGTGTTAGCTTCAGGTTTGACTTTCTTCCGGATGAGCCGGCAAAATGGAAATCGCGATCTTACTGGGTTGGGCCTCGTAAAGTGCCATATTAGGGTCGGCCTTGGTCTGGAACGATGTCTTGGGTCGGTCTTCAGACTGAATGGAGCCACTGCGCTCACTTGACGCACGTGCTGAAGTCATTTTGAAGGTGTATGATAGTGGTTCAGATGATTGGAGGTAGAATAAAGTGGTAGGTTGAGTACTAAATGCGTGTAATGTGTCTTGTACGAAGAGTACGAGTAAAATCTATGACATAAGATTTTTGACTCGATCTGCTGGGGATGGCCCTGGCTATATATAGCCGAGGCAGCAACAGAGAAAAAGAGAAATCCATGGAAATCCCTGGGAGCTGTCATGCCGCGACTATCCCGACTAAGAATAGAACGATTGGCGAATCACACATGAATCACGCAAACTGTGGCAAGACTGACGGATCACAGCGGAAGTCCACTAGGCCGATCGCGATCAGCGGGGGTTGGCCATTCACACAAGGGCCAATCCCTTATGACGTTACGTAGCGCAGACGCGGTGTTCCCACTGGCCAGCCGAGCAGCAGCTAAAGTCATAGGAGAATGCTTAGCATAGATCGATCCTATCAGAGAAACAGCGACACGCAAGCAGAGGTGGCTGGACGTCTCTGCGAATCTCCACTAGGGACCAGGTACCCGCGTTTGGCCGATGATCATATGGATCATATGGATCCTTGAGGGGCGAGGGGCGAGGGGCTATCATCGTTCCCCAAAAATGGTGCCTGCAGGGGCAGCGACCTTCACATGCAGGTACAAGGTCCCCTCGAAGTCCAACCGCCTACCCCTTGCGGTCAGGACAATCGCTTTCAGAAATGTAACAGAAACTCTCCGAAGCATTCCTCCCCATATTGTTTCCATGTTTCTTCTGGGGTATTCACCCAGCCTCGCTCTAGGGCGACCAATAAAGCTCGATTTCTGAATATTCCCTCGGCTCACATGGGTATTCTGACAACGAGTGACGTTCTATCTCGCCGGATTGTTCGAGTACCGAAGTGTTGACCGGAATTAGTGATGTGCATGGCTGCGGTCGGATCGCGCACAGGCCGTGTTTGAGATAAGTGGGCCCCTTGATGGATGGACCTGGAAGGTTGGCCATGGCCAGCAGGCAGCGGCGTTATATCAGAGTGGCCGCGAACGGCCAAGTCTCAGGCCACGACGACAGTCTCGTAATTCTAGAAAGAAGCATCGCATCTCGGGAACTAGATCTTCCGTACGGAGTACTAATGCATCAAATAACAGAGATATCTTCATTATCTAGTGGCAACAACGTTGCTCTAAGTAAAATGTATTGTAGCTGCAAACATCTAAGCTTCCAACTTCTTGAGTTTGAGAATATTTGCATGCATCACAGCGATGAATGGGAAATCTAGATCTGTAGTGTATCGCCTATTATGTCCACTGCCAGTCCCACGTGTACCAATACCCTGTAACTCCTATCTTAAATGGGCTTTTCACTCTCTCGGAGTTCGGCAAAGGTTAATAGCTCTGAGGCCGGAATCGCGACTTGCGCGGGCATTGCCCCGATCAGCCCATCATACTAATGATCAAGAAAATGGCCTATTCGAGTTCAAGCCGGCGAAACGGTCCCTCTGGGCCCGATGCAGCGACTGGTGGTCAAGATGATTCGATTCGCCTAGCATGCTTCTTCCGTTCTGTCAGGCGGGCGCAAGTGGACAAATTCAAGGATCTTAGTTTGAGATGATGACTAGGGCAATGTGCTACCTCACGAAAGACGTATTTGACCAGATCTGCGACATAATTGACCCCGCCCCGTATCTGGTCGCCCCTCCATGCGTGATATTCGAGAAAGGATCTTTCACCATACAAGAATTCCGCCAGGTTTGAGCATAGTCCAAGGGCTGCAAAAGGCGTCCAATAAAATCTACCGGGATGAGCTTTGGGCTGCCGGAGATGTATGGGAGCACTCGTTCCACTTGAGCGTGTTACTCACGACACCTGCCCATTATCGTTTGAAGTCTCGATGTATCAAGATCGTACCGGCAGTCACGGCTTTCAATACCTGCGTCAGCTCGCAAATCGCGCGACCGTACTCTGTAAGGAATAGATCTTGCGACTTGCAAGAATCTGGCCCGGTTCTCCATACATTCGGCCAAACCGAAACCTCTCCATATATTGAAACGACCAGTCTCGGGTACTCCCCTATTCGCATGGATCTCGTAATACCTTGACCCAATCCCTCTTGACGCGATTTGTAAATGTGTTAGAGAGCGCAGCGTGGGCAATCACATTGGAGCATCGCACAAAATGGGATGCGATGCTTCAACCTGCACACGCCGGCGATCAAGCCAGGGCCATGCTCGCCTGGGGCCATTTTCATGTCGAAGGATGCAACAAGTGGAGTGGAGGGACAGTCTCACAGGTCATCGCTGAGCGACAATCGTTGTGGACTCGCATGACGCTTTTGATGGCGATCGTAACTTTAGCTTTCTTAGCGTGATATCAGTCCGTGTGGGTTCTTTCAACGGAAAATCTGATGCAAACCCAATGTCCAGGAGACTTGAGGCCAGTCTCTGACCAGGTTGAAATTCGTGGTGGGTTTTCTCGTCCTGTCAATCGACCAGAACTGAAGTTGTAAGAGTTGCAGGGGCTGATTTCCCTTGACGCGCCGCTTTGCACAGGCCATACAGCATCCCCTATCGGCCGGCTTCCGAGTCTAGAGGTCGACCTAAGCTCAAGCGTGACGATCAAGCGGGCAAAAGGCGAGGGCCAAGACATAAGGCGGAGGATTTTCATGATGCAGCTCCGGTCGTACATCCTGGCAAGTGACACGGCATGCGGGAATCGCCAATTGTCATCATCGGACGGGTGTGATATTTGGGGCTGGAAGACATCCACTCCGGAAAGATCTGCGCCAGCCTTGTCAAGCACCAAGTACGATGGACCCAGGACTCCCTCGTCTCGCTAAAATTATCATCAACACTGAAAAAGATCATATACTGCCAGATCATAAAAATCTATACAAAAATTCCAGATTTTGCGGGTTGAGATAGTCCGGATTCGTCAAAGGGCCCGCCAGCCCCATGACATCATCTCCCTCTGTGTTGTTAAACAACTCATACCAGTCCATATTGATCGCAGCATCTTCTGAGAGGTTGGGGAAAGGGGCTTCTTGCGTGCTTATCATCATCTCGTTGTTATGAGAGGCTGGGGATAGGGGTTGGGCAATGTTGCCGTAAGTCATGTTGAATGATGGAGAATCTGGAATTGGAGACCCTTTTGCAAGTTGAGTAGACAGCGTTGAAGGCAGTCCGCCTCGGCCAGTCGCAGATTTTTCGCAGTGCGGTCATCCAAGCATCGAAAGAAAAGATCTAAAACCCAATTCTCCAGATCCCATGATTTTTGGAGTTCTTTAAGACCGAGGAGACAGAGTTTTGCCCTGTGTTCGGCCAGCTTGCGAGCTGTGCCGGTGACTCGTCCGAAATGAATCGTATGAATACATAGAGCAGAGAAGGTATGCGTGATACTACTCAGACGAGACGTTAGCTGGGTGGAGTCATTATTGCGAGGAAGAGAGGGGAGATCTCACAGGTGGACCAAACCATGCTGTACTAAATTCTCCGAGAGCATATCTTCGAGTATTCGAGTACTTCTTGTCGCTGCATCCAAGGCGATATTCCCTTCCAGACTCATCGACGCACTTGGAGGTTGCAAAAATATCGGTCGGTACAGAAGTACATACAAATTACTGCGCATTGTCAGGACAATAGGTCTCTTTCGTAGGGGCTGGGTGGATTGGGTACTTGTAAGCCATATGCAGCATCCCCACAAGATAGGTGACCTGTCGGCTAGGAGACGATTGAAAATGCATCTCCTGTGGCAGATTTGATTCCCACTCGACCAATTGCTGGTGAAGGGCTGAGCGCTGCGGATTGTCTAGCTTTGAGCGGCCTGGCAGATATTGACTGGTGACAACCTCTCGTACTTCGCGAAGTGTAAGTAATATTTCTCTCTTGTTTGTCGCCCTATATTGGTACTAACATAGTTTTGCAAGCTGAGCCATTCCGATCACATAATTGACATGCGCAGTGGGCGGTTTTCGAAAGACTTCGGAGAATTCAGTAGTATCAAGTTCCTCGAAGTCAGATGGTTCCAGCTCTGCGGCTTCACAATCTTCATCGCGAATCCGAGATGGCAAACCTAAGGCAGCAGATGTTTGTTGATCGCGTACCTGTTGCGAGGCTATCAATGCGAAATTCCATCGCGGCATAGCTTGATATATGACTTACGTATAGAGCCCACCATATCCTCTTCCATATTTTCTGGTCGCGAGAGCTCAGAAATGATAATTTCGACCTGCATCGTCAGCTTGTGTATTGAGAATGACACCATTGAGGGTGAAAACTCACATCACATGCATTCCCTTTTTTTGCGCCAGGTCAGTGGCAGCCCCAAGCCAAAAGCGCACATCTCGCTCTTCGGTCGGACCTCCGCGCCAGAAGCTCAGGAGAAATAGCGACTGTAATTTAACGATCGTGTCGGTTTCCCACCCGACATCGTATATTTCTTTCGCGCGCTGATAGAAAACCCCCTTGGCTTGATAGCGATCGGCGAATCCAATTGTTTTTAAGGTGAGGTCTGAACACAGGCTTACCCCGACGAATAACATGCCTTGGAGCAACAAAGGCGATATCGTATTCTCTTGATACACATTTTGTACCTGCGGGCGGTCCAGAATGGGGAAGCAAGGGTGAAACCACTCAAAATATGCTTGGATAAGCACTTCACAAGCTGTAGGGGCTGGAAAGACCAGGGCACTCTCGCGAATAAGACGTTCCTGCAGGGATTTCCGCTGCAGCCCAAGTGAGGTATCACCGGATTCCTCGGGGCTGCACGCTTCTGGAATAGAGTAATGAAGCCGACCCTTTTGGATCCCGCAAGCATACCCTTTGTCGGGTGATCGTCTTCCCTCGTCCACCACACATGTCAGAGGGCTCGATTCGCCGAGAAAGACAGTTTTTTGGATAGTATTTTCAGCTGTAGATGGTCGCGCAGAGGGTTTGTAAAGACTTGAGTGATTTTGCAGAGGTTCTGATTGCAGTGACTGCCCCTCTAGCGCGCCCTCCTCTATGCGGGACGTTTCCGCAGTAGCTGAAGCCAAAGAATTGTTCTTCTTTCGGCGAGGATACCTAAGGATCGATATATTGATATGCCATTCCAGGAAGTGGGCTGAATTGAATTGTGCTTACTTTCCACGCCGCGATACCCCCAGTTCACAGGTAAGATTCCATGCCGCACAGTTGCGACATGGTTGCATGTCGAGCACATTGCATCGCACTCGCCGAGAGTTGCAGGCCAAGCAAGCCTTCTTTGCGCGCATTCGTGGTTTATCGGAAGTGACGCTCGCCATTATGATTATTGAGATAGGCTGCTTCCAAAAGTTGTGGGGTAAATGGTTAACATAGCGCAGACCAGCAGGCTTATTGACTCGGCTTTGCTCGGCTATTTCAAGTTGGACGGGGGTGGGTTGAGTCGGCTATATGGGGTCTTCGGTTATCTGCATTTGGCCCCCCCTGTATTTCCGAACTTTGCCACTCTTCAAAACTTCCAAGGTTGTCGATAGCATATTGGGTTTTTGGCCTGTCTTTCATAAGGAGGCAACTTGCCGCCGGTTTAATAATTATTTGATTGGCTTAACTTCACCGTAAATTACAGTGACTCGGAGCTTCCAAGCTCTGCCCTGACTGTCTGGCCACTTGCGATATATACTCCCCGCAACTGCAGATCCAAACTTGCAAGAACCACTCACTATTAGTACTACCATCAAGAATGCTTCAGTTCCATGGCAAAAAAAAACGCAAATTAGATAAATGTAAAAGATGACCTTTCATGCAAATGAAATTCCTCCATATCGTTTATACCAAGGAGTCATTTATCCGAGTCTTTGGCTCTAAAGTAGTAAATGCGAGCATACGAGACGCCCGTAGCGTTGATCACAGCTAAAACACGGAGCCAACCTTATTTGAAATGTGAATCCACAAAAAGTTCAGGGGTCTCGCCCCTGTAAACGCGATATCGACCCATCGTCCGACCGGAGTTAATATTTCAGTGAAGCCCCCAGTGAAGCCCCTGGAATGTAGGGATGGTTGTTAAGGACACAAGCCCAGTGGAAGGAATGTTGGATTGATATGGTACATCAACATGTTGACCACTACTTAGAGAACTCCTGGGTGAATTATCCGCAATTCACTTATTTGTCTGTCAATCTCTCATTACAGACTTGCAGAGGCCTACGCTAACCACACAAATCTTTGACCTCATATTCACTTCGCAGGCGTTGCATCATGCGCATTCAGTCCACCTGGCTGGGTGCTTTGGCGAGCTTGCCTTGTGTTCTCGCATCCTGGCCTCTGTATTACACTGAGACGGTGACCCCTTACCGCAACGATGAGCCAAAAGTGAAGGTTGAAACACTTTACCAGTTTCCTGAAAACGGCTCTTGGGTCGACAACATCGTGCTGCGATCAAATGGAAATCTACTCCTCACTCGGCTAGATGTACCTGAAGTCTGGTCGGTCAACACTACAAGCGGAAACGCGACACTCGCCCATTCCTTTTCCAACGCCACGAGCTGCTTCGGTATCGCCGAAATTGAAGACGACGTATTCGCGGTAGTGGTAGGAAACTTCTCCACGACGACCTACCAGCCTACTCCGGGGTCATTTACCGTTCAAAAATTGGATTTCAATATCGAAGCGGAGGAAAATGAGCGAGTATCGCAGGTCGCAGCGGTATCGCACATCGCTGCACTCCCCGAGGCACAGGCTCTGAACGGAATGACCGCGTTCACTGAAGACTCCAACCTTGTTTTGATCGCCGACAGCCCAAAGGGAGCTGTTTGGAAAGTCAACACCAAGACTGGTGACTATGAAATCGCCCTGAACGACACAACAATGATGCCAGCGGAGGGACAAGCCTTGCCCTTGGGAATAAACGGATTGAAGTTGGTGGATGGATACATTTACTATTCGAGTACAACACGGATGGAGTTCTGTCGCGTCAAGGTCGATGAGAATGCCAATGCGGTCGGAGAATTTGAGGTCATTGCAAGTGGATTCTTGCCAGACAATATGGACGTGGCCCCGGATGGTACCGCCTATATTGCTACCGATCCCCAAAACTCTGTCGTTCGTATCACTCCCTACGGCCAGATCTCGTTGGTTGCCGGAGGCCAGCTTTCTACACAAATCCCTGGTCCCACATCCTGCCGCCTGACAAGTGACCGCAAGACCCTCTACGTGGGAACAAGCGGTGGACAAGTGGCGCCTGTCTTGGGAACGTTCAAGGAACCCGGGAAGGTGGCTAAGATTACCATGGAGTGATTTATTTCTAGCGGATTTGGACTCAAAATTGTCATTCTCGCCGTTGATGGATGTAATAGTAATATGTATGTGGATAGTACTGGGAAGATAGTGTTGCAAGATGGACAGATAATATTGAAGTGGATTTATTGAAACCCCAAATGGCCTTTTTTCTATATTCTGACTTTTTCAAAAAAAAAATTCTCTATGGCCTATAGCGATGAGGAAAGCGTAGTCAGTTCCGCTATCCCATCCGAGCGACTGGTCTACTTTGCATTTATTATTGCCTTCTTATCAGATTCCTATCTTTATTCCATGATTCTAACCATTTATTGGCTTTTCAGCCACTTAAGATCAGCCATTACGAATAATTTTGCCTGACTGTCCTAGTCCAGTAAGCGACCGATTCACCGCTGCAGATCCAAGTCCTTCTGGTTGAATAGACTTGAGTCATAGCGATGAGGTATGCCTAATCTCGATCGATTGCTTCGAACGATTACTCCACCCCACTGTGTATCCACAACGCTGTCTTATCATTGGATAAATAGACAAAGGGGTGTGTGTGATTTGGCCCTTCAATTTACATGCCCCCCCCCCTCCCCCTACAGAAGAGAACATTGAAAGTGCTCAAGAGTTGAATAATTTTGTTCAATTTCCACAACACAAACTTAGAAGTACTCGCAGGATCTTCGGCAAGTATCGTCGGACGATGATCCGCCACCCCGTCCCTTGCCCGGCAATCCAGTGGCGCCATCGGCTGCGGTGGGGGACCGCCCCGGCTGTGAACTTCTCCGGACGCCTCGGACATTTCCTCAACGGGTAATTTTGCTCGGAGTTAATCAGATAAAAAGTAGGGCGCTTGCTAGAAATTCCGGGGTATTTATAACGGCAGCTGCTGCCTCTGTAGCTCCGGTTCTCTGTACTTTTAATCCTTTCTCAGCACATACAATGGTAGCTAACACTCTTCGGAACATCATCGTCGTCGGAGGCTCGTTCGTCGGTCGCGTGAGTGACATTAGAAAACCAACTGGACTATGGCATAACCCATTCTGACATCTGACACAGGGAACAGCCCAGGAGCTCGCGAAAATAATCCCTCCAACCCACAGAGTAGGTTGGGTTTCGATTCACCTCTTGTTGCAATGACTGGCATACTCACACAAGTACTAGGTCCTCCTAACCGAACCCCATAGCCATTTTCATCATCTTTTCACATTTGTGAGTTTGTCGAGAGATATAGCACCGCTAGGTGCTTATGGATCTTTGCTAATCATCGTGGTAGCCCCGATTCGCCATTGTCCCCGGACAAGAGCACAAGGCCTTCATTCCTTACAGCGAAATCTTTTCTGGCGCACCCAACCCCGCCGCACATGGCGTTGTTCAGGCTCGCGTCCTGTCAGTGAATTCGCAACATATCGAGCTCGACCGAGAATGGCAAGGAACCAAACAGATTCCTTTTGATTATGTTGTCTTGGCGACTGGCACTCGGCTCTCCAAGCCTGCAGCAATGGATAGCGATGAAAAGTTGCCCTCGGTCGAGTACCTACAGAAACACCAGGCCGATGTCAAGAGATCAAAGTCAATATTGATCGTTGGCGGTGGTGCTGTTGGAGTTCAAATGGCCACCGATTTGAAAGAGTACTACCCAGAGAAGGATGTCACTGTGGTACAATCACGCCCGCGCGTGATGCCAAATTTCCACCCAAAGCTCCACGAGCTTGTTAAGCAACGATTTGATGAGCTCGGCGTTCGATTGGTTACTGGGTCCCGGGTCGTCATCCCATCCGGGGGGGTTTCCCAATGATGGAAACGCGTTCGATGTGCAGTTAACAAATGGGACGACAGAATCAACTGAGCTTGTGATCCTGGCGACCGGACAAACACCGAATAATCAGATGGTCACTGGCTTGACACCCTCGACGCCCGATGGTTCATCCGTGATCAACCCTGACAACGGATTCCTTCGAATTCGGCCAACGATGCAGCTCCTGGATGAAAAATATTCGAATATATTTGCTGTTGGTGACATTGCCGACACAGGCGCACAAAAAGCCGCCAGACCGGGCTCGGCACAAGCTGCAGTGGTTGCAAAGAACATCCTGTCTTTAATTGAGGGCAAAAATGCGGAAGATACCTTCGTTAAAGGCCCCGGGGCGATTCATCTTACTTTGGGAATGGTGAGTAACTCAGTGCAGTTGGATATCTGCTTCCAGTTTGTTCATCCCCGTGCTAATATGGCTGTCGCAGAAATATAACGTCATTTTCCGCAACCCCAATACCGCGGAGGGCGCGACAGAACCTTGGATCAACGAGAAGCAAGAGTAGGTTGTCCCCTTTCAAGTATAAGCCACTCAAATGCTAACGAGCTTTCCAGTGGCCAAGAAGATATGAATGTGGAAGCCATGTGGGGACGGCTGGGTATTACAGTCGATAATGCTCGCCAGTATCACCTTTAAGAAGACAACAGGAGTAAGACTACAAAGGAGCAAGGGTTATGGTTTCTAAAATAGATCATTAGTTCAATTGCATTAGAGTCTCATAAATATTCAGCTTATTCAATAATAAATATTCAGTTCTAGAGGATTCTTTCCGTTGCTGATTAGAAGCCATCACTCTGGGGGTCAATTGGGCCGTAGAGATCTGCTAATTCTATGAATAGTCGGTAGAGATAGATTGAGATATCAATTTTCCTCGGAACCTGCTTTGACCACGTGTAACCAGCTTCGGCAATCTCCGCGGACAGACGCTCTCCTTCAGGATCATTGATGAGCAAAGGAAGCCCTTTCATCTCCATTGTGATAGGAATTTAATGAGCCCGCGGAATAAGACGATCAGTATGCCATTCTTGAAACCAAGTTTGTTTGAGAACCACCGTCCTTCGCGATAAAGGATGATAAAATCGTGTGCTCATACTATTTCCGTCGAGGTCGATAAGTAGCGGTAACTTAAAGATGTATCTTCGGGTTCGTAAGTGGACGGGCCAAGGACTCTTTCCATATCTTAACAAGCAGTACGGTCTCCGTTATGTTCGCACTGATAGTACGTGCCCATTTGAACATCAAGAATGTCTTTGAATAAGGTGACTCGTTTTCGGTGGAAGTTCTTGCCCTTAGGTCCAAATTGCCGACTTGCATTGCGTGTTCTCAAATAGAAGCTGTGGAATAAAGGAAAAGTTCATTGTTCGAAAAATCTGGCTATCAGACAAAGGAAGCAAGAAGTTTAACAAAATCCAGAGGCCATTTCTAGTCTGGGTTAGACTGCAATGTCAGCACTCAAAGCTTCTCACCAGGGAATACTGAATGGTTCATATATTAGAGACCGAACTCACATCGAATAAATTGAACTATAAGATCGAAAAATTTATCTTGATATTTGGTCAGACAACCGGCAAAGCCCTTCTCCGACAGTTTCTACGCCACGCTGAAGCTTAGGCCGCTTGGCTCTTCAAAATAAGCATTTGGCGGGCGGCCGACCACAACTCACCCGACATTTCATACCACACAGAATCCATGCATCCGCGAGCGACCGTTTATTGACTGCAGACTTTTGGAACCTCTGACTACATAACAATTACTATATCCTATAAAATGATGACCAAAGATAACAAAAAACTTCAGATAATCAAACACGACTCTGTTCAATGCTTATTTATCTCCGCGGGGAGTGTGTCAAACCGATCAGCTGTGGGTCGGTCGGGGGCTAAGATGGAAATTTTTTGTCTGGATGCGCCCTTATCACAAAGTGGAACAACTAGAGAGTTAGGTGCATCTGATTGCAACTAACATATGCAGATGATTCCCCGTGCGAGATTGTTGAAAATATTTTGATGGTTATGAGATCTGAAGAATTTTCTGCGCCATGTCAATAAATCATCAGAGCGACGAGCCTCATGTGGCGGACTTCGCCAGCAAAAGCGAGGCTGTCATTATCGGAGAAGAGAAAGGTGATGGTTCTGAAAATTCACACTGTCGCAAGAAGTGGCAGAGTAATGTGACCATCGTCAGCTGTGTAAGTTTCGCAACACAGAAGATCAGGCCTTTATCGACATCCCTTCTAACGCTGACAACCATAGTATATTGCAAACTTCAGTGACGGGTTTCAGAACAGCCTGGCAAATCCAACCAATGTTATTTTCAAGAAATTACTCGGGTCGGCTGGCTATTCTGCCAACATGAAGACGCGAATCAGTAACTCTTTGATTATCGGAGCGATTTTGGGCGTCGTTGTTTTAGGTTATACTTCCGACATGTTCTCTCGACGGTCTGGACTACTCTTTACCTCCTCGCTGGTGGTAATTGGTACATTGATGTCTACCGTTGCTCTCAGCGTGCATCCATCACACAATATGCTCTGGTATTTCGTCATAGCGCGCGGCATTGCAGGCTTTGGTGTTGGGGGTGAATATCCTCCAAGCGCAGCTGCAGGCATTGAGGAATCAGACACTGTATGTTCCCCCATTTATCTATTTTATCTCCAAATCTTTGTTAATCTTGAGTACCACAGGTCATGAGAAAATACAGAGGGCCACTTTTTGTCTCCTTCACCACGCTGATGGCCACGCTTGCTGGTCCGATTCTGCAAATTATTTATCTTATTTGCTTGGTCGCGAGTGATAACAACCTTACGGTCACCTTTCATGCGATATATTCGATTGCTACTATTATCCCTCTGATAATCATTGTTCTACGCATGTTTATGACTGACTCCGTCTTATTCCATGATTCTAACCTTACAAAACAACGCCGATCGCCAAAGCTATACCTCCTTCTCGCTCGTCGATACTGGTGGCGCATTCTGACAACATCTCTCGCATTCTTCCTTTACGACTTCATCAACTTTCCAAACAGTATCATGTCAAGCACAATTATTGCATCACTCGTGAAAGATAGCGATATCCGAAAAACCGCAATCTGGCAAGTCATCTTAGCGGTTCTTCCCGTACCAGGCGTCATGATTGGTGCCTGGCTCACGAATGCAATTGGCCGTCGGAACACTGGAATCCTAGGTTTTGCGGGCTACATGGTCCTCGGTTTTATTATCGGAGGCACATATGACAAGCTTTCGAAGAACGTTGCTGCATTTGTTGTCTTATATGGTCTTTTACAGGCATTTGGACATATGGGGCCAGGCGCAACAATTGGACTTATCTCCTCTGAAGCCTTCCCTACAGCCATGCGAGGAATGGGCTATGGAATTGCGACTGCCTTTGGAAGAACTGGTGCCGCCGTTGGCACTGAGTGTTTTACCCCGTTGCAGACTGCTGCTGGAAACAGTTCGACATTCTACTTAGCGGGCGGCGTGGCCATTCTTGGTATTGCTGTCTATTGTCTCCTACCAGAGAGCAGTAACCTCGATCTTGAAAAGGAGGATAGATCTTTGGAACAATATCTGGCCGAGAACGGATATTCTATCGGGCAAAATGAGAAAAGTTGAGTCGTGGCGTATCATCTCTTTCGCCTGTGTTTGAAGTTAAAAGAATGACAACACAAGCCTATTCATCGACTTTTGCTTAAAATTTCGATATTCCACGTGGTCATGGACTCAGTCGTCATATTTTTGGACGATTAGAAAAATATAGATATGGATGGGAGCGCTTTCTGCATGAATGATAGGTCTAGATTTTATATTATGTCTAATGTACAAGTTTATTATACAGTGATAGATGGACACTCCGTTCAGTCTAGCATGTAGGCTGGGCCTCACCCCAGGCAGTAGAGATCTTGCCCCAGTATTGCTCAGGATGAAGTCTCATATGGCCCACATGCGGCGAGCCTTCGAATATCTCCAGGTCAACCTTGTAGCCCTGGCTTTTTACCTTAGCAACAGCCTCCTCCAAATCCTCCCACCAGATGATCTCATCCTCCTTGGAGTAGAGGTAGAGTCTGTTTGTCTCGACCGGAGCAATATCATGATCATTCATTACTCGAGTCGCCCAAACTCCCGAGGGTTCAGTACCACGTAGTAATTCCCATGCATAATTTGCCCACAAGAACATCCACCACAGGCCTTGCGTGACTGCAAAGGGCCATGGGAAGTATTTCGATGTCCCGACAGCCATTGCTCGTGACCAACGGCCGACTTGGGATGCGAAGTCCAAGCTACCTGGCGTAGAGTCACATACTAACAGCGCATGGGGAAGCTTCTTGTCGCTGCCATGGCGTTGTTGATACGCAGTAAATGCGGCTGCGAGGAAGATGCCTCCGGTGTTCGACATGGCATGTAATAGGACTCGTTCCTCTCCATTACCACTTCCGGTGGGCATTGGGAATACCGTGTCAATCACGGGTAGCATTGCTTCAACCCGGGCGTCGAGGGGTTGATTAGATGCTTGAAAGGTGCGAGATAGTACAACAATGATCCTGGCACGGGGAATAGGTCATTATAGCCTTCGGAATATTTCGAGACGTGTTTCGGCATGCCGTCGCCCCACCCGAAGATAACGATAGTTGTTGGCTCATGAGCTAGTGCTGGTTTGGCCTTTTCATTCCCATTCCGAAGGTATACCCGATCAGATATCGCGGTGAACCCGGGGAAAGGCAGTGGTTGTGGAGCCATTTTTGACAGGGGCTAGCGGATTCAATGGGACTCGCTGCTCATGAGCAACCTTGAAAAATATTTAGAAGACTTGCGAAAGCGAAACGGCGATTCCGCGAGAATATGGGATGGGGGATCTCCTTTACCTAATAATCCAGCATTATATACCAAAATCCGGTCCGAATGGTAGATAATCAGAAAATTCGAATTTGGAAGTTGATCCGAAGGGCCAGGCGCAAAGGGAGGGTTCGTTGGGAAAATACAATCGAACTGGCCAGCATTCCGAGGATAGGTGGGTCGTTGGGAGAGAATAAGCGAATCAAAGTAAATATTTCCATCTTGGCTTAATGTGCCTCGGTACAAATCTGATCCTTCTTTGTCGCAGGCCACCGTGCGCGTCACGTGAATTTTAATGATGGAGGAAGAAAAAGGACAACCACATAATTGGAATCTGAATAATTATTTTTGAATGAATAGCTCTGGAATCTGAGGTCAGTATCCGATTACTTTATCCATTTCAGGACTGATTTATGGTGTGAATTCCTATTCAAATCGCTATGTGCGCGTTGAGTCGCGTAAACCGATGACATAAGCAGCATTAAAATAAAATAAACATGAACATTGGGCTATCTTAATTATGTAGGATGTGCATCAAGTTGTTGAATAATAAAGTGTGTCGAGTGAGACTTAGACGATTTCCTTCCTAAGGGCAACTATGGAACAGTTTGACTAGAGTAGTAAACAAGATTCTCATTCCAAGCCTATTAAGGCTGCGTACATCCCGCTTTGTGCATTGGTCTGCAATTTATCCGTTAAATTCACAATGATCCCAGGGCTTGAAGGGTTTTTTTACTTGTGAGTTTGCCGGTTGCGTACCAAGTATATGGGGGTTTGGCCCTGTGGGCGATGGAATCGCCAACTCTGTGTAACTCACCCGCCGTCTCAACGTTGTGATGGCATATGGGCTGCGTTTGGAGTTGAGAAGGATATGGATTGGAACACCTGGAAGATAGGCATGCTGGAGCAAATCATTTATCATGATGCACGCTTGAAATTTTTTTCTTTATAGATTCGGAACAGGTCCATGAAAGTTTTTCACTATGTTTACGTCTATTCGACAGAGGATGCTGATACACATATTCACAGTTTGTTCTTATTTCGTATATTTAAATGTGTGGAGCTTACCTCTATCGCATAGTATTTTGAAAGCTCCATGAAAAATCTTGAAAAATTGAGTATACCATAACTGGTTCATAGTCGTATGCTTGTGGTTTCCCGTGGAGGTTCCGCTACCCCACATAAAGCCCCTGAGTGAGTATCAGAGGGGGCTGTTAATGCGAAAATGGAAATCATGAGCTGCGAGATAGTAATTTCAGCAATATCCAGAACAAATGGAGATGGACAACCATACGCGAGGCTAATTTCAGCTTTGACATGTCACGAGGTCCTGTCTCCCCTTCTTCAAGCCCATTGCATTTTTTGCCCTCCTCAACAGTTCGCCATTTCCACAGAGGGGTAAAGCGATCTGGATTTCTCTCCAGCTGATTTTTGACGTACTAAGGGGAGAATTGTGTTAGATATGCCCTGGTAAATTGAGATAATTAATGCGAATGAACGAACCTTGCCGAGAATCGGTAGGAACTTGAAGCCATGTCCACTGTAAAGTATGAGTTGAGGTTACTGCGGCCTATTTTAATTGAATACTCACGAGCCACCCGTGCAAATAAATAACGAGTCAGAATACCCAGGTACATAATCAATGACAAACTGATCTGGATTAGCGGTTTGTGCTCCTATCTGAAGCGAAGAAAAGACGTACCTCGTTGTCAATACTATCCGTGTACCAGCACAACTATTCTTATTATCAGTCAAGTGCGATAAAATCGAGGAAAAGAGAGCACCAACACGACTATCCGTGAACCCGATCTCAGTTAATTCAGGGAACAATCCACCTATCACTCGCTTCATTTGTTTCAGTCCATAAAGTGGCACGGTGTTGATGGGATTCGGGCTGTATTTTGTCCGAGGGGTCGATATCTTCCTGGAAGAGTTGGTAATATTAGTTTCAATAAGCGGGGTATATGTTTTGCTTTCAATTTAAAGACGCACAAACTCTCTTGGGATGGGTGGGCTTGGAAGTTGGTAAACTGGATCGATGGAAATTAGTATAAAATATGATATCAAGGAAAGAAAGAGCGTCTACAATACCTTGCGAGCACGAAACCCGAATTTTATTCTGCCCTCCTTCGTGATAGGGAAGCCACCTCCTTCGTAAGCACTGTCTAGATTGTTAATCCTGTCTGAGCTTTGTGAATATGGAATCTTACGAATCTCCTTCTCCTTCTAAGAACCTCCAGACTGGGAAGTTGTCTGGGTGAAATCTTGCTCGAAGATCCTGTCGATCGCTAGGAACATCTACGAACATCACTGTTCCCATTGTTGCTTCGACAGAGCGATGTGCATCTGGAATAAGAGACGAGGACCAAGGACCACCTATATGAAACAATTAGTATTATTTAGTGTCTCAAATAGCGGAGGAGCTCACAAGCAACGATGACCAGGTCTGCATTGTGGCGCAAGCCATCCTGAGTCTGTATACCGGTAACTCGCTTGCTGGAACCAGACTCATCAACGATCAGACTTTTGATATCGCCTTGAGGTCGACCAAGGATGAATTTCACTCCAGCCTTCAGGCAAATATGGCGCGCATAAACGCAGGCCTGATAGAAATTAACCCAAGAAAGATAGAAGAAGAATCGGGGCATTACCTTGTCTGCGAGAGTAATACCGGACCCTGCATCAAGAAATCCGTTTGTACGACCATCTCTGAACGTATCAAAGCGATGGTATTTCTTGGCCCAGTTGGGTCCTAACGAATTGACGCGTCGCTCATCACTGTCGCTGTTCTTTGTAATATGTTAGAACATGGAGCAAGAACTAGCCATATTTGTTGCTCATACCTTGACAAATTGCAGATCGCGGAACGAAGGAGCAGTTTCGCCCATGACTCGAAGATTTTCATTATAAAGATCAATCAATTCTGGCCCATCGGCCAAATGAAACACACCACAAAGAGTCAATAGCTCATCTTCGGGAGTGAGTGGGTCGGGAAGTTCAGAAGGATCGCTATTTTTTATGGCTTGATTCCACTCGAGCCAAATGTCTCTAGCCTCAAGAGCGAGATCTTGGGAGCTAAAATTGAGTTTAGCAATGATATTCAGATTGATTTCGCTCATAACATACTGGCTTTTGCTGCCGTATGTGGCACGGAAGATTTTGTTTATGTCTGCAGAGGCACCATCGCAGCCATTGGATGGGTTGTAGTGATTCTTTTCAAAGTCACATCTATCAAAGATAGTGACATTCTTGTAGCCACCTCGAGCGAGCCACAAGGCTGTACTTAGCCCGAACACACCGCCACCAACAATTATAACATTGGATTCAGGGCTGCTCATTTTGTCTCAAGACGGATTGTACTGACAAAATAGATTGAAAGAGGATTGCTGGACGCTCTGTGATTACAACATATATTCAAAGAATACAAGTGATGTGCTTCATTCATCTACACTTTTAATTAAGAGATTTGAATTCCAATGCCAGGACGGAATTGCCGCCATCGAGATGTGGATTGTAAACCGTCTGTGTGGCCGGGCGGCATTTCCGTTATCTCGGCGAGTGTTGTCGATCGTTGGATGCGGGGTTGTCCGAAGGACAAAGAGACTCGTCCACTCCAGTGATCTAGTCTAGTCGCACAAGCGGGGGTGCGTTAGTGTAGTTGCGCATGAGCATTTCAGCTTGTTCGCGATAGGATCCGTTGGTGCGGCATTTCCGTTCTTGTTGTTATTGATCGTGCATCCCACGATTTGATTGAACCACGCAAGGGATCCGCACCATATTTCATTGGTCTGGTAGACATATTTACCAATTATATGAGTCTAGTTGAGGGATACCAGTAGATTGCGGATCTGCCGCTCTGGTTAATTATCTGAAATCATATTCGGATCAAACTCCACAATTTTATCCATGTGAGCCGGAGTACAGGACCGTAAGACAGATTGTTATAAAGCCATGTCTGAGGATGCGGTCAAGTCTCACCTACTTCGATGTACCGTCATGCATCTAATTTCTTCAAGACTTCTTGAATCACACCATACTTCAATATTCAATTGCGTGAAGAGCTCCTACTGGCCTCAGCCGCATTTAGTGGTCTCATGCTCAAGATGGGTCTTCATGATTTTTTGAACAGGACTGCTCTGGTAGCATACATGAGAAAAATAAAATCTGCGCCAAGAGAGGTCATCTTCAGTAGAAACCTGCTTCTTTCCTCTATGATGTATGCGACCGCTGCTATTCCTTTGAGTAAGTGGACCTCTATTTGGGATGCCCATTTGCTTTGTTAACAGAGCGAACCCTTAGCATGGGACCAAGGCTCGGCCGCTTCTATTTCCTCACTTTCAAGCTTCCAGGAACATTTCGGGATCAGCTCCACCTCTGGCGCTAATTCAACCAGAAAATTTGTGTCTCTAGTATACATCGGAGATGCAGCTGGAGCTGCTTTATCTTTTTTTATCAACGACAAAGTCGGCCGTCTTTGGTCCTATCGCATATACACTATTGTTTGGATAATCGGACAGATTGTTGCCATTTTTAGTCCCGGGTCATCCGGGCTGTATGCATCTCGAATTATTTCGGGTTTAGGAATAGGGGCCCTGAGCGTCACTGGTACTGTTTCAATCGTCGAAATGGCCCCTGCTGAGATACGTGGACTTCTGTCAGCCTGGTACTCAGTTTGCATGGGGATTGCGTTGATGACATCTACATTCTGTGTCTATGGCATGGAGCTACATATTCCGAAAAGTCGCTTACAGTATCAGGTTGTATGGTTTTCACCATGCATATTTATGGCAATGTGGATTATCGCAAGTTTTATGCTTTGTGAGTCCCCGAGGTGGCTTATCCTGTCTGGCAGGGAAGAAGAGGCGCTTCAAACTCTTGTCAAGCTCCGACAACTACCAGAGGATCACTCACGAGTCCAGGAAGAGCTGCAAGATATGAAAGAATCTATCCGATCGCTCGAAGGAATCGATGATTCTCATGACCAAACATCATTTCAAATCACCAGAATTGCGAAAGAAACATTTACGCGGCCATCAAATATACGGCGCGTACAACAGGCGCTCATAATGTACGCACTGCCGCAGTTCTCGGGGGGAAATTCCGTCACGAACTATTTTGTTCCGATTTTGAAAGTTGCAGGACTGGCAGGAAGCTCTACACACAATCTATTCCTCAGCGGAATGTACACTGTCGCCAAGTTCGGGTTTAGCCTTTTAGCATCTTTTCTATTTATCGATGTACTAGGGCGACGAAACTCACTATTTATCGGGATCGCTCTTCAAATGGCCTCTGATATATACCTCGCTGTCTATATAAAAGTGCAGCAAGACCATGGTGCGTCTGAAGGTGCCAGTCAGGCAGGGCTTGCAGCCATATTTATACATGCCTTCGGATATTCGATAGGTAAGCAGACAAAACTGAAGACTAGAGATAGTGAAACTAATGATGCTTTGACAAAGGGCTTTTGACCCTCCCCTATGTCTTCGGCGGAGAGGTATGGCCGAACCGTATCCGCTCTTTTGGTGCGGCATTCTCGCAGACGTTTCATTGGCTGTTCCATTATGCGATGACATTTGCGCTGCCCTCGCTATTAGTAAGAGCAGATAACTGGGGCGCATTTGTCTTTTTTGCTGCTTGGTGTGCCGCGGGATTGCTCTATGTCTACCTGCTGGTGCCTGAGATTGCTGGGCTTACAACAGAGCAGATTGATGATATATTCAGTGGGCCGTGGGTGGTTACGGGCAGAACATCAAGACCACGGCTAACAGAGTCTATTCTCGAGGGCCAGGATATCGCCTTTAAGCCGTAAGATATTCACCACGTCTTTTTCGATTGGACTTTTACAAGGACTTAACACTGAACTCAGATTACAGACACGAGAGTCAGCTCAATTCTCTCCCAAAGGATGAGTCAACGGGCAAGAAGGCAAACGAGTGATATGGTTATACCACGGTGTGATAGCTATTAGTACTGTTTGATCTCAGCATCAAGTATGAATGTAAAATTGTTTGTTATTTATAACAAACATGGAAGCCAATTATTTCATAGTCAAAATCGAACTGCGGGATAGATGGTACAAAACGAGCCCCAGAATGTTGAGTTCAAGGGCAGACGGGCCAAATTATATTACGAGATAAGTAAAGTGAATCTGAAAATTTCCAAAAGACAGGTGCTTTCAACCTTGCATATTGAGGCTTTAGGATTGCCATTTCATAGCGAACAGGACGATCCACCGAAACAACGAAATCAGAAGAGCCCCCAACAAAGAAAATGAAACGCCAGAGCATTCTAATATGACGTATGTAAAAATCCAAATCCAAGAAATATTCGACACAAAGTGCGGGGAATCAACAGCCTCGTTACACTCGGGGCAAGATTGCCGGACTCACTTACTCCCTAAAGGAGAAAGATAAGGTTGGATTTTTCTAGGTGATCCAATCAAAGTAGAATACAGCATGGCGCTATCACACGAACCGAAGTTTGGCCTATCAAATTATCGATGTGGAGCCTTTGACAGGCGGAGGCGATTGATTGGACTTTAGGATTGCCGTCCAATGACAGCATTGTTCGATAAGCGGAGTGTGAATCGTGTCCTTTATGATGAAATAACGTAGTTCTCAAGAGATGGCTGAATTTCATGACTCTTAAAAGGAATCTCAGCCATTTCTATTATGAGGGCAGGCATATTGATTATCCTGTACGTGGGGCAGTATATCTCTCAAGTTATCAGACAGCGTTGTACGGCCCCAATTGGCGTGTAGCAAGGGGGACTCCGCCCGTATTTCGGAGAGGGGAAAGTGGGTGAAGTCACTTGATCTGTGAGTATTTTTGTTTCTTTAAGGAGGGAAAGATTCCGTCGCTTTGGGATTTGGCTAGAAAAAATTGCACGATCATGCAGCAACCGTCGTCACCAGAACTTATTTCTTCGGGCAGTAAATCTGGAAAACCAGATGGCCTGCCAGCTGAGAACGATCCTGGCGGACAACGTCGAAGTACCAACGCCTGTGGGTCCTTTCTCTCCAATTTTGAAATATGGAGTACATTTCAAGCTAATATTGATCGGAAAAAGGTCGTCGATGCAAGCGCAGAAAGATAAAGTGCTTTTATCGGAGCGAAAGTAACAGCCGGTATGTAATTTAAGTTGATTCATGAGGAAGTGCTAAAAAGGATATCTAGCAAATGTGTCGCGTGCTCGAAGTCACACTCCGGTATACCGTATCTTTCATTCCTTTATATTTACTCTTAATTGATCTCGGAAATAGATTGCCTGTTTGACGTCCCACCTGATGGTGCTCTGAGGAGCCATGCGTAAGCGTCCCAAAGAAATCAACGTGAACCATTGGTCAAAACTGAATATTTTGTGCAGATATGTCGCAACTTTGGAAAGGCGAATAAAAAACATGGAAAGGGAGTTACGACTGAAAGGGTTAGAGGCGGCAGTGAATGAGAACCGGTATGAATCTAGCTCGACATATCATCCGAGTCAAACCAGTATGCTAATTCGTTTCGTTCTAGTGATACTTTGAACCAAATCAATGACGAAAGAGGTGACAGGAGCTTCCAGGGGAGGAATCCAATTAACGAGGCTTATAGCCCCATTTCATCTCATGAATCTTGCACTAGAGGTAATTTGTCTTGTGGAGTCCCAATTGATTTGGCAACTCATGGACAGCACCTCCAACGTGACATTACGGTTCTTGATATGATCCAGATCCAGAATTCATGTTCAGATATCAGTGAAGATCTCCCGCCTCTCCCATCCGATGCTAGAGCTAGAGAGCTGGTTGACACGGTCTACTTCTATACCCAAGCTCGTTATTGCATAATTGACTGGGTTCAGCTGCGAGAGTGGCATCGGGATCGCGAATCAATTGCTTACGCTACCACATCGGACCCAGTGGATCTGCAAATCGGTAGATAGCCATGGCACTTGAAGTATACTGATCATCACTGACAAATCTAGGCTCATTTTTCATTTGGATAATTTATGCCATTGGTGCTTGCTTAGTTCCAATCTCCGAAAGCTCCACTGAGGTAAGCTCGACCCGCTTCAGCTACATGACACGGCTAATACTGAATCAAAGGCATACTTTTATCGCGCCCGAGCTTACATACCAATAGTCATGTCTGCGCAGAACATGGATATGGTACAAGCTCTTCTATGTCTGGTACAGTACTCTTTTCGGGCCCAGGTAAGACATTCTGTGACATACTCTTTTTAAGACAAGCGTATTCTAATTTTTTTTTTACAGAATGATTCTCCTTTATGGTGAGTGTTCATAGCTGCTGAATCTCAATACACCTGCCGTTAACAGAGGAAGTAGGGATCTAGTAGGTATCGCTCTACGGCTGTGTGTCAAATTGAAATATCATCGAAGAATTGGGCGCCCATATAACCCTCGGAGCCTCAGTGCGTACAAGATGGAGCTTCAGAAGCGATTCTTCTGGTGTGCATACTGCTTTGATCGGTTTGTAAAATTATTCCTGGTGGTTTATGAAGAGCCAATGACATATCTCTGACTTAAACGTGTGAAGGCTGGTGTCAATGTTGGCAAAGCTTCCATTTGGAATCAGAGACGTGGACATTGATGTCGAGGTACGTTAGATAAGCATTCCAGTAAATATGATGCAGGAATTAACTAGAGATTCTGAAGCTGCCGGTTGATATCAACGACACTTGTATTGATGAGGAGGCAATTCGAAGTCTACAAGAGAGGCAGATAAATGAGAACACAACAACTATGAAAGGCATAACAACGGTCGGTCTATCAAATCAAATGCACAAATTGCCCTCAAGTCATGCTGATGATGAGTAGATGACCGCTGCTCTGCATCACTTGCGAATATACCGCATCAGGTCTAGCATATTGTGAGAAAGCACCCCAGATATGTTATTTACAGAGCTAAGGATATCAAAGGACTAAATTCGCCGGCCCTAATGCTCGTGTGCCTACATCAGAAGAGGTTCAAAGTACTCTTTGGGAACTAGATCAATGGCGACAGGACGCCCCTAGGAAAGAAAAATCAAATCATTTTCCTCAGCAAAATGCAGATCGAATACATACAAACTATCTGCAAGCCGTCCTTCTGTTAATCAGACCCATTCTGGTAAATCGTCCGACAAATTTCGATTCTATAAAATTATGCGTCACGTTTGCCGCAGATGCATGCGAGGTATGTCGAATTTCCTTGCACATGTCTTTTACTAATATGTTACAGAGCGCGAAGGCATTGAGCTTGAATCCTTTGACTCTACCAGACCGGATCACTGTATACCATTCCTTCTATGCGGGTATTACCCTGTTACAATGCCTTGCCATAAAGCCCAATTCCTTGACCCTCAGAGGATCCCATAAAGCCATAAGCGCATGTTCAAGCGCGCTGGCCGTATACACCCGGGTTTTGCCCTCAGTTGCGCCATTTTTACGTCTCTTCGAGGATGTTGCAAATAAAGTTGTCCGTGACGACCATGACACCGAATTTAGTCCAAGCCCCGAGGTACAGAGTTTATTGAGTAGGATAATATCGAGCGATCCGTCTGAGATACCAAGGTATGCGGAGAGTCAACAAAAAAGTCCCGCGATTTAGGTACTGACCCATTAGTATACTGCAATCTCTATCCGAGGGGGACAATCAAGAAAATGTATTTGCATGGGCCACCGGTGTTCAAACAGAGGGCGAAACAACCGAGGTATTTCAATTTATTGGCAGTTTTATCACAAAGCTAATATTATTTCCAAAGCCAATACAATACGAGTCCATCCTGGGCGGGCAATCCTTGGTGGCACCACTCAACATGCCCCTTGGTATTTCTCCTCTTTACGTATCCGATACAGAAATGATGGACATATGGACGACGAGTTGGCTGAGTGGCATATCTACGGAATTTTGTGGAGGGTCCTCCCTGTTCTGAAAACCGACACAAGACTAGGAACTATATAGCAATCTAACTTTCAAGTCCGTCGTGGAGTGATATCCAGATTGAGAGAATATTTATCGTCTCGCCTCATGATTTGCCATCGAAACTCAAGGTACACATATTCACAAAACATTAAGATAGATGGAAGTTAAAATTATCTAGACTAAAAACCAGAATGAAGCATGAGTAGGTATCTGTAGATGCCGAAATAATATCCAACTTTGGCTGAGAACAGAATTGATATATCAATATTGCTAGATCAAGAATTTTATTGATTCCAACGTTAGGGCTCAATGAAATTTTTAGCTCTTTCACACACTGACTTGCTTCTTTGGTAAAGCGGCATAGGGTCTGTCTGCAGTGCTGAAAGCTTCCTGTTGATTTGATCAAACTCACAGCCCGAATCTTGATACTTGGATCTTCCGTGCGCTACTTCAGGATTTCGAGGAGCTCTGTATTATCTGGATTTGCACGAATGCTGTGAATGATTGGGAATAAAATTTTGCCCTCTGTCAAGTCCTCCATTGTTCCTTTTTGCTCAGCATAAAGACCACTGCATAGATTTCTGTAGTCATCACGGATCTGGAATATGATGCCCAATAGCTCCACGAGCGCCGAGAGATCCCTGAATCTTATCAGTCTATTGAAATTTTCACAGATTATTTAATTACCTTTCAGTCAAATCTAAAGGAAATATCATAAAAATTGTAGTTTCGACCGTATTAGTTGCGAGTGACGTCTCTTTAACTACACCTAAGTTTGAATATGACAAATGCCATTGGACAAAAAGGATATTGGAGATACGACGTAGGATCTGTTTATCAGCTTCAGGCTTTTATTATTTCAACCATATCGTTGCCTATGATATAAGAATTATATTTTGAGGTCTGCTGGGAGTAAAATACAGACAGTACCTCAATATAGATGATGTCATCATTTCTACCACGTGACTATCGCTGATCTGGCAGTTTTACCCCGCGGCATCTGTTGATACTCCAACATCTTGATATTCTTCAGAAACTGATCACTACCGACACTATGGGTATCTTTGGTCATCATCATCTCGATCCGATAGCCGAGCCTATTGCTATTTTTGAACAATTTGTCTCAACGGAGCCACAGACATTGATCCTTAAGGAAAAGGTGCTCTCTGTCTCCGGGGATAGCTTCGAAATCAAGCTGGCTAGCGGTGAGCCACTTCTCAAAGTTCATGGCGCTTGGGTATCTCTTTCCGGTCGCAAGAAGGTTGAGGACGCACATGGCAAGCATCTTTTCGATATCTCCAAGGAGCTTCTGCATCTCCATACAACCTACGCCATCGAGGATCCCCATCACAAGAAGATATGTGAGGTGAAGAGTAATTTAAAAGGCAAGTACCTGAATTTCCTTTTCGCCGGTTGGGGCTTCGCAACATAAAATAAAAGACCTCGCTGACCGTCCTAGTGTTGGGCTCCAAGGCCACCGCCACCTTCACCGACCATAACGACAAGGCGGTGACATTCACGATGAAAGGAGGCTGGTACGACCATAGTGCCGATATAGTCAATGATAAGACCGGCCAAACTGTTGCACGCATTGACCGAAAGCTACTTAGCGGGCGCGACCTTGTGTTCGGCCAGCAGACATATGCCGTCGTCGTTGCCCCTGGTGTGGATGCAGCTTTGATCGCCGCACTGTGTATATGCTTTGATGAGAAGAATAACGAAGAACGTGGTGAGTGAGGGCATTTTATATATAGTGGGAAATTAGTATGTTGTGGTAGATTAGGTATTTGACCAGGCATGGACCTGCATGCTAAACCTATTGCAATCCAATTCACCCAACATCCCCGTACTATGGGTGGTGATTCAGTGTAAGTTGCAAACATTTATCGAAACTTATCACGGGAGGATCATCTTCCTACCTTCCTATCACAACAGTCTCAATCTGCTTCAGTCGTGACTTGTGACTGCTGTAGTGGCCGAGCGCGACCGACTCTTTGACTGCTCATATAGCCCACTGTTGGACGTTTCTCGGCCACCGTAACCAAGCATCCCAGGTTTGATCCAAGTAGCTGGAAACAGAATCAATAACAAACAATCCGCTGTCTCCAAGCCCCCGAATCCTACGATGCAAATATAACAACGCACCGAAATGGGCAAGAATAACAAGTGCCTCAGGCCGTTTCTTCGCCAAATAATTTAAATAGCTGGACGCACAACAACCAACCATGAAATAATTGGCCCGATCGCTGATTGGCCTGAGTGATTCCTTTAGCTTGCATTGATAGCCACCTGGAGAGGCTTGATCGCCTCTATAAATGTATCCCTAGCAGATGGATCGATCGATGCAGAGCTAACCATTGCTAATAGCTCGGAACATTCCATTAGGGAATCCTCCTGTAACAACGCACTGTCTTCTAATTCCAAAAGCTGTCTCAGTGGTGAGTCGAGAAGAAATCTCCACGACAAATTTGTTACCTCACGAACATTTTGGTGTAAGTGGAATATTTCGATGAAGTCGTGAAGGAAATCGTCAAAATCCTCCCGGCAAAATGTCATTTTCTTGGAAACACATGGAAAGCACGAATCGATGTGAAAGAAAGACGGTAAGACAGTTTCCCACATCGATTGTTGGCTGCTCCAGTCTGAACAAAGTGAAGGCATGGGCTCGAAGCTGACTTGCGCGATCTCGAAATTCTTGTTTCAAGTCGGATAAATAATGCTTTAAATGCAGTGCGGTAAACCCACGAATTTGGTTCATCAAGTAGGGTGTAATGAATAACCTGTCCATGATTTCCTGATTAAAAATTCTGAACTTGGATTTTAACCAAAGAGCGCCAGATCTTTGTTAATCAGATGGCGAAGCAGCTCCAGATGAAGCATATTGACTGGTGGGCTGTCGAAATTCCTTTCAAGTGTAGATCTGCTAGAGAAGCTCGTATCGCTATCATTCTCAATGGAGATCGTGGCGTTGGCTGTACTCGACAATGACGTACACCCGGAGATTTGGGATTGCGACACCAGAGCTTCGTCGTAGGAACACTGGTGCTTGGTTATATTGCAATAGCCACAAGCTGGACGGCTCTCATCACACTCATAACCAAGGTCAATATCTGACTACCGTTCCTATCATCTTCTATCCTTCTAGGAAGGTACCTTGATTTGTCGACGTTTGCATTGGACACAACCGTTCCTTGACTTCTTGTGAGATCTTCTATTAATTGCAGTCATTGTGTAGGTAAAGATATCGAAAAGCCAAGGAAAAAGTAAATTTGTGTGATATGTGTTGCACTCGCGGAGCTAATTACTTCGGTGAGAGAGAAGATAAAGGCAAGACCGAGGGTACAGGAAAGCTTGGACATTTATATGACGAAGTAGTCAACCCCAAATGTACGCAATACGCGGAAACTTCTGGGCGACATTGCCGTTCAACTTTTGACTACGACAGTCTGCTATGGCCTCAAGCTTGAGTTAGATACTGCTATAATCCATAGGAAGTATTACCGTACCTACAACATAAAATCATGTTAATATGTAATTCTCCAAGGTCTTGAATTTAAACTCAGTATGAATAAGCTATTATTGATACTCAATCTTTACTAGGCATATCACAGTTTAAAATATAAGAAATGCTACTCATAATACTAAAGTCACTACTATCTTCACTCTTAGGTTTTTCTTTCTAGTTTTGGTATCAATAAATCGCGATACAAACGTCTCCGAGGAAGCTTATGTAGAGGAATGCAGGTTGAAGGTGTATAAAATTGCCGTATTTGTGTCACTTTATAGTTTCTTTTAGTTGTTTGACAAAGGCTTCTTTGCCAATTACCATAATCTCACGTTCAATAAAATTACAAACAGACTCTACACAGCTGTGGATCAATGTTTATAAACCTACCTGCCCCGCCAAAAGAAAAGAAGAAAAAATAAAGCGTCCCCGGGAAGGCTCGAACTTCCAACCTCTCGATTAACAGTCGAACGCGCTAGCCAATTGCGCCACGGAGACCCGCTGTGGGAGACATGTGGCAGATATCATGACTGATAGTATAAAGACTGATGATATGTTGAGGCGGAGGCTGCAAGCGGTCGCCTTCCCGTTGCCGTAGTCATCCGCATACACTCACTACTTTCATGGTTCTAAGCTTGTTTCAATGTCTAGCAATATTTACCAAAGGCAGAATCGAACATATACTTTCTAATTAAGGTGGACAAGATAACTTTCGGTTTCAAGGCTGGGTAGGTAGTAATAATGACCAAGTTTGCACATTCTGGGGGGTAGATCATAAGCCAGACGGAGGACCACCAAAGGATGGATAGAGAAGGAAACTACAGATGCTTATATTGCCGAATTTAGGCTATAAAAATTTAGAAGATATATTTTAATGGATAGTAGATGGATGGAAGTAAAAAAAGGTAGATGATAAAATGGTATAGTATACAATATTAAGCACCGTCCAAAAGCGAAGAGAACTCGTTAGGAGATAAGCGGCCATGATTTGCTAATTTACCGTCATACCTCTAGAGTATATTATCCAGTTAGTTAGAGAAGTCAGGTTAAGTTATCACTCGGAGAAGAATCGTTAGAGACATCCGAATGACCACTTCACTTGTAGTTTATAGATAGGATCAAGCTTCCACTATACCCAGAGTCCAACATCCCCTATTGGCATATTCCGATAATCATGCCTTAAGCTGTGCGCCGCTACTTTCGGTCTAGTTGATGTATCACTTTTGACTTCTGTGATCAGACCAAGAGGTCACATTGTTCAATTCAGCCAACAGGTATACCTGGGTCACTGCCGAAAGCCGATGATTCACATTCCTTCCAATCTCCTGACAGAGCGAACTATCTGCTAAGCTTTACTGAATAATCTTGGGCAGATTTGTCAGCGATGCGCATTGAGGTACCTATACCTGCTAAAATATACAGCGAAGTCTTAGGATCGGGGGCTGATGCCCGATCGAGGCTCTCCGATGGAAGAAGAACGAGGTTATGAATGCCCTCACACCTGGGAACGGGGCCTGTGAGACCCGCGTTGCAGGGGTTCTGCGGCCCTGGGAGCCCTGAATCACCTGCGTGATCGAGGAGTCAGCGGAAGAGGCCATTGCCGCACATGATCGAATCCAGAAGCAGTTGCTTGATTAGGGAATTAAGCGAATGCTGCTGTAATACCTCTGAGCGTGTTAGATACCGGAGCAAGCACTAATAGAGATCTTTTTCACCGACGGCAGTGGCTATCAGGGCCACGTGGGTGCCGCTGCGGTTTCGCTCTGCCCGATAGGAGCCTAGGGAAGCCTCTATTTGAACCGGTATCTGGGGACTACCGAGGATTCAACAGTATATATTACAGAGCTAAATAGTGTTGAGATAGTGTTTACTGCGTTTATTAAGGAGCAGTCTCAGAGTGGGAGCCAGAGTACAGAAACCTGTAAAAATTCTAACTAAAGTACAGATTTAGAGCTAAGTCAAGTCTGTATGACTAAGTTAGTATAAGACTGTTCGTCTTACTAGGCTCAGGGAAGTAATGGTAGATCAGATGATCCAATAAGAAGCTGTTCGTTGGTAATAGATAGGATGATTGATGTATTGTATAGATGTGTATGATATTAGAATTGCAGGAGATTGAGATGCTATTTATCCCTGAGGTTTAGCAGGCCTCAGGCCACCATTATTAGTAATTATAATGGTCACACGACAATAAGTCGTCGTAATATATTAATTATGATTAGCATTGAATGGTAATTGATTATATAGGTTGCCATAGTTAGCACCATAGTCAATTATGTAGGTGGCAGATTAGTTATAGATATTGATTGTTGTGGCTTTAGCCAGAATAGCCAGAGTTGGAACAGCATCCAGATAGTTTGCCACTATCGATCAGGTTCCAGAAGGTTCCATTAGGCTCTATAATATATAGGCTATTGCTATATATTCAGAATATAAAAGGTTATATATATAAGAAAAGCTATCTACAGTTGTCACAGGATTCAAAGTATACAATACCCCAGACTCTCGAGGCTGATTCATAGACGAATCCGCTTTGAGTCACCTGCATATCGATATCCACCCGAACCCTAATATATTTAAGATCCTATAAGCATTCTGGATTCTTAATCTTCTTAAGAATCAGTCTCTGTATTGACTGCCTAATATAATCTCTACTATCTGATATCCTTGCCTAGTCATAGGTCTCTAGCCTGATAACTTAGTAACCATTACAATAGTAGATATAATATGCTGTAATAGCACTTTGGGGATTATACTAGCTAGTCTTTTAAACCTACTAGTAAAAGCCCATAGTGCTTTCTTAATTATCCTTTCCTTATAATTATATATTGATATATATACTTAATAAGCTTCCTTCCTCTTTTTCTCTATTTTTCTGTTTACTGATCTCTTAAAATAGCTATTAATATATTAAAATAGCCTTATAGTATTCTTCTGTCTATCTCTCTTTAGTAGATATAGAAGAATATATCTAGGGTATAGTAGCCTAGGTACCCTGTTATACTACTTATAATAGGTATTATATATTATATTTAATCTGTAGATAGTTACCTAGGTATAGGTACTATAATTAAAGATTATTGTTTATAAATTAGACTAGTTTTAGCTTATCTATTATCTTCTAATTATAGTACTATACTAGATTATTAGCTATCTATATCTCTATATTAACCAGAGTATAGATAGGGAGATAATCAGAGTCTATATAAACCCCTGTTTAAACTTTATAGTTAATTATACAGATCCTAAGATATACTGATATAATATTACAGGATTTGAAGTATATAATACCCCAGACTCTCAAGGCTGATTTATAGACAAATCCTCTTTGAGTTATCTGTATATTAATATCTACCTAAACCCTAATATATTTAAGATCCTATAAGTATTCTAGATTCTTAATCTTCTTAAGAATCAGTCTCTATATTAACTATCTAGTCTGATCTCTACTGTCTGATATCCTTGCTTAGTTACAGATCTCTAGCCTAATAACTTAGTAACTATTATAATTCTGATTCTCTCTTAACTACCTAAAGATTAAAGATAGTACCCTCTATATATTAAAACCCTATATCCTCCTATAGTAGTATATAATCTAAAGTTGCTATACCCTCCTCTCCTACTATTTAACCTTAGATTAAATTAGCCCTAGATCAGTATAAAAACCCTATAGAACCTAAGCTAGATCAGATATTAATCTATAGAGCTACTGTATATAATACCAATATATCTCCTTCTCCCTCTTATAGGATATAGATTAGGAGAATTATAGGTAAACCTATAACTAAGAGTATCCCTAAGCTTAGAAGTATTAATACAGACAGTCTAAAAGAGAAGAAATATAAACTAAAGTATCTTAAAGAATTCCTAATAATTTAGAACTATATCAAAGAGCTTTTTACTTAGATTTCTAGAAATATAAATACTAGAGCCTTCCTAGATAAGCTATCTATAAATTATAAAGAAACTAAGACTAAAAAGTATAAGAAAGTAGAGGGTTTTAAGATTAATAAATTTAAGAGATTCTTTAGCCTTTAGAAGTAAGAAAACTAGCTTTCTTAGCTTAGATATATCTTCTGAGGTAATCCTAAAGTCTATAAGGATAAGGAAATAAGGATTTTTATAGAAGTTAAATATCTTAACTCTGACTATAAGAATAACTAAACTATAGAAGAGAGATACCTTAAAGATAATTATAATAACTACTTTAGTAACTAGAAGTATTTTAAGGAATAGACTTTTATCTTAATATATAATAAAAATACCTTTACTAAAGAAATTAGTAATAAGATAGAGTATTACTATTAGTAATCTGATAAAAAACTAAAGGTTTTTTATTACTATCTTATAGACCTAAAATACTATCTTTCTTAGGTTTTTTAGGATAAATAAGCTTACTATTATATATTAAAGCTATAGCTATAGTCAATACTATATATTTAATAATATATAAGGGTTTTTCTAAAAATTTAAGTATAATAGATAGAAAAGATATAGAGTATCTAGAAATTTACTAAAGTAAAAGTATTTAAATATAATCTATTTAATAATAATTCTAATTTAAGCTTAGAATATCTATAACTTAATAACTTATTTCTAAACTAGTCTAATAGTAAAGAATAAGATTAAAAAGATTCTAAAAGTCTATACTTAAAGAATCCTTATAGTTCTAAAACTAACCTAAATTAAAATAACTATAATTTATATCTAAATTAAAATAACTCTAACTTATACCTAAGTTAAAATAACTCTAACTTATATCTAAATTATCCTTATCTATTTCTTTCTTAAAATAATAATAATCTAAATAATATATCTGTTAGAGAGATTAACTAATCTATTAGAATCCTTTTAAATAAATATTTTAACTATAATAAGCTAGGCTATTAGATAAGTAAATATTATCTACTACTAAAAGTCTTAGAGGTAAAGATTTAGTAAGCTTATTTAAAACCTTAGTATTACAATAATAATACTTAATTAAAAGACTTAGGAAAAGTACTAGAGTTAAACTAGCCTCTATAAGTTTAACTTCTAGCCTTAAGTAGGAATAGTTATCTACCTCTATATTCTAATTTATATCTAAAATAATATTAAAATATATATAGATATTAATATCTATATAGAGATAGACCTTATTAGTTATAAATTTATTTTACTTTAATTAAGCTAAATATAATACTTCTCTTTTAGAAGTAGTAGACTAATTAAGTATCCCTATCTATAGTATATAGACTATTCTAATTACTATATATAATTCTTAGAGAACTAAATAAAGGTTTTTATACTTCTATATTACTATTAATAAAGATCTCTGTCTATTAGGATCCTTAGTATTATTATTAAATATAACTATTTAAAAAATATAAATTATATTAGCTCTATAGTAGAAATAATAATAGTTTAAATATAAAAAAAAGATAATAATAAAATAGTTAAAGCCTTATTAGTTTATAAAAATATATAGAAACTAAACTTATATCTTTATAGTTATCAAAATACCTAAAGAAGTCTAGCTTTTCCTAGAAGAAAAATAAAAATTAATAATAAGTTAAGACTAGATTCTCTCTAAATTATTAGTATTTTAGAATATATTTAAGGTAAAAAACTCTAAGATTATACTACTATAAAAGAAGACTAACTATTTAATTAAGCTTAAAGAAGATATACTATCCCTATATAACCTAATTTACTCTCTTTTATAAGCAGAACTTATAGAGTTATAGAAATATCTTAATAAAAACTTAGTAAATAGTTAAATTAGACTATTAAAAAGCCTAGCTAGTATATCTATCCTATTTATATCTAAAAAGAATAAAGAACTATATCTCTATATTAGTTATTAAAGGTTAAATAAAGTTTCTGTTAAAAACTAGTATTCTCTGTCCCTTATATTAAAGATTCTTAACTATCTTTCTAGGGCTAGATATCTTAGTAAAATTAATATATAAAATATATATTATTAGTTGAAACAGTATCTCTATAGACCTAGAATAGATTTAAGCTATCTAAGAATAGAAGTAGCCTATATCCTATAAAGATATCTAAGTCTTTCTAGGATTCTATAACTTCTAAAGATTTATTAAGAAATACTCCTTAATTATATTACTACTTATAGAATTCTTTAAAGAAAATAAGGATAGAAAGAAACTAAGAAATATTAAGCTAGATAACTATAAATTAAAGATATTTTAAGATTTTATTAATACCTTTTTAACTATACCTTTCTTATAATACTTTAATCTAGAGAGATCTATCTAACTTAAGACTAATATATTAGGTTTTAGAATAACTAGAATCCTTTTATAACTAGATAATTAAGAAATATAGTATCTTATTATTTTTGGTTAAAGAAATTCTTATCTATAGAATAGAACTATATAATACTAAATTAAAAGCTATTTATAATTATTTATTTATTTAAATATTAGTGTTAATATCTTAAGGAAAGCTAATATTAAGTTAAAGTTTTAACTAACTATTATAACTTAAAGTTATTTATAGATTAACTAAAGATTAATAGAAGATAAGCCTAATAATATCTATCCCTAATACTTTTTAATTTTATAATCTATTACTGTTTAGATAAGATAAATCTAATAGATAGATTATTCTAAACTTCTAGTGAAAAAAAGCTTCTGCTAACTAAGAAGATTTTAGGCCTAATTTATAAGTAAATTATAGCTATATTATTTATAAAAGTATAATAGTTTTCTATAGGTATAAGACTTCTAGAAAGAAAAGTAGAAAGAAATAAAGATTAATAATTATAACTATATTAGCCTATAGAAGTCTATTATTATCTCTCTCTCTAACTATAAATAGCTTAGCTAGTAACCTAAGGTTAGAGCTAAACTAGGTTTAAAATAATTCTACTATCCCTGTAGATTAGAAGAATCTAGAGAAGGCTATAGATAAATTTAGTAAAGCTAATTATTTAGATCTAAAGATTAATAAAGAAAATTTCCTAAGTTAGGGCTATAATATAACTAAGTTTCTCCTAAGTTAGGGCTATAATATAATATATTATAAGATTTTAAGTTACTCTTAATTTATATTTCTTTAAATAGTATTTACTATAACTATAAATAAAGATCTACTTATAGATAAATTCCTAAGAAAACTAAACCTATTAATTAAAAAACTCTAAGATAAAGATAAGATAGTTTAGAAAAGAATTAATATAATTCTAAAAGATATTCTATAGGGAAAGTATTAGAGTATTAACTCTAAGAAGCTTCTATATTATAAAGAATATTTCTATATCCCTATTATAGAGAATCTAAGATAAAAATTAATTAAGCTTTATTATAATAAATAACTTATAGAATATTTTAGAAGAATATATATAGAAGAGCTTCTATCAAAAAATTATATTAGAAAAAGCTACTAAAGAATATATAAGAATATATTATAATATATCTAATATATTAAATAGTGTAAGATGGGAAAGCTCGCTGGCAGTCTGTTAAGCAGACGGGTCGATCACAAGAAGACAAAACCACCACACTCGCAGAGTGCAGGAGAGTAGTAGACAGAGTGTGACGCTATAGAGATACGACTAGTAAGATATTCGAGCCTTTATAGATATGCGATATACCAATACCGCAACCTTAGCCTCAGTAGACTCCGCAGAAAGAATAATTTATAAGGGGGAACATATATATTGTTATTGATACTATTGAACGAACGCTACTTATTCTTCCGAAACAATATAGCTGCCTTGTTACTAAGGCCCTAATCACCTGACTATAGGATACCAGTGTTGAGAGCAGAATTCCCCATTACATACCACCCTCCCTAAAAAATTGACCGTCCCTTGGTTAATTTAAAACAAAAGAAACAAAAGAAACAAAAGAAATAAAAGAAATAAAAGAACAGATAGCACCTCTGACAATTATTCTATACTTTATCTATTAATCAGCACCTAGCCACTATAAGGATGGCTAACCTCTGCCTTAGGAGTAGGTTACTGTATGCTTAATAGTGGTTGAGATTTAGCAGAAGTATTAATAGGCTTATCAGGCAACAGACCCAGTTCTTGGTTGTCAATAAGTATATCCTTCTTAATACAGTAGAAGAATAAGTTTTTGCTGTATTCCTTCTTCTCTAAGCGTTTGGTTAGCTTAAAGCAGCGTAGGTACTTATATTAAGCTTCCTCTTACTAGTTATAAACTATTGCTCTTATAACCTTAGGGTCTTTTCTAAAGAGATTATCTAATTCTATATATATAGAGGGACTATCCTATCTCTGTTGTCCTACTAAATAATTTAGAATCCTGTATTAGGCAGTCTAGAAATATACTCTAGCAGTAAAGAGAAACAGAATAGTACTATACTAAGAAGAAGAATAACTAGAGAGTATCTTAGATATAGGTATTAGTATATAATAAGCCTCTGCTAGCTTCTCCTAGATATTTAATTCTATATAGTCTAGAATTTTATAGTTATCCTAGATTACTATATACTATAGGAGTCTGGTTTAGTATACTTATATAGTAGAGCCTATTAATCTATAAGACAGTATAGGAAGAGAAAGTTATATATTACTAATACTATAAATCTTTATTATCTATTAGATACTATATATTTCCTTATCCTCCTTCCTCTATATAAAAGGTTTAATATCTAAGATAAAGCTATCTCTAATAGGTCTATAGGACTAGATATTCTTCTACTATTTTACTAGATACTCTGTCTTATATATACTTTTTAGTAGTATAGTATAGTTCTATTTATCTTCCTATATAAAAGATACTAATCCTTATAGTAGACTACTATCTCTCTGGCTGTTAAGATAATCCTAAATATTAATATTAAGGTACTAGAACTCAGTATATTTGCTAGCCTATATACTTTTTATATAGTAAGGATATAAGATTAAACACTATATATAGTCTGGCCAGAAAAAGATATATACTATATAGTAGGATAGATCTTATTAAATCTACTGCTAAATATTTGAGTACTATATACTATAAAGCTACCTAAGCTCTTTTATTATATTGCTTAGATAATAATAGTATATTTAAAATTCCTGGTAAATAAGCAGCTATAATTCTTTCTGATATTATCTATTAAGATTCTCTCTAAGCTATAAGAAAAGGTTTAGTAATACTATACTGCTATTATTATATATATTATATACTAGGCTAATATCTAGAGCCTCTTCTATATAGATCCTATTGATTAAAGTCTCTATAGATAGCTATTTAGTATAAGATATAAAGTCAGAGATAAGCAGAGTATAATACTAAGGACAGAAGTAATAGAAGCTAAGACTGTTTTTCTGCCAGAAACTAAACTATCAGGGGTAATCTTTTATAAATTAATCCTATTTACTAATATACTAATATAATAAGGTAATACAGTTAACTAATTACTAATGGTTTTTTAAAGTACTTATTATTTATACTGTATTAACTAATACTTTAGTATATTAGTTATAGAGGGTACTAATTATATTATCTCCTAACCTTATTAGTCTTCTGCTAATTATATATAGAGTAATTAGTCTATTTCTTTATTTTAAGAAGTCTTTATCCTTAAGGGCTCTAACCAATATAGTTAGGTATAGTAAATATCTGTATTTTATATATTTATTAGTTAAAATAAGGATTTTATTATTACTCTCTTTAGTAGTAGGATTAGTTTATTTATATCCTAGAGATTATTTAGTATCTAGATAGTTATTTTTACTCTCTGATTTAGTATTAGTATTAATATCTATTATATTAGTTATCTTTAGGGTATTAACTAGATATATACTATCAGCCTTCTCTTTTTTATTATCTATATCTTAATCCTTAGATTCTTTAGCAGTAGTAATAGTTTCTAGCTATAAACTACTTTTCTTAGAGGATAGAGATAAGATAGTAGCTTAAGGTTTAATCTAAGGGAGATTAAAGCCTTTATCTTTTAGGCAGATAAAACTATCCTAGTCTAGTTAAAGACCTATATAATCTAGTTAATCCTATATTATTGGTAATAGGATATAGTAGTTATAGGTATTAGTTAGATTACTAGGTTCTATATACTTTAATTTTAGGCTTCTGCTTTCTTTTCTAAAGGTATACTGCTTAATAATATAGTTATTAATAGAGAGTTTAATATTATTATAGGATATATTAGTATTTAGTAGCTTACTAACCTTCTTAGAGAATATATAGTTAATAACCTATTAAAAGAACTCTATAGTATTTCTGCCTACTAGATTACTGTTATCCTACTTTATAAGTATATACTGCTGATAGCCTTTAATTATTATAGTATTCTTTTTCTTTTTTTTCTATAGCTTAATAGTATCCTCCTATTACTGCTAAAACTCTATATAACTTTTATAATATCCTTTCTATAGTTCCTTAGAGCTAATATAGTTAAATAGTTTATAAATTCTATCTTTAATAACCTTATAGACTTTATTTAGCTTTCTATAATAATAGAGTACTAGGTTATATTTATCTTTCTGTTAATAGCCTTATAGGGTCTTAATTATATTATTAATTATATAAACCTTTATTCTATTAATAATTATACCTTTTAGAATCAGTATTAATATTCTTATAGTTCTTATAGTAGTCTAGATAATAGGTATAAAGATATTTATTTTAGATATAGATATAGCTATAGCGTTTTATATTTAGTTCTCAGAAGTAAGGGTAAAAAAAAATCAGACTTCTGTAAATAGTTTATAATACTAATTAAATCTATTAAAGGTATAGGATTAAATAAGGAAATAGTAAGTAAGGTCTTTTTTAAAGAAATAAAGGATCTATAAGGTTTAAAGGACTATATAAATAAAGGAACAGATTCTTTCCCTTCCTCCTTATTTAACTGTCCCTTAGTCAAATTATACATTCTTAAATAGCTAGGGTACCTTAGCTGGTTCTTTATAGTTCCTAAATAGTTTAATAGTATTAGGTAAGGGTTAAAGTAGGTTTCAAAATAATAGAATAGATAAAGTAATAATAAAAGAAGGCTAGAAAGGGGAGAGAGGTTAAAGAAGTTAAAAGTAAAAGAAAAGAAAGGAAGAAAGTTATATCTATATTAAGGGTAGCTTTCTAATTAGGTTAAAGTAAATGGCTAATAAGGCTATAAGGCTATAAGGCACTAATTTTCTGCCGGAAAATAATGTTCTGTTTTAGGATAGTCTATTTTCCTATTTTTCTTAGTAATAGCCTTTCTTACTGTTATAGTAATTATATATATAACGTTTTAACCTGTTCTTTATACTGCTATTATTCTTAGCTACTACTGTAACTTCTTTAACCTCTTAGATATCTGATAGGGTTATACTATAGTAAGGATAAGGATCCTTTATAGCTGTTTAGGTTATATCAAAAATAAAACTTCTTTAGTTAATCGCTATTAAATAACTCTAGTTAATAGGTTAGGTCCTACAGTACTATACTATTAAGCTTACTTAGTATATATAAACTGCTCTTAACTATATAAATATAATAAGGTCCTAACTAACAGAATTATAGTTTTATTCTTAAATAGTAGTCTATACTATAAATAGTATTATATAAGAGAATAAGGTTACCTTACTTAAATTGTTTATTTTAAAGTAGATAATATTTATTAAAGTAATATATATTTACTTCTTTCAGGCAGTATATATAGAGAATTACTTCCTTAATATCCTAGTCTTATTTTTTAAATTAGTACGCTCTTATTACTAGTAAATCCTTTTAATCTTATACTTTATACTATAGCAGTATACTCTAGGTAGGTATTTATAATTTAATCGGTATAATTAGATTCTTCCTATAAAGAAAGAAGAATAGGCTTATCCTAGTAGTTATATTAACAGTAAAATAATCAGCCATTAAAACAGAATAGAAATATAGTCTCTATAGTCTCCTATACTGCTAAGTTATATTATCAACCAGGTAGCCTTCTATTATCTTCGAGAGTATATCTTTTATTATTTATATTATATACTCTATAAGACTACTAGAACCTGGATAGTATACAGAGATTTTGACTCTTAATATTTATTTATGTTCTAGAAAGGCTGTCAAACCTCTATAATTGTTAGGTCCTATATTGATCACTATCTCCTGGGGAACTCTATAATAGCTAATGATATCTTCCTTAATAATTTGAATAACGCTTTCTGATCTTATAGAATATAATACTCTTACTTCTAGCTATCTGCTAACAGAATCTCTTACCTAAATAATAATACCTTTACTGTCCTCTAGGGGTATTTAAGTTATATTAATATACTATTTATCAAAAAGTAACAGTAGTTATATAATAATGGTAGGTTTATAAAGATAATTTAGAGCTCTTATCTGATATAGCGAATAGGTTTTAATATATTTTACTGTATTCTTATATATATAAGACTACTAATATTAATACTTAATCAAAGTATATATTACTCTGAATATATAGCAATAGCCTATTGAGCCTAATGGAACCTCATGGAACCTGATCGATAGTGGCAAACTATCTGGATGCCGTGGCAACTCTGGCCATCTGCCACCTACATAATTGACTCTGCCACCTACATAATTGACTCTGCCACCTACATAAATGACTATGGTGCTAACTATGGCAACCTATATAATCAATTACCATTCGATGCTAATCATGATTCATACATTACGACGACTTATTGTCGTGTGACCATTATAATTACTAATAATGGTGGCCTGAGGCCTGCTAAACCTCAGGGATAAATAGCATCTCAATCTCCTGCAATCCTAATAATAGACACATCCATGCAATACATCAATCATCCTATCTATTACCAACCAACAGCTTCTTATTGGATCATCTGATCTACCTTCTACTTCCCTAGCCTAGTAAGACATACAGTCTTATAGTATAGGATCTATATCTATTAATAGCAATAGTAGCTATATACTATTATAAGTAGGCATCGCCATAACCTACTATAACCCGGACCTAACCTAACCTAACCCAACCCAAGATAGGTTTTAGGTCTAAATCTATAACTTATTAATAGGTTATAGGTTATAGGTAATAACTCAAACCCTATTTAGGAGCCTAGTGGGTTCTTATTTTAGTATAAACAAGGCAAATATACTAAGCTTTTAAATATAGTATGTATTAGTACTGTTTTTAGGCCTTATATATAGGTTTTTTAATTTTTTTAATTAATATTAGTATTATTATATATTAAAAAGCCTAAAAATAGTGTAT
This sequence comes from Penicillium waksmanii, assembly GCF_028829765.1. Taxonomy (NCBI): domain Eukaryota; kingdom Fungi; phylum Ascomycota; class Eurotiomycetes; order Eurotiales; family Aspergillaceae; genus Penicillium; species Penicillium waksmanii. The sequence goes on along the minus strand of NW_026643249.1, from coordinate 3,139,817 downwards.
TTAAAATTAAATTAAATTACAGAGCTCTATAGTAAAGATAGTAGTATACCCTACTGGGTAATATATATATCTTCACAAAAAGTCTTATTTTTTAATAACTTTTTTATTACTATATATACTAGTCCTAAAATTTAGATATATAATAATTAATACTATATATATAAAATCTTAGTGTCTAAATCCTTTTAGAAAAAAAAGATATAAATTAAGTATTAAAATTCACTATATAAAATTTATAAATAAATTATATTAAAATAGGTTGAAATAGGAACCCACTGGGCTAATAGGTTTAACCTATTAGGTTTTGGGTTATGTTATAATATGGCTCCTATAACCTAAAACCCAATAGGTTGGGTTTTGGGTTAGCATCTCCAACCTAAAATGGGTTATAGCAATACCTAATCATTAGTAACTAAGGATTATAGTTTATAAGCAGATTCTAGTAAATAGTATATAAAAAGCTAATAATTCAGTACTAATTATCTACTACTCTCTATCTATAATTTAATAGAATAAGTAAACTAAGAAATAAAAAGAATTTAGGATCTTTACTACCTATACATAAGATAACTAAAAGAGGCTATTATTAATAATTATAGTAGCTACTAATAACTAGAATATCTTATTAATAGGACTATTTCTCTTTTCTTTACTTATAAATATTATATTAACCCTCTTAGTATAGATAATAATAATTAGACATTACCAAAACCTATTTTCGACCCATTTCTTGGCATTCCAAGAACCCAAAAACCCATTCAAAACCTATTTTGTATAAAAATTAGATAAATCCAGTAGAAAGTAGCCTAATTAGGAAAGTCTTGGCATATTTATGCTTAAACTCTAATAATAGGTTCTTGGCAATAGGTTTTAGGTTGAGCTTTCTAACCCAAAATAGGTTTTGGCGATGCCTAATTATAAGACTGATAAGGTCTTACTAGGCTTAGGGGAATATAGATAAAAGAGGAATGATATAGATAGTTGATTACTGAGTAATCAATAAGATATAGGATTTGGTTGTTTGATTATAGAGGATTCTGATTATTGTGTTGATTATTGTATTCTCTTCAGATTATATAATTGTTAAGTAGGGGGAGAAGGCCCTACTTATATCTTATAGTATTTTTATAATCAGACCTTATTCCTTTTACTACCTACACTTCTCTAATTAGAGAGTAGGTATTTTTCAGCGACCTCAGGGACCTCGGGGATCTGGTATTATTAACCTAAATAGGTTATATTATCCTTAGTTAAAGGTTTGGTTATAGTATAACTAAATCTTTAACAGTATTTAGGCTATATATAACTAGATCCTTAACTAGGTCTTTACCTATATTCAGATCCCCCCTTAATCTGTATATTATTATATAATATATAGATTAGTTTATTGAATAGAGGATGTTATTTTTAGTATAATATCTTTAAAGATATTTTTATTTGTATTTTTTGTTAATATATCAGCAATATTATCTTTTAAGGGTATAGGTACTAGATTTGTTTGATTATTTTGTATAGCATTCCTAGTAAAATAGTATATTATATCAATATACTTTGATCTTTTATAAAATTCAGGATTTTTAGCTAATTTTTTAGCTCCTTTACTTTCTATTAATATTATTGGTGTGAAGGGCTGTAGCGACAACTGTTCAATTAGGGCTAGGCCTGTATGCTGTTTACAATAATCTTGAAGAAGAGTTATCTATGTAAGCTTCCACCTTATTTTCCTGTAAGGAAAAGGTTATATGATATCGTATGATATCTCCTCGGGCCTGGGCCCGTTACAGTACCCCCCTCCTTACCTTATCTTTCGGCTGAAAGCTGTAGCACCGGTATTGCTATATTCCTTTTGGCAGCAACTTATAGTTGGGATGCCTTCGTAATATAGCTGAATTACCTCTCGTACGTATCTATTGCTAAATAATCCTTTATCTTGTTCGCTGGTTCCTATATAGTCTCTATATACCCGGTCTATTTTACCAATACCTTAGTTTGTTTTCCTCTGCCTATATACCTTTTTCTATAGTTAAGTATTCCTTTAACTTTATACTCTACTTCCTTATCGATTTCTATAGAAGACGGCTATATATCATTAACGAATTAAGAGGGAAACAGGTCTGTGGCTGCTAGCTGTACTAATTCGATATTAAACACTGGGTATATATCTGTTAGTATATCTAACTACACTGTATATAGTATTAGTACCTTAACTACTCTATACTGTACGTATACCTAATTAAACTTCTTAGATAATTACTAAGATCAGATATTATATAGGTTTAGCTAAACCTTATCGCTAATATAGTAAGTCAGGGCAGTATATTAAGATTAGTTTACTTACTCTTATTATATCTCTTAGGTAACTATAATTATAGATTATACCTAATCAGTGGCTTCTTATAGTTATTTTATAAATAGTTCGCCTACGGCAGTAGGCAGAGTTACTTTGTCTGTTTATATTATATTATTATCGTCTATACTAAGGGGGTTGATATAATATTTATAGGTAAAGAAGAAGGGGGATAGTTCTGTTAATAAGGTATTCTGATTATTAATAGCTACTGTAATTATTAGTAATAGTCTCTTCTAGTTATTCTGTATATAGGTAGTAAAGATCCTTATAATCCTTTCTACTTCTTAGTTTACTTATTCTATTGCTCTATCAGATTGTAGGTAGAAAGTAGTAGATAATTGGCGCTGAATTACTAGCTTTTTATATACTATCCGCCAGAATCCGCTTATAAACTATAACCTTTGGTTACTGATAATTACTCTTAGTAAGCCGTAATATATATAGAAGTACGTTAGGAATATATCTGCTATATTCTGTAACATAATTCTCTTTATACTGATTAATATTATACCCTTTATAAGTTGATCAGTAATAACCAGTAGGTTTATAGAGCTGTCCTCTTTTGCTAGGGGTAGTTCTATAATAAAATCTATAGATAATTTAGCCTAGATTTGTTATAGAATCAGTAGTGGTTTTAGTAACCTATATTTTATATCTGGCCAGACTATAGTCCTTCTATAAATAGTACAGTTTTATAGAAATTAGCGTATGTCCCTTACTGCTCTGGGCCAGAAGAATCTCTAAGATAGTATTATATATATAGTATCTTATCCTAGGTAGCTAGTAATATAGGAATTATATACTTTTTAAATAATACTGGTCTATAACTATTTACTCTCTAGGATCTATATTTATTATCAGAAGTATAATAACCCTTGTTTATCTAGATAATACTCTAAGAGACTAGTCTTTATACTTATTTTAATCTTAATACTATATTTACTATTCTTTATAATTATTAAATAGGCTCGGTAAATACTATCAGCTAGCCTTACTTTCTCCTACTTATCCTATAGCTCTTATTTATTAAAAAGTAGTACTGAAACAGAGAGGTTAGGGTCTGTTTTGTTAACCTTATATATATAGTTAGATTAAACCGATACCTTTTTAAATAAGGTATAAAATTAATTTAATAGTCTTTTGTCTGTAATATCCTAGAGAAGGTTCTGTTCTCTTCTGGATAATATATCTGGTAGTACTATAAGCTTATCTGGATAGTAGTAGAGGGTAAAATTAAATTCTATTATTAGTTCTGTCTATTATATCTGTTGTTTACTAAGGTACTGTACTTTATTAAAGTATTATAGGTTCTTATAGTCTGTTATAATAGTAAATTAAGGGACTATCTTTAGTTCTGGCTGCTACTTATACAGTACTTAGATAATAGTAAGTAACTCCTTATTGTATATCTTATAGTTTACTTTAGCTAGTAATAGCTTTTATAATATATAGGTACAGGGGGCTAATCTTCTATCTTATTAACATTATAAAAGTACTGTATCTGTAGCCTATCCAGATATATCTGTCTTAATAATAGTCTTCTTTTCTTTCTTAAAGTATACTAGTATTAGAGTGTTAATAAACAGATTCTTTAGTTTCTTAAATATATCCTGATAGTTTTGATCCTATTAAAATTATATATCCTTCCTTATTAATATTATCAATAGTAACAATAGGGCAGTAAATTAGGGTATAAATAAGCAATAGAAATTAGCGAATCCTAAGAAGCTATAGATATTACAGACTGTCTTCAGTACTTCCTATATATACATTATTTCTACCTTCTTAGGGTTAATGTATACTCCTTTACTAGCGTATATAATAAACCTAAGATATTTAACCAAATCTTGCTTAAATTCTGATTTACTGATATTATATTATAGCCCTATATCCTTAAGTTTCTGAAGTACTTTATAGATTTTCTGTTAATAGTTCTTAATTAAACTATCTGAATAGATAATAATATTATCAATATAGGCAGATATAAAGTTATCTAGATACTTCTGTAACGTCTGGTTAATAAACCTTTAGAATATAGCTAGTATACTAGTAAGGCTAAACAGTATTATATTCTATTTAAAGAGGCTATATCTCGTACAGAAGGCTGTCTTCTATTCTTTATCTAATACTACTTATACTTTATAAAATACTGTGATAATATTAAGCTTTGTAAACTACCTTGCTTTTAATATATTCTGTAGTGTCTTCTAAATTAATAGCAGTAGGTACTGATTCTTAATACTTAACTTATTTAATCTATAATAGTTAATATAAAACTATACTTCTCTGCCTAGCTTTTATACTAACAGTATTAGTACTATAGCGGGTAACTTACTTACTTAAATAAAGTTTTTATCCAGTAGTTTGGTTAGTATCTTTTGTAGATAGAGCAGCTCCTCCTTATTTATACTATAGAGAGGTCTATATAGAGATAATTCTTTAACACTGTTTTAATCTTATTTTAATAGTATTTTATAGTTAATTTCTGGTTAATAAGGTAGCAGTATATTTACTAGTTGCTGGCTAAAAATATTAAGCTACTTCTAATACTGACAGAGAAGCCTTTCTTTAATAGGGACCTTATCTTTTGGCTAAAAGATAGCCTTCTTAATATTATCCAATATAACCTTCCTAATTTATAGTCTGTCTGGTATTATTATCCTATTGAATAGGTATTAGATATCTTTTGCTAATAGTTATTTTACTTCTAATATCTTTTTGCCTATAGGGCTAATTAAATAATCTCTTTAATTCTAATATTGTATCTTCCTATAAGACTTTATATAGATATCTATATATCCTTTCCTAGGTAAATATATTCTATCTATATCCTTGACCTAGGGTAGGCCTAGGATAATATTATCTATCTGGTCCTTAATAATATATATAAATATAGTATCCTGCTAATATCTATAGATATCTGTATCAAAGTAGGTAATATAGGTAATTTATCCTTAGTTTACTACAATACTGTCTAGCTATTATATATATATCTTAATATACAGGAGATTAAGAGACTTAATAAGTATACTGTTTATTATTATATAGCTAAGATAGCTATAGTCAACTAATACCTCTATAAACTAAGTTCTATTAACTATAATATTAACTATAAACAGTAGTTCTTTACTTTTATCTAATTTCTTAACTCCCTTCTGCTCCTGCTTATAGCTAAAGACAGGAGCTACTCTTTTTCCTAACTTACTATTATCAGCAGATATATATTTATCGCTATTAGTATTACTTTTAATAACTAGCTTTACTTTCTTTATATAGATATTTTGCTCTAGCTTTCTCTCTGATTTAGTAGTAGAATAACTATCTTTCTTTATTAACCCTATAGTACTAAGATAGTTTTCTGGCCAGAAAATAGGGAGATAAGAGTATTCAGTAATACAGCAACTGACTCTTCTGTATCAGTAGTATCTTTTATTCTGGTAATAATCCTGAATTTTATCCTTACTAACCTATCAGGCTCTTTTCGGCTATTTCTTAGTGCTATTCTATTGGTAGTTTATATATACCTTAGTTTGGTTAGCAGAGATTATTAGGGTCTAGTCTATCTTATCAGTATTATTCGCTCTGGTAGTTTAATAAGACTATAGCTTACTTATATTTAGGGTATCTATATTAGTACTGATTTTATACAGACGGCTGATTAGGGCTATAAAGGTAGCAGGAATACTATAATTTATTAGTAAGTTACTTATATTTTTGTTTAATACTCCTAATAAGATCTGACGCTTAGCTTTGTCTGGCTATTATAGGGTACCTATATTAGTAAACTCCTTCTCTAATTATAGTAGGAACTATAAGAATAAGGTCTCCTCTGGTTATCTTAGCTAATATAGACAATAAGCAGCTCTTACTTTAGTGTTTAGGTTGCTATAGATACCTTCTAGATACTCTAATAGGTTCTCTAGGGTTCTAGTATCTCAGTAGTATTTTACATACGTGCTGGTATTCTTCTATATAAGTTTCTCTAGTCGTAAGAATATATAGATAAACTGGTTAGTCTTAGAGCCAATAGCATTACTATTAACTGCTAGCTTATTCTCTATTATAATTCGCCATATTAACCAGTTATTTATACTTCCTATAAATAATAGTAGGTCTAGAAGTCTTACTTAGGATCATCAAGGAGGCTTAGTCTGAACCAGTGGTACAGGGGGGGGGTAATCTTTCGGCTAAAAGATTAGGTCTTCTCTCTAAATCTTCAGGCTTCTTCTGTATATTTTCCTTTATAGCCTTTACTAATGCTGTCTCCAGCCGTTCTATATACTCTTCTTACTGTATAATTACTTAGTAGTATAAGGTTTATATATATATTAGCTACTGTATAATTATATCCAGTAGGGTTTACTGTTACGGTTCCTTCTAGGGGGGATCTATATCTATCCTAGTGTTTATTATTAAATCGATAATAAACCGTACGGATAATTCTTTTGTTTATTGTGCCTAGGAATATTCTTTTCTAAGACTTTCGCTTTATTATCGAATTAGTATCGAATAGATAGTAATTCAGGGGTATATTCTTTATATATCTAAAACTTTTTAGGGCTTTCTTCGTATGCCTAGGACTTCTAGGGCTTTTTGCTTTGTAGTTGAATTAGTATTAAATAGATAGCGATTCAGGGGTACGTTCTTCGTATGCCTAGGACCTCTAGGGCTTTGCGGATAGTTTTACGATTACCGATTGAATCAGAAGATTATTGTATATGAAGGGCTATAGCGACAACTGTTTAATTAGGGCTAGGCCTGTATGCTGTTTACAATAATCTTAAAGAAGAGTTATCTATATAAGCTTCCACCTTGTTTTCCTGCAAGGAAAAGGTTATATAATATCGCGTGATATCTCCTCGGGCCTGGGCCCGTTATAATTGGTATAGTATTAGTATAACCTAAATTAAGGTAATTATTCATTTATAGGTATATTATTTAAATATATTGCTTCTTTTATAGCCTCTTTTAGTGCTATATATTTAGCTTTATAGCTTAATAAAGCTACTGTTTTTTGAAGCTGACTATTCCAGGATATAGGATTAATCAGGCCTAGATTATTACCTAGGCTAAATATATAGCCAGTAGTAGATCTTCTATTATTAATATTATTTGCCTAGTTACTGTTACAATAACCTTTTATATATAGATTATTACCAGAGTAACTATATATTAGGCCTTTATTATTATATTTAAGTATATAACACTATATATAGTGTATAGCCTTAAAATATTCTTTACTAGGATTTGATATAAGCCTAGCACAATATAATACAGAAAAGGCTATATCAGACCTTATTTTTAAGGCTAGATATAGTAGAGAGCCTATTTCTTTTTGATATTATTTTATATCTATATTACTAGCAGTAGTAGTAATTTTTTATTAACTTTATTCCTGGTTCTCTAGGTATATCCTTTGATTTATATATATTATTACTATATATATTAAACTTTGATAATAATTTATCAATATATTTTGTTTAATATATATGTAGCTTTTTAGCTTGATAGTTAAATATATATTATTACCTAAAAAGGTAGTAATTTGACCTATTTTATCTAACTTAATAGGTTTATTTATATTATTTTTCAAGGCTTTTATATAGGATAGATCTTTATATAATACTAATATATTATCAATATGATAAATTAGTATATAGCTATCTTTTTTATTTATATATATCCCTTTATTATATAGAAACACCTCAAAATCTAGTATTTTCAGTACTGATTTTAGGTATTGATACCATAGTCTAGAGGATTATTTTAACCTATATAATGCTTTATTAAGCTTTGCATATTTATTATTATATTTATGATTAATATATAATCCTATTGGTAATATAGTACATATATTTATATCAATATCCGTATAACAGAAGGTATTTTCAACGTTATATTACCATATATATAGACCTTTATTAACAGCTATTAGTAATAGTATATACTATAAATCTGTTCGATATGTTGTTGAAAAGGGTTCTAGGAAGTTAATTCCTGATCTTTGATTAAAACCTTATATAACCTATCTAGCCTTATATTTAATAGTTTTATCACTATTAGTAATATAACTAGTATTATTGGCTGTTCTGCTTATAGTAGGTTTTATCTTGAAAACCCAGCGGCTATTAATAGGGGTTATATTATTAGGTATATCAACAATATCCTAGGTTCTTTAGCTGACAAAGGCAGTATTTTCAGCTATACAGGCATTCTGCTAATATAGGCTATCAGGGCCTTCTAGGGCCTGTTTTAGTATATTAGGTTCCTTAGTAGTAGTTGTAGTTAAAACAAAGTTTAATATACCAATATATTTAGGTCTATATATAGCTTCTACTGCTATATCAGACAGTGTATATAGTATATTACTATTATTATTATTATTATTATAGTATATAGTATTTTTTATTGGTATTTAAACTTTAATTTTATAAGAGGGATCCTCTGAAATTTTAGCATATTCTTTTGTTCTTATTTTTATCTCATGTATTAAGGTTTTAGGGTTTAGGGTTTTCTGGGTAATCCTTTTATCATTATTTAGATATATATTTATTGTACTATCCTTAATACTATTAAAATTATAGTATTTGTTTTCTAGGATTATAATATCCCTTGATATTATTATATTTCTTTTATTAGGTATATAAAGCTTACAGTGGCTATAATCAGTATGGCCTACTAATATAGCTTTTTCCTGTCTAGCTTCTAGCTTAGTTATTTACTTATTAATAGTATAATAAGCAGTAGAACCCTATATTTTTAATTAGTTATATATATTAATAGAGCTTTGTTTTATTATTATGAAGGGCTGTAGCGACAACTGTTCAAGCCTGTATGCTGTTTATAATAATCTTAAAGAAGAGTTATCTATATATACTTCTACCTTATTTTCCTACAGGAAAAGGTTATGTAATACTATATGATATCTTCTCGGGCCTGGGCCTGTTATAGTACCCCCCTCCTTACCTTATCTTTTGGCTGAAAGTTGTGGTTCTTTATCTTTTGACTGAAAGCCGTAGTACCAGTATCGCTATATTCTTTCTGGCAGTAACTTATAGCTAGGATACTCTTATAATACGGCCCTATTGTCTTTTATATATATCTATTGCTAAATAATCCTTTATCTTATCTACTGGCTTCTATATAGTCTCTGTATATCTAGTCTATTTTACTAATACCTTAGTTTATTTTTCTCTGCTAATATGCTTTTTTCTATAGTTAAGTATATTATATTAACCCTCTCAGTATAGATAACTATAATATAATATAAACAGATAAAGTAACCCTACCTACTGCTACAGATAAACTATTTATAAAATAACTATAAAAAGCTACTAATTAAGTATAATCTATAATTAAAGTTATCTAAGAGATATAAAAGTAAGTAAACTAATATTAATGTACTGCCTTAACTTACTATATTAGTGATAAAGTTTAACTAAACCTATATAATATCTAATCCTAATAACTATCTAAGAAGTTTAATTAGGTATATATACAGTATAAATATATAGTATAATTAGATATACTAACAGATATATATCTAGTATTTAATATTAAATTAGTATAGCTAATAGCTATAGACCTGTTTCTCCCTTAATTTATTAATAATATACAGCAGTCTCCTATAGGAATTATTAATAAAGTAGAGTATAAAGTCAAAGAAATACTTAACTATAGGGAAAGATATATTAGCAGAGAAAAATAAACTAAAGTTTTAGTAAAATAGACTAGGTATATAGAGACTATATAGAAGCTAGCAGATAAGATAAAAGATTATATACCGATAGATATATATAGGCATCGCCTGGGTTGGAGATGCCGACCCAAAACCCAGTGGGTTCCCATTTCAACCTGTTTTATCATAATTTATTCATAAATTTATGTAGTGTATTTTAATACTTTATTTATAATAATTTTATATCTTTTTTTTCTAGAAGGATTTAGACACCAAGATTTTATATATATATATATATATATTAGATATAGAATAGTAATAATACCAAATAAAAACTTAAAAATACCTATATATAAGGCCTAAAAGCAGTACGAATACATCCTGTATTTAAAAGCTTGGTATGTTTGCCTTGTTTACATTAAAAATGGGAACCCAGTGGGTTCCCAAATGGGTTATAGTATTCGACCCAAAACCTAAACTACTGGGGTTTGGGTTATAGGGGCTATAACCTAACCTAACCCAAAACCTAATAGGTTAAACCTAATAGCCCTGTCACAGGATTCAAAGTATACGATACCCCAGACTTTTAAGGCAGATTTATGGACAAATCCACTTTGAGTTATCTGTATATAAATATCTACCTTAAGCCCTAATATATTTAAGATCCTATAAGTATTTAGGATTTTTAGTCTTCTTAAGAATTAGTCTCTGTATTAACAGTCTAATCTAATCTCTACTGTCTGATATCTAGACCTTGCCAAAGCCCGCGGGCTTCTGGGCCCGGGCTAGGCCCGGGCCTGATTTTAGCGGCCCGTACAGCCCGCAGGCCGGGCCGCAGGCCTAAAAGTAGGCCCACGGGCCGCTAGTTCACGGGCTGCAGGCCGCTAAGGAAGCCCGGCCCGTGGGCTCGGGCCTTCAAACAAGACAAACACTAGATAATTTAACAGTGCATAATTTTTTATTTTTTATTAGGTATTGTACTGTAATAATTTAAGCTAAGATTTATATTTAATACATATATTCAAACAGAATTATTCTATAATAATTACAGATATGGTTTATCTTCTATATATTTCCAAAAAATTTGAATTTTTTCTATCTAGTACTGTATAAATATATCATCATTACGTCTTGCCTGTTTACAGTTTCTGCTTGATACTTAAAGCTAGGTTTCTGGTAGAGGAAGTAAAACTGAGTCTGAATACTTATCTTCCTCTGGCTTAGGTTTATATAAGGTTATCCCCTGTATACCTAGTAACTAGCTTACTAAAGCTACTACTAGGGCTCTTTTATTCTGACCTATATCTTCTTCCTTATTATTACTAATAGGCTCTAGCTTATCCTTCTCCCCCTATACTCTTCTTTTCTCTCGCTCTGCCTCTATCTCCTGCTGTAAGAGATATGCTTCCTAGATATTTAAATCTATAGTTTCAGTCTTAAACTCAGAGGTATAATTTAGTATTATAAGATCCTAGATTATAGTAGGACTTAGTAAGCTACGTCGATAATAATATATATTATAAGCTAAGTTAAATAAATACTTAACTCCTATACCAGTTACAGAAGCAGTAAGAAAGTCCTTTACAAGATATATAAGTAAAGAATATTCTTATTTATAATCTTTCCAGTAACTAAGAATACTCTTTGATTTTTGTATTCCTAGAGCTAGTTAGTAATAGTTTATATAATATTAAATTATTAGAGACAGACCTAAGTTAAGATACTGACTGATTTTATCCTGATTATTTTTTTATATATTCCCTACTATAGAGCTTTTAACCAAATACTCAATATTATTAAAGCTTCTATAATTAGAGCTATAATTATATAGATTATCAGTTTGATTATTAACTTAGTAAGCTTCGTAAGTCTTAAAATATTTCTATAGATATTGGTAATATCTTTTTTCCTAGGGTAAAGGATTATTCTTTCCTTATACCTATTTCTAGGTAGTAAAGAATCTTAACTTCTTCTAAGGATAAAGGATAGTTACAATAGTAAAAAGATCACTATAAGAGTTATAAGTCTGAGTATAGTATTTATTAAGCTTTTCCCGTACAGTCTTAAGAACAGTAAGTATTAATCTTTTCTAGGGAACTCTTTTCTTCCTTAATCAAAGAATAGATTTCTTAAGATAATTAAAAAGCTAGTTATAAATAGTAAAAACTAGATAGATAGTAATATCCTTTATTCTAGAGAGAGCTATTATATATTTAAAGAATAGATCTGTAATCTAGAGAAGATAATCTACTTAGCGCTATTATTTTTAATTAAGCATAAGGTATAGCCTATTTTTCTTTAGACAAAATTAATCAAAAAAAAAGCAAAGACGTTTTGCTTAGCGAAGTATAAGAAATATAAAGTTCTAGCATATTCTAATATCCTAAATTAGAAGAATCTTTTATTAGTCAGGTTAGAGTTCTAAAAAGCTCTTACAACGTTATAGGCTAGTATTAATAAAGATTATAAAACTATAAACCTAGAAATATAATATAGTATATTATTATCTAGCCTTCCTATATTATAAGAAAAGGATAGATACTTACTTTCTTAAGTATATAAGTAATCTCCCTTTTTCTCTGGTTTATATAGATAGTATAGTCCTTCTTATTAGACTAGTACTTAGTTATATTATTTTTTAGTAATACCTTTATACAACCAAAAAGCTAATTTAATATAAGTTAGATTATATATATAAGATATAGAATCTAGATAATTTATATCTGCTTATAAAAAGGCTCTAGCTCTTTAGAGTTATAAAGACTTTATATTAATATTTTATTATTAGATATATTATCAGTAGTAACTATTAAGACCCAGTCTACTAGCTAATATTTCTAAAGGACTACAATAAGAACCTTTATAAGGTTAGGGCCTAAATATTTACCTAAAAGAGGCTTAAAGCTAAGTAAGAGCTCCTAATAGTTCTAATCAGTATTAATAAAATAAGCAGTAATTACTATAAACGTTTGTTAAAATAACGAGGTCTAGTAGTTAAGGGTAATTAAAAGCTTATTTTCCTTTAGAAGTAACCTTAGTATCTTATTCTAGCACTATATTACTGTAAGGCTAAGCTTATACTTTGCTGCCTTAGGGCTTAGAACTAAAAGTCTTAAAGATATCTGTTGAGCTATTTAGATTAACTTAATAAAGTTAGGATAGGTAAGTAGCTAAAACAGAAGATAGGATTAAGTAATAAAATATAATTAACTAACGTTCTATAAAGTAAGGGTAATTTAAGTAGTATAGTTAGTAACCTATAAAATATATTTAGATTAGTAAACTAGAGATAGTTATTATAATAGTAGATAGGATAGTATACTGGTTTTACAAACTTCTTAATAGTATTCTGCTTACAGATAGTCTTATAACTTAGGCTATTATAATAACAGACTATTGTAGATAAACCACCGCTATATTTAGGATACTTTAGGATACTACGATATAATTAACAGAGTACCTTTGGTTTACCTAAATCTGCTTCTATAACTTATTAAAACCCCTACTAAGAGCTAAAGTTTTACCTAGTATCCTAGCATATCTTGTTTGACCTTCTATAGCTAGTTTAAAGCTACTAAGCTAAAAAAAGCTTATTATCTTTTATTATATTATAGATAGTATAAGTATAATAGTAACGGTTATAATAAAGAATAGTTTACTTAATCTCCTATAGGATAGAGTTTATATCTTCTAGCTGATCAGAAAGATATAAATTATTAGCTAAAGGGATAACTAAATATATATTAGAGAGTATATTAGAGGGTAGAATTAAGTAGGAAGCCTTACTGAGTAAGGGGTCGGTAGAGATTAGTAATTATATCTCTGATAAGGGGTCTAATAAAATAACTTTATTAAATACAGATAATTAATCTGTTAAGAATTAAGAAAATTAAGATATAAGTAAAAGAAGATCCTAGCTAATAGTAACTTAGAAGTCTTAAGAGCCTTACCTCTATTTATAAAGATATAAAATATTTTGTTAAATTTAGTAGGGGTAGCTGAAATCCCCTAAATTATCTAGAAAATAAAAGATATAGTAGGCCTTATAGGCTATCTAAAAGCCTACAGAATATCTAAAAGCCTATAGGCTATCTAAAAGCCTATAGGCTACTAAAAAGCCTACTAGCCTAGGGGGTCTTTCAGCGGAAAGATTTAGATAGCTTCTTATAATATATCGAGGCTGTATAGCTTATATCTCAGATCTTATAGGCTATCTAAAGTCTACAGGCTACCTATAGGCCTTAAAAAGCCTACTAGCCTAGGGTATCTTTCAGCAGAAAGAAAGACATAGCTTATATTTCGGCAGAAAGCAAGGTATAGCTTATCTTTCGGCAGAAATAAAAGTATAGCTTATCTTTCGGCGGAAAGAAAAGTATAGCTTATCTTTCAGCAGAAAGATTAGAGTAGCTTCTTATAATACTTCAAGACTGTATAGTTTATATGTTAAATTAATATACTCAGGGAAGTAGGGAAGTAGATAAGTAGGGTATATCAGACCCTAATTAGTATAAAGGTAGGCTAGGGTATAGTTAGTACCAAAACTAGTATATAGCTAGGGATAAAATAAGTTATAGTATTATAGGCAGTAATAAGAGCTATAATTTTAGTTAGGGTACTAGAGTAGAGATTAGGTAAAGAAATATATTAAGATCTTTAAGTAAGATATAGTATAGGGCAGCTAGGATGCTAATTAGCTACTATCTTAAAATAAAGCGGGTATATAGGGTTAATCTATACGCCTACAGGCTATAGGCTTACAGCCTATAGGCCTACGGCCTATACTTAACCTAAAATTAATGCTTTACTAATACTTAATAATAACTTCTATTAAAGAGAATATATTAGAGATAAAAAGCTATAGTAAAATAAATAATAGATTATAAATCCTAAGAATTTTCTTATTTTTATAGTATTCTTAATTTTATTTAATATCTACATTAAGGAAATTAAGTCTTATACTATAGGTTCTGCTAGGGAATCAACTTAGATATATCTATAAGAGATATATATCTTTGACTATAGAGTAAAATACCTACTTTGGCCTAAGGCAGAACTAATATAATATTACTATATAATTTTATAGGCCACAGCCAGGCTAAGATCTTATTTTATTATAGCTACAGCAGTCTCTCTATCTTTTTTCTTGCTAGCTTCCCTCTGGCTCAGCAATATATAACATCTTTATAAAGAATAGGTTTCAGCCGAATTACTGGCCCTATAGCTATAAAAGGTTAGATATTATATAAATAAATTATCTACAGCTTACTAATATTAAAATAAGCAGGACCACGTTAATCTATATATATTATAAAAGATATATCTCAGCAACAGTAATCAAAGATACATCTTAGCAACAGTAATTAAAGATATATCTCAGTAATAATAATTAAAGACAGTAAATATATTAATTATTATTATATCTTTAAGGACTAATACTAGCCAGATATACGCTTCTAATATATAAGGCTTCCTTTTTGGTTTATAGCTAATAACTGCCAGGACTTCTAGTATAGCCGTCGCTATATAGATATCTCTTACTACCGCTGCTACCTAGGAGATTATATTTTAGCAGAAAGATATTACCTAGCCTAGTTTATAAGGTATTATCCCTCCTGTCCTATATTATACCTTTCTTCTATAGAAGACTTCCTCTTCGGGCATATCTTTCTTAATTACTAACTTCCCCTTTTGGCTATTATAAGCTGGCTAATCAGAAGCCTATACAGAATATAGGAGCTTCTTTTACTACTGTTTAAAACTTAACTTCTTTAAACTTCTTCCTTTTAGCTTAATTTCTTTTATTATTTTACTTCAAAGCCTTTAAAACCTTTTATTCTTTAATACAGACAAGTCTTTAAATATATTTTGCTCTATCCTTTATTTATAAAAAGGGTATTTTATTATATCCTAGGACATAATTAAGGCAGGTATTCTATACCTAGTCTCTGGACGCCCTGCTTTACTAAACAAAGCTATCTATAATACTGACTATAGCCACTATAGCTATAATATTAACTATAGCCATAAAAGCCATAAAAGCTAAAGTAATAAGATATCTCTAGCCCTATATTAGTCTACTAATACAGTATCTACTCTAATCTTAGATTCTACTAAAATCCTTGATAGCCTAACTATTAGAGTAAAATACTTTAAGACTACTAAAGAGCTTCTTAAGTGGCTAAGCTCCCTACTAAAACCAGATATATATCAGATCATTAATAACTACTGTAATATTATATTTAAGTAGCTTAATATAATTAAGCAGGTACTTTATAATATTTATACCTAGGCTCAGAACTCTAAGATCTATAAGGGTACTTATAATATTTACTAATTTAAAGAGAAATAGAAGGAGGTGGCTAAGATAGCCTAATACTATACTTCTAATCAGAAGATAATAGATACCCTTAGCCAGAGAGTACTTACTATATAGGGTAACTGTATACAGTCTCTTCTTCTTTATCTCTGTACAAAGTTAATATTTAATATACTTAGTAAGATACTTAATACAGAGCTTACTTTTAACGATATCTAGAATACAGTAAACAATACTATAATTAAACAGATTAGGGAAGGGAAGCAGGGTAACTATAGCTAAAAGCAGATTACCTAGGGTAATCTTAAGAAGGCTGTTAACCTACATTAATTTAAAAAGCCTAGGGCCTGAAAGATTTAGAGCTATAATATATAGATTAGCTAGGATAGCTTCTGCTATAAATACAGTAAGGGTATTAACCCTAATAATTAAGATAATAATAAACCTGGTGCTAGTAGCAATAACGATAATAATATTACTAACCCTACTCCTTGTATTTAAACTATATCGCCTATACCTACAGTAATCCCTAGCCCTGATATCAATATAGGCAATACAGACGATATCTAGGGTCTTCCTCTGCTAGAGCATATAGAGATAGAAGATATCTTTCCTAATCCTTCCCTAGCAATAGCTATTATATTAGCCCCTACAGTAGCAGTAGCAGTAGTCTCGTATAAATTACCTACTGATTATATATATACGATTTAATATAGCAGTATAAATTAGGTTATTAATAATACTGTTAAGACAGAGACTCTTTATACGAAGCTGGTTATATTGTAGACTATTAGGAAGATAATCTATTTAATTAGTATAATCAACAAGCAGATACTTTACCATAAGTATATATTTAAGCTCTTTAAGCTATTCGATATAAATACCAATAGTAAAAGTTATAAGCAGCTTACTATATATATCAGCTATCTATACTATTATTTAGATTTATTTAACTAAGTTCTGAGGGATAAGCCTTAGTTTTAGCCAAAACCTAACCTAACTACTGATAGTAACTATAGCTTTTACTAATAGGCCTATATCATACCTTAGCCTTTAATCGCTAACTTTACTAAATATACCTAGCTTACTTTACTTAAGCTAATTTACTGTATCTTACCTAATATAAACCAGGGATCTTAGGGTACTTTAGCAAAATAGCTCCCAGAGCAGATACAGTATAACAGTACGATTATTATTCCTGGTCTATTTAGCTACCTCTCTAATAATTAGGATAGAGACTATCCTAAGGGTATTATACCTCTGATCTAAGAGAAGATCGATATATATAAATACTACTTCTGCTAGCAACCAAACCGCCTATATCTTAGGTAGAATTATATAATATAGTATACTCTGGGCCAGCAACTTATTCGCCAGGATATAGCTTACTATCTATACTATATCTATTTCCGGCCTGATTATACGTATCGACTGATTTTATTCCTATATTATATAAAGAGTATACAGCCTAGTAAAAAAACCTTCTTTCGCTATATCAATATCAATATTGATAATTTTATCCAGACCAATTATGGTAGCAGTATCTTATAAGGCTCTGTATCACTAACGGATAAAAACAACTAAAACTATACAGAGATCTTATCTAAGATATACTACTATATCAGAGAATGGTAGAATAACGTTAAAATACATTATACTGAGCAGGACAAAAAGCAAAAGAATAGGTTGGTATAGGGGATTAATATAACTATATAGACTCCTAGGGATACTATAAAGTATAAAACCCAGTAGACAAAGTAGGTATATAAAACCCTATAATATTATACAGTATCCTTACTAACTAACTAGGTCTAATAGGTCTATAAAGCTAGGGATATATAACTTAGCCTCCCTACTATCCCCTATAGCTCTACTAGGCTAGTAACTACTATTCACTATACTATTCTTCTATAGTATATTCAGGTATATAATAATAGTATAACTTTAGATACTCTAGAGTCAGAATAGTAGGAGAACCTCTCAGTAGCCTATTAGGATCTATTACCTACCCCTAAGACACTATCAGGCTATATATCTGTAAAGTATAGTAATATAGCCTATACTTTTCTGGCTACTGCCTAATTACTAACAATGACAGAGATATTATCTTGTTTAGTAGGACAGCAAAAGTAGATAAGCCCTATAGTTGCTGGTAATCTTAATATTCTCTTTAGGCCAGATTCAGATCAGGCCTAGGCTATAGTTTATAACTAGCGTAAGGTTGCCTATCAGCGCTTTTTTATTGTATATCAAAACATAAAGGATATAGAGAAGCGTATATTTGGTAATAATTCCTTCTTCTACCATAAGGAGACAGGTCTACCTATAAATCTAGCTACTACTGCTAGTAAGACAGCCGCAGAGGATTATAATAACAATAGCTCAATAGTTAGGGATAAGGAGATATTAGAATTAAGGGTCTAGACAGTCAGTTTTCAGCAGAGTATAATATAAGGACTAGTTCAAATAGTATTATACTAAATATAAATTCTTTTAAATTATATAGCATATAGGATACTAGTACTGAGTACCAATACCTTAATTATTAAGAGTATACTTATAGAAGGGGAAAATTTATAAAATAAAAACAAAACTTATACGGCCATAAAAAACGTATAAGGCTAATAGTATTGTTGACAAGTTATATACAGTTTACCTTCCTAAATAGGCAGGTCACAGGCCTGCCGGGCTTTTTTAGCGGCCTGCGGCCCAGCCTGTAGGCTGTAGGCCCATAGGCTCGGGCCTAAAACTTAGGCCCGCAGGCCGCTAGTCACAGGCTACGGGCTTCCTTAGCGGCCCGCAGCCCGGGCCGCAGGCTACTAAAAAAGCCCGGCCCGTGGGCTCGGGCCCAAAACTGAGGCCCGGCCCGGGCTTTGGCAAGGTCTACTGATATCTTTGCCTAGTTATAGATCTCTAGCCTAATAACTTAGTAATTATTATAATTCTAATTCTTCTCTTTTAACTAAAGATTAAAGATAGTATTCTCTATATATTAAAACTCTATATCTTCCTATAGTAGTATATAGTCTAAAGTTACTATACCCTCTTCTTCTACTATTTAACCTAAGACTAAATCAGTCCTAGATCAGTATAAAACCCCTATTAAACCTAAGCTAGATTAGATATCTATTTATAGAGCTACTATATATAAAACTAATATATTACTTTCTCTCTCTTATAGAATATAAATCAGGAGAATTATAGATAAACCTATAACTAAGAGTATTACTAAGCCTAAAAATATTAATATAGATAGTCTAAAGAAAAGAAATATAAACTAAAGTATCTTAAAGAATATTTAGTAATCTAGATCTATAATAAAGAGCTTTCTGCTTAAGTCTTAGAAAATATAAATACTAAAATCTTTCTAGATAATCTATCTATAAATTATAAAAAAACTAAGACTAAAAAGTATAAGAAAATAGAAGATTTTAAGGTTAATAAGTTTAAAAGATTCTTTAGTCTTTAAAAATAAGAAAACTAACTTTTTAACTTAGATATATCTTCTAAGATAATCTAAAAGTCTATAAAAATAAGGAAATAAAGATCTTAATAAAAGTTAAATATTTTAATTCTAACTATAAGAATAATTAGACTATCGAAGAGAAATATCTTAAAGATAATTATAATAATTATTTTAGTAGCTGGAAGTATTTTAAGAAATAAACTCTTACCTTAATATATAATAAAAATACTTTTACTAAAGAAGTTAGTAATAAAATAAAGTATTATTATTAATAACCTAATAAAGAACTAAAAGATCTTTTATAATTTTTTATAGATCTAAAATACTATCTTTCTTAGGTTTTTTAGAATAAATAAGCTTACTACTATATATTATAGCTCTATAGATATAGTTAATACTATATAATTAATAATATATAAAGATTTTTTCTAAAACTTAAGTATAATAAATAAAAAAAGTATAGAGTATTTAGAAATTTATTAAAATAAAAGTATATAAATAAAATCTATTTAAAAATAATTATAATTTAAGCTTAAAATATCTATAACTTAATAATTTATATCTAAATCTTTCTTATTTTAGTAGTAATCTTTATCTATTTTTTAAAAATAGTAATAATCTAAATAATCTACTTATTAGAGAGATTAACTAATTTATTAGAATCTTTTTAAATAATTATTTTAATAATAGTAAGCTAGACTATTAGATAAATAAATATTATCTACTACTAAAAGACTTAAAGATAAAGATATAAAAAGTTTACTTAGAACCCTAATATTACTATAATTATATTTAGTTAAAAGATTTAGAAAAAATACTAAAGTTAAACTAACTTCTATAAATTCTAACTTCTAGCCTTAAGTAGAAATAATTATCTATCTCTATATTCTAATTCATATCTAATATAATATTAAAAAATATATAGATATTAATATCTATATAGAGATAGACCTTATTAGTTATAAATTTATTTAGAAATATTATTTTAATTAAGCTAAGTATAATACTTTTTTTTTTAGAAATAGTAGGCTAATTAGGTATCTCTATCTATAGTATATAGACTATTTTAATTACTATATATAATTCTTAGAGAACTAAATAAAAATTTTTATATCTCTATATTAATTATTAAAGATTAAATAAATTTTCTATTAAAAATTAGTATTCTCTATCTTTTATATTAGAGAATTTTAATTATTTTTCTATAGTTAGATATCTTAATAAAATTAATATATAAGATATATACTATTAGATCTATATTTAAAAATAAACAAAATAAAAAAAATAAAAAATAGGTTTCTATATAAGATATAGTTATTTTAAATATATAATTATACTATTTAGCTTTACTAATATACTAATAATATTTTAAAGCTATATTTATACTATACTTTATAGTCTCTTTAATATTATTTATATTATATATTTAGATAATATTTTTATCTTCTTTAAAATCTATAAAAAGTATATAGAATACTTTAGTCTTATACTGAAAAAGCCAAAAAAGTTTATAGCTTTATTATTAATTAAAATAATATTTCTATAGATCTAGAATAGATTTAAATTATTTAAAAATAAAAATAGCCTATATTCTATAAAAATATCTAAATCTTTTTAGAATTCTATAACTTCTATTAAAGATTTATTAGAAAAATTCTTTATATTATTATCTATAGAATTCTTTAAAAAAATTAAGGATAAAAAGAAATTAAGAAATATTAAGCTAAATAACTATAAATTAAAAGTATTTTAAAATCTTATTAAATTTTTTTAACTATATCTCTTTTATAATACTTTAATTTAAAGAAATCTATCTAACTTTTAAGACTAATATATTAGATTTTAGAATAACTAAAATCTTTTTATAACTAAATAATTAAAGAATATAGTATTTTATTATCTTCTAATTAAAGAAATTTTTTCTATAAAATGGAACAATATAATATTAGATTAAAAACTATTTATAATAATTTATTTATTTAAATATTTATCTTTAATATTTTTTAATTTTATAATCTATTATTGTTTAGATAAAATAAATCTAATAGATAGATTATTCTAAACTTTTAGTAAAGAAAAGTCTCTATTAACTAAAAAGATTTTAAATCTAATTTATAAATAAATTATAGCTTTATTATCTATAAAAGTATAGTAATTTTCTATAGATATAAAACTATTTAAAAAGAAAAATAAAGAAAAATAAAGATTAATAATTATAACTATATTAGTCTATAGAAGTCTATTATTATTTTTCTCTCTAATTATAAATAGTTTAGTTAATAATATAAAGTTAAAGCTAATCTAAATTTAAAATAATAGTATTATTCTTATAGATTAGAAAACCCTAAAAAAGTCTATAGATAAGTTTAATAAAGCTAATTATTTAGATCTAAAAAATAATAAAGAAGATTTTTTAAATTAAGACTATAATATAACTAAGTTTCTTCTAAGTTAGGATTATAATATAATATATTATAAAAATTTAAATTACTTTTAATTTATATTTTTTAAATAATATTTACTATAACTATAAATAAAGATTTATTTATAGATAAATCTATAAGAAAACTAAAACTATTAGTTAAAAAACTTTAAGATAAGAATAAAGTAGTTTAGAAAAGAATTAATATGATTTTAAAAAATATTCTATAGAGAAAATATTAGAGTCTTAAGTCTAAAAAGCTTCTATATTATAAAGAGTATCTCTATATCTTTATTATATAAGATCTAAAGTAAAAACTAATTAAGCTTTACTATAGTAAATAACTTATAGAATATTTTAGAAAATTATATATAGAAAAGCTTTTGAAAAGAAAATTTTATTAGAAAAAGCTACTAAAGAATATATAAAAATATATTATAATATATCTAATATATTAAAAAATTAAAGTACTAAAGTATTAATCTTATAGAAAATTCTAATCTCTTTTAATTCTTTATTAGCTATTTATAAAGCTAAGTATAGACTTTATTATACAACCTTTTATTATAATCTTTAAAGATAAAGAATATAATATAATTTTAATAATTATTTACTAACTTAAAAATTTTTCCAAATTTCTCTCTGTATTATTAATAATAATATTAGTAAAAAGTCTTACTAAATTTTTCTTTAATTAAATTAAACTTAAATATAAAAATCTAAAAAGAATTATATCTAATTAAAGACTTATCTTTTTAAGCAGATTCTAGTTATAATTTTCTAAGATTAAGCTCTAATTCTCTATAATGTTCTATCTCTAAACTAATAGATGGATAGAAAGACTTAACTAGGTTTTAGAAGATTATCTTAGGTATTTTATTAATAGAGAATAATTAAATTAGGCTTAACTTTTTAAAATAGTATAGTTTATATATAATAATACTATTAATATATCTACTAATAGAATTTCTTTCTATATACTACTAAAATATAATTCTAACTTCTAAATCTAAGCTCTAAAATAATATTTTTAAAAAAGCCCTAAATACTAAAGAGTAGATAATTTATCTTTAAAATATTTATAAAGAGACTATAAAAAAGCTTTAAATTATATAGAAAGTATAGTAGAAGTTATATAATAAAATCTATAAGTTAAAAAACTTTAAAGTTAAAAGTCTTATTTTTTTAATAAAAAATCTTTATTTTAAAGGCTAAAGAAAAAAATTATTTCTTTAGTAAATTAGATCTTTTTTAATATTCTTATAAAGATTAGTACTTAGGTATACTGTATTATATTATTAGAAAAATATTTAAAACTATATAATATTTTCTCTATCTTTCTCTTTAAGCTATAAAATAGCTAAAATAAAGATAATTTATGAATACTAATACTAAAACTTAAAAATAACTATCTCTTGGCGAAATCAACTTTCTGCTCTATCTTAATAACTAGAGGTCCTATAGACTTCTTAATATATTTAACTGGTCTACTATATTAAGAGCTGTATTTTGATATAGGGTTTATCTAGTCAAAATAGCAGCTGTTAATATAGTATGATCGGACAGTAATTTTATATTTCCTGACCGGCGAAAATACTAAAATTATTGTATATCTGCTGTAACAGCAGAATAAGATAAACCTATCTATACCTATACATAGGTACCTATACTACTAATATCACTAAAGCTACTAAAACTAAAACTAAAGCTACTAAGACCCTTTTAATAGAGAAGATTACTAAGGATATCTATCAGATACTTAAATATATTAACTAGAATAAACTAAAGTAGCTCTCTGATTAGTTTATTATTAGTTTTATTATCCTTATTAAATAATTTACTACTGCTAATATCTGCTAGGTACTACTAATAACTAAAATACTGTTATTTAGAAGATACAGTAAGTAATTAAAAAGCTTATAGCTATTATAGAAGAAATAAGCACTAAGATTACTAAGATTAAATCTACTATAATCTTCTACTTTTTCTCTTTCTTTTTCTCTATTATCCCTATATGGGTAGCTAGATATTAGGGTATCTATGACTAGGATATCTCTAAAGCTATCTCTTTCTTCTATTAGATATACTCTACTATATTATCCTCCCTTAGTGTTAGTAATATAGAGCTCTATAAGGATCAGAAGCTAATTATTAACGTATAAGATAATGCCTAGAAGGCCTAGGGTATCTTTATTCTAAAGGTTATTAAGCTAGCAAATCTTTAACAGAAAGATTATAAAAGAAGATAATATTATATTCCTAGGGGGCTTAGTATACTTTACTATAGCCTAGAAACTATCCTTAGGTAATATTATAATAGAGATAAAGTCTATAGCTACTATAGATATTCTCTAATGGTATAATAAATATAAAGAATAGCTAGCAGTATTTAGTAGAGATACTATAGTACCTACAGTAGGCCTCTTATTAAAACCAGATACTATTCTAGCTATAGCTTAGCTTCTAAAGACTTATAATAACTATACCTAGAGACTATTAGCAGAGATTAAGTATATTAGATAGTTAGTATAGCCAGAGGCTAGTAGTGATAGTTACTAAAGGAAGGCTATAATGGTTGTTAAGCTTAATTCTCTAATTACTACTAATTAGATCTTAATATAGGGTATTAACTAAGATTTAGTTATCTATCTAGTAATATAGTTCTATAGAGAGAGGAGGATTTGTTAATATATAAAGTACTAATAATTTAGGTATATTTAGTCTTATTATTTTTTTCCCTACTATTAATATAGATATTATATAAAGGACTATTTAATCTAGGACTATTCTTTAAATAATAATCCTTCTATACCTATTTCCTATATAAACTATAGCCTATAAGATTATAGGCCTACTAATAAAGTCTATAAAGTATATAGGCAGGTTATTCTATAATTAAAAGAGATCCTTACCTACTGCCTATCTACCTATTATATATCTAAATACTTCTAGGAGTAGGATAAGCAGGGTAAGTACTATATATAGGCTAATAATATCTAGATAATAATAGATAGTACTAGCTTTTAGAGTACGGCAGAACAGTAGGCTTAGGCTTAACTTATAGTATTATAAGCAGCTTTAGCATATATTCTAGTTTCTTTAGAGGCCCCTAGCCTTAAAGTATCCTAATATATGCCAGGATTAGCGCTAGCAGTACTCACTATTAGCTATAAAAAATACCCTAGATATTCTAAAGGCTTAAAGAATAAGAATAATACTGTCTTCTCTGTAGGCTAATTCTAACCCTCTATAGATATATAACTTATTGTTTAAGTAAACTATAGCTCCTATACTGTCTCTGTTTAAGATAATACAGAGGAACTACCTTATAATATTAATAAATATACTTATTTTAAAAAAGATCTCTCTGATAATGAAGCTATAGCTAAACCCTAATACAGACCTATTAAATTAGTCTAAATAGCTCTTATTACTGTATCCTTGGCTAAGTACTTTTATCTAAAATATACTATTACTAAGCCTAAATTACTCCTTAATAAATAATAGCTTTTAGATACCTAAATTATAATCTCTCTGGCTACTAAAGAGCTAGAAAAAGAGTTCTATAATATATTAACAGAGAGTAAGGGAGAAGATAATTTAAATTAATAAATTTTTTCTATAATATTTAATATAATATATAGAAGAATAAAAATATAGTAATAGTAGTATTCCTACAGAAATATAAGGTATAGAAGATAGATATTATTATTATCTAAGAGCCTTAGTAGAATAAGTATTCTAATACTACCTATTAACCTACTATAGTAATATACTAATTATTTTTTCTAAGGAGTCTTAGCACTAAGGATATACTAGTATATATATACTTATATATATCTAAAAATATTAATCTACTAATATAGTTATACTAAGTAATTAATAAAGACTACTAATTACTTAAGCTTTACTACTCTTAAGGTAAGGATTAGATATATTTCTTTATCTATAATATATATTAATAATTAAATAATAATGGTATACTTAATACTCCCTACTACCTAGGCCTAGCTCTAGTACTAAAATAATACCAAATATATTATTATAGATAATTTTAACCGTTATTATTAGTTATAGGGGGGCCTAAATACTAAAAGAAAGGCCTTATCTAAATAATTACTAAATATTCTAGATAACTATATCCTTAAGATAATTAATAAACCAGAAATAATTATCTAGGATTAAGCCAAAAATAACTAAACTAATGATAAAGAAAATAGTATAGATACTAACGATAAGAAAGAGGAGGATCCACTCTATCCTCTCTATTCTCCATATATATATATACTATAGTATAAACCTTATTCTTATTCTCTCTGTCTATAATAATCTATAATTAACCTTACTATCCTTAGTTCTATCCTTATTAATTATATATTTAAATAAGAGTAGGTAGATAATATAGAGTATCAGTTAGATTATTATCCTCTCTATACCCTAATTAATATTAATACTCTTCTTTCTATACCCTCTCTATATTAGAATTAGACTAATACTAATAATAAGATATTAGCAGAGATAATTAAGATATAGATAGTAAACTAGAACCTATCCTATACTATACCCCTATACCTAGATATTAAATTTTACGTATTCCTATATATAATACAGGCTATAGTTAAGGTATCTATTTCTTAGATAAAACCATCTATGTAGGTAAACCCTGCTTTTAATAATAAATACTAAATAGCTACTAAAGAATATTACTATCTCTATAAGTACTTCTAGTACTTATAGGACCTACTTAACCTTATACTATAGAAGGCTAGATACTCAGTAAAAAGATACTTAATTAAAAAGAAACTATAAACTAACTATCAGAGGTAAGTTTAGAAGATAATTAAGGCAGGCCCTATAGGTTTATAGTAATTATTAAAATAGGCTTATTGCTAGATAGGAGTATATAAAGTATAAATTATTCTTTTAATTAAAAACCTCTCTAAGAAAGGTCTTATAGAGATAATAATAGAAAAGGTATAGATATTTAGTACTATCTTTTTTCTAGATCCCCCCCCTCCCTACAGATCTATCTAATTTAGATAGATTTAAATATCCTAAACAGCTTCAATTTCTGGAGATAACTATCCTTAAGATTATTAAAGTAATTAAAGCTATACTACCTTATAAAGCCTCTAGAGATAATAGTATTTCTAACCTTCTATAGTATAAGTTGATTTAGATCTCTGTTATTATAGATATACTATATTAGCTCTTTAACGTATATCTCTATATTAGTTATAATCTCTTCTACTTTTAATACCCAATTATAGTAGTCTTCTATAAGGCTGGTAAACCTAATTATTAGTAAGTAAAGATATATTAGCCTATAGCCCTACTAAATATCCTCAGTAAAGCCTTTAAATTAGTGGTTATACAGCAGATTAGCTATATAGTTAACTAATATATACTGTTTTTAAGTACATATCTAAAGGGCTATAAAAGTATCTCTACTGAGTATATAATATATCTCTTAATTAATTATATCTTTAGTGCCTAGGATAAAGGCTTAATAGCTATACTATTATTATTTAATATATTAGATTTCTATAATAATATATCCTATATCTAACTACTCTGTAACCTCTATAAGCGCTAGCTTAGGCAGCTAGTACTATAGGTATAGGCCTTCTTAACTAGATAAACCACTAAGATCTATATACTAGAGAGTATCTCTAAGGCTATTCTAACTCTAATAAGAATCCCCTAGGGCTTTTCTATCTCCCAAATCCTCTACCTTATCTATAATACTAATTTAATTAACAGTAGTACTAAACCTAAGCCTGAGATTACTGATACTAGCACTAATACCAGTACTGATATTAGTAATAATACTAATACTGATACTAATAATATTATAATTAACAGATAGATAGATAATATAAGTACCCTAGTTATTAGAGACAGTAAGGAAATAAACCTATACTTATTAAGGAAGAAGAGTAAGTATACTAATATATAGGTATAGAGGTATATCTCTATATTTAATATTAAAAAGTATACTTTTGTCTACTTTATTAATCCTTATACTATAGCTATAACTCTATCTATACCTTAATACCCCTCTTTTATCCTATTAAATACTATAGTTACTACCTTAACCTAGAACTATTCTTTTAGTAGTATTAGGCTAAGATAGTAGCTAAGGATAGAATTAGCCTCTATACCATTTAGAGCCTCTCTGGTTTAATCTAGGGGGGGGCTCTATAATAATAATATAGTAGTTATACTAAATAGTAATTATTCTCTAGATATTATTTAGTATCTCTATAACCTTTCTAATAATAGTAAATAATTAGCTTACTAAGGCTAAAGACTTTAGCTAGATATAATATAGTATAGTATACTTGATTAGTAGTACTTTTAAAATAATAGTATAGTCAGCCCTTAAGGTTAAATACTATCTGTAGCTAATAGTTATCCTAAGAAAATAATTACTATAGAAGACAGTAATTTACCTATAGATAGACCTAAGGGCTATAATACTAATTAATATACTTAACTAATAATAAGTAGCTAAAAAAGTCCTCTTAGGATAGTTACTAATAAAAACTTCTATTTAGAGTAGAAAGAATAGATACTTAATAGCTCCTCTGCTAGAACTAATAGATATAGAATAGAAAAGTTATAAGATGTTTTTCTAATATCTTTAGAAAGTATCCTCAGTAGTAACTGTTAAAGAGAGAGAGATAGCAGAAGAAAGCTATAGAAAGATCAGTATAGATAGTATTAGTAGTAGAACCCTAATTATCTTTATTATTAGTAGTAGCTTTTAGGGCTAAATCAGTACTATAGCAGTAATAATAGGCTTAGAGACTAAGCAATACCTTAGCTAAATAGGTATAGAGAAGATAGTAACTATATATATAGCAGAGCTTTAGAGATAGAAGATAGCTCTTAAGCTTATAATTAAATACTAAGATAGATATTATTAAGTAGTAGTATTTAGTAATAGTCAGACTATACTCTAGGCCCTAATCTGGCTATATATATTCTTTAGTTAAGTATTCCTCTAAGGATATTTTAAGTTACTTTAGTAGCTTTAGGTATTAGTAGAATTCTAATAGATATCTATATACTAAAGGATAGGAGATAATAAGATTACTAATAAAGTAGTAAAGAAGATAATACTTAGTCTATTTAAAAGGCCTAGTATCTAAGAGCCTAACTAGAGCTATTATACTTACTTATTATATATTATTCAATTATTCAATTTATACCTTACTTTATTTCTAAAAAAACATTCTTATTTCTTAGTCTTTCCTAGATATTTACTAAAAGCCTAAATAATCTATATTTTAAGTTCTTTCTTAAATAATTAAATAACAGTATATATTATTGCCTACTTTTCTAGTAAGTATTTCTTTAGTTTATAATAGCTTTATAAGGGGAATTTTAATAATACTATAGTTTATACTCTTTTATAAGCTATTAGTATTGATTAAATCTCTTTATTTACTTTTAGGACTAATCCTAACTAAAGGAGTACTTTTACTTAAAAGATACTCCCCCTAAGATAGCTATAGAATGCCTGTTTTAGTTAGGATATACTACTATATAAGATTTGGGGATAAAGTTATATAGTTTTATATGATTATGGATAACAATAGTTATATATATAATGAATTAGTATAGTACAGTGAGTATACTAGACCTATTAGACAGTTCTAAGATTATAATAGGAATATTTTATTAATTAATCTATAACTACTAAAATTATATTATATCTATCTAATTTTAGTACTTTAATAATAAAATTAATTAAAATTTATTCCTATAGTTATATTAGTATTTCTAAGTTCTATAACTTACTATATAGAATATATTATAATATTTTATTTCTTTAATAAGTATTATATTATTTAACATATTTTCTAATCTTTCTATATATACTGGAAATATAGTGGTTTTTTAAAGGATATTCTACTCTTTCTCTACTCTTATATACCTATATATTGTAACTGGCCCAGCCTGATTATATTCTGCGGCTTTACTGCTCCTGTTTACTTTGTTATATACTACCCTGTACTCCTTATTATATATCTGTTAGCTAGTCTCCTTTCTTCTTCAAGCTTAATATAGACAGTTTATAATATGACCCTATTAACTCTAAGCCTGGCTATAGCCCTTTACATATATTAGTCTCTATTATATAGTTAGGTTTCTACTAAAAATATCTGTATAACTGTTAGTTATACCAAGGTAATATTTAATTCTATAATTATATCGTACTAAGGTCTTTCTACCTATTATATTTATTACCTTATTAACTCTTTTATACTAGTAGAGAATATAAGATTCCTACACTCTTAAGTTAATTAGAACTTAATAATTTACCTCTTCTAGACAGGCTCTCTATATCTTAAGTACTAATACGATAGCTAATAATCCTTTATTTTAGATATTATATTTGATTTCTTTAGGTATTATTTTCATTGACTAAGATATAATTAGTTATAGTTTTCTATTATTCTTTAGTCAGATAGGTTATACTTAAGTATATAGTCTAATATATTAGTTTCTACTAAATATAGTTTTTTCTAGGTTAGCTAGTATAAGTATTATTTATTTAATAGATATATTTTAAGGTTACTTAGCGAAATAATGGTATACTTATAAGTTAATACGTAAGGATTATCTAGTAGTATAGGGTAACTAGGATTTTACTAGTAGAGCTATATAGATAGTTTAGAATGTTTTAGTAATATAGTATAAGAATTAGTATTAAATAAACTATAGGGTAGTAATTATTTTATTTTCAATAGACTTATACTAAATAGTTACTACCTATCTAGAGCTGTAGAACTACGTTTTATATATTAGAGGTATAGTATAGTAATCCTCTATATTATACTAATAATTAAGTAAAGTATAGCTTCTAGATATATACTATACTTATAGTAATAGATATCCTAGGATTTATATAATAGATAGTTATTAAGATAGATGCTAAGGTACTTAACAACCCTTTACAGCTTTATCTTTATACTATTATATAGATATATATAGTTATTTATCTAGGGTAAACTATAATATATAGTAGGTAGTCTAGCATTTATAAATCTTTATATTGTAGTTTGAAAAACCAATAGTTATAGAAATAGTATTCCTTAGCTAAAATAAAGATATTATTAATATAACTAATTATTATCAACCAGGTATACCTAGAGCCTATTCTATAGTAGCTAGCCTAGTTAAATAAATAGAGATTATTTACTAGATTAGTATAATAGATAGAGAAGTAGTAAAAGAGAGAAACCCTATAGAATACTAATAGTTACTAAAGCCTTATCTATTAGGCTTTTCTATAGTAGTAGTTTGATAAATAAATTAATAAAGAAGCTTGTACTATAGTTAATAATTAGTATGTCTTAAGTATCTGCCTATTACTATTATTAGTATTGTAGTAAATTTTTATATAATAGTAATAGATTACACTACTAATAAATTACTTTTTTGTTCACTATAGATAAAAATTTTAGGGTTATAAACTAAGAAAATAGTAGATAGCTATATTACATATACTATCTTTGATAAAGAATAAGCCTAGTAAGCCTTATTTACTTCATATTATCCTAGTACTAATAATTTAGTCCTTGAAAGCTAACTATAGCCTTAGGATTTTTCTTCTTTGAATAATAAATAGAGTATATAAATATTATATTATTCTTTATTTTAGTATTATTTACTAAGGCTTTTCTGCGCGTGTGGGTCAGCCGGGGGTCAACAAAATTCTGCTCTCAACAATCATAATATTGCTATTTTGATTACTACTACCACTACTACAGCACTTGGCGAGTGTAGTATAATTAAAATTTGTATCCAAACTGTTTGTTTAGTTGCTAGTAATAGAAAAAACCCCAATATCACTGTGTTAGTGTATGAATATAATGTTCCAATACAGTGGCTTTAGGCCACTACCTCGGTCGCATATCTTACAGCACGCGCTATATAGCCTATAAACGTTTAAATAAGTAATAGGAAATAGAATAATATATAACATAATTTTCTATTATTTAATAATAATAATAGAGATCAAAAATATTTTCTGATCAATAATCTCTATAACTCAATATCTTAAACTATAATAATATACCTATAACAACTAGATATATTAAAAAAACAAAACTTATAAGACTCTTTATTTTTACTATTCTTATGATACTATAAATAAAATATAGTAATTGTTTGGTAGTAATATGATTTAAATAGTCAAAATAGCAAAATACTGATTATTAAGAGCAGAATTTCGTTGACTCCCGGCTGACCCACTCCCAGAAGGAGTATGTCAGCCTTAGGCTTAAGGCATCTCAGTATAACGTGGTTGGTAAGCGAGCTGCGCATACAAGCGAGCTGCGCAGCCGCCCACTTCTTCTACCTATTCATATGTATATATCAACCAAAACGCCTTTATATTCATTATTATCTATTTGGACAAGAATTCTTCTTATGCCCTATTTCACTGCAATTGCCACATTTAGGTAGGGCCCGTTTCTTTGGCTCTTGCGTACCCTGCGCTGGTGGCATGCGTGGACCTGGTATTGCCCGAAAGAACGCATTATGAGCTTCCTCGAGCTCTAGTGCTTCTTGAACAGATAGGCCATCCTTGTGGGCTATCCATCTAGTCGTACGAGCACGCTTTTTCTTTTGTACAGTATTTTCATCACATAGCTGCTTATTCTCTGCCTTAAGTAAGATACCGTTTTGTATCGCAATTTGACAGCCTTTAATAAGCTGGTTTAGTGCAGCCTAGGAAGGTAATAGAGGACTTTTTAAGCGTCGGTTTAGGAAAGCTTTAATCGAGGATGCTTATTTATAAAGCTTATTGACGTTTATAGGTATATATGGGCAAAATATGCTTGCTTGACTACTGCGGCTTAGGGGTAGTATAGGTGTCCGAAGTCAAATATTAAGCTCTGATAGTACTGATTCAGGATTAAAAGGTACTATTCCAGCTGCTCGAAAGCTATTTTAAATAGTATCTGACTTAAATGTATCGATACAAGCTTATAGATAAGCTGTAAGGAAATTAAGTTTATCGATATGGCTGATCCCAAGTCGTATTTTCTGGCCGACTAAATTGCCGTATATATGTTTTAAAACAGCAAAACATCTAATATCGAGTGGTTGTAAAAGATATAAAGAATATATAGGCATACAAATCAGTATAATATTATAATCTGTACAGATTTGGTCGAATTCTGGTATAAGATGACTTCCGTATCTATCAAGAATTAAGAGTTGATATCGCCCGTATATACGATGATTTGTTGATAGAATAAATTACTTTTGAAGCCAGCGAAGACCTATTTCGTTGGATATCTATCTATTTATACTAACTTCAAAGTGCCAGTCGTACGGAAGCTCTTTAAACCATGCTTAGTTATATTGCTTACCCTTAAAGATAAGTATTAGTGGAAGAGCCCATCCTGAAGCACTGATTAACTCAATTACGGTTACCTACTTACGATTTCCTGGCTATAAAACTGATCTCCGACCGTAGTATTCTGATCGAGTAATTACTTTCTGAGTCGTACAGAGGCCTATTACGAAACCAGTCTCGTCAAAGTTATAGATATCATCTGTAAGGATACCGTATTACTGAATCGTGGTTTAAACGAGATCGAACCACTCCTGGATAATCTTTGGATCTTCTTATAGTACTTGCTGATAGTTATATCGTCGTAAATAGCGAGATTTAAGCTCTGGATAACGTTGTGTAAAGTTATATACCCATTTTTTGCCGACAGTTTGGATAGGGGTAGAACCGCGCTTCGCAAGAAGCAAATTAGCTATTTCTCGTACGTAAGCTTGTGTAGGGGCAGCTCTACGTCGATCTAGTGATAATATCCGTTGCTGAAGAAGTTCCTCTTCAATCTGTGTCAATTTATGATAGTTTGCGCGAGTTTCAGCGCGATTTGTAGTACCGTGGAGTCGTGTACGTAGTGTAGATTCGGGTACATGAAAGCGACGTGCTGTTTCGCGTATAGATATAATTTCTTCCCTTTGAATAGCCTGTATAGCAAGTAATATACGGCCCTCTCTCTCGATAGAGTCTTGGCTTGAATGGACGCGAGTTGGAGGCATGGTGCTTGATAGAAGATAGATGAACGCGGGAGGACGCGAAAAAGTGGGCGGCTGCGCAGCTCGCTTGCATGCGCAGCTCGCTTACCAACCACGTTACCGCCTCAGGTAACTATTATTAAAAATATATAAAGAAATAATTCTAGAACTATAAAAAATATAGATAAAAAAATAGTAAAGTAGTATAGAGTCTAATATTAGACAGATTATAGGATAATATTTATCTTATCCTTAATAGACTTATACTTTACTAAATAGTTAATAATTATCTAAAATAATAAGACTATAGTCTATATATACTAAAGATAGAGTATAGCTACTAACACTATACTATATTTATAATAGTAAATAATCTAAACTTTATATAATAAATAATTAATATCATTCCCGGCCAACCGGATGACCCTATCTAAAGTTATGTCTTCCTACTAATCTACCTAATTCAAACTACCTACTATACTACCATATTGTACTAAATTCTTACAGAAGTTGGCTAATAAAGAGGGCAAGATCTTATTAGCCTTTAACGATATTTAAAATAGCTGTATCAAATCTCTATATATAGCAGCTAAGCTATATAAAATACCCTTCTCTATACTGTAAGTATACGCCGATAGTCGAGTCTTAATAAGTTGATAAACGTCCAACTGGCTATAAACTGACCTAATTAGAAGAGGATTTACTTACTAAATAGATACTCTCTATAGATATACGTAGAGCAGCGTATAGGCCTGCTACTATAGGATAGATAGCTAATATTCTACTAGCTGTATATAGTAGCCAACCTCTGCCTACCGTTAGTAAGAATTAGCTATTAAAATTTGTTTAACGTTACAATAAGCCTTATATACGCTACTTAGTACAATATAATTACTAACGTATATTAAATAAAGACCTAAAAGCCCTATATACCTGGTTTATTACTGTACAAAGTATAATTGATAAGAACACTATATAAGCAGAGGATATCTATAAATTTAATAAGATAGGCTTTATAATAGGCCTTTTATCCTTACAGAAAGTAGTAAATTAAGCAGAATAATACCGTTAGAGATATATATCTCCTACAGCTAGGAAATTATAAATAGGTTACTTCTGTTAAAGTAATCTGTATAGATAGCTATTTACTACTGCTGTATATAATTTTTAAGGGTAAAGTAGCTATAGCTAATTAGTTTAAAAACCTACTATAAGACTAGTAATTTAAGGTCTCTGGTAATAGTTGGACTACAGATATAATTAGCCTATATTAACTATAGAAGCTTTTGATCCTATTGATAAATTTATATATATATATAGCTGATTTTATCTACTGATTCTTAACGGCTATAGTAGCTACCTTATACCCTGATTTAACTAATTATATATAGAGATCAATATTATACCTCTTTATATACCTTTGTATATATTATATCTGCTATAACTACTAGATATTAACTGCTTTATAGTTATTAAGAGGGTGTATAGCTATTTTATTAGAGATCTTATATACAGGGGGGTATAACTATATTAATAAATATAATTTCTTAGAGAACTACCAATATATACGGCTAGGATAGCTTTATAGCTAGTAGCCTAGTACTAGTCAATATAGAAAGAGTACTTTCAAAGCTTAATTTCTCTCTATAAACTCTGTTACCACTAAGTAGCCGACTAAGCAGCAGATCTAGCTAATTTATACCAAAAATACCTAGAACCATTGTTCAGCTATAAAAGTAAGTCTCTGTACTTAAGGATCTACTATACCAGCAGTTAAATAACCCTCTGAGCCTATTAAAAACTAGATTAGATCATATTATTAAATACCACTGTAATGCGCTATACAACACTGTATTACTTATACAGAAGAACACAAATCTACGTATGGCGAACAAGAAGATCATTAAGAAACACAATCGGTCAACTAGGTAGATAGTCTGCAAAGAGGGGTTGACCATTAAAGAGGACCTACAGCTACTTATACAGCTAGATCTGCTAGCAGAAGAAGCTATAGTAGATTTGTATATATAGGGCTTCACTAATTTATAAAGGTATATAGAAACTAAGCTTATATCTTTATACTCATAAGAATACTAGAAAAAAGTCTGGCTTTCTCTAAGAAAAAAAGAAAAATTAATAATAAGTTAAGTCTAAGTTTTGCAAACTGCCTAGTCAGGCAGATAGGCAGGCAACTAGGGCTCTGCCTAGGTATAGTAGGTATAGGGAGATTAGCCACAGGATTAAAACATATAAGAATCGCTATATCTAGCTGAATTAGTGGGTATTGGCTAAGATAATCGATTTTAAACTTTTATAATAGGGTTGTATAACCCAGTCGGGAGGGTGACCTGGTCGGGCGGGAATTATATTAGTTTCTAAAATATTATCTTAATATTTCTATTATATAGATAGGAATAGTTATCTATTTTAGTAGATAATATAGCTATTATATATAAATAAGGTGAATTATAATATATAGTAGATAATTTAGTATTAATAAACTTTTAAATATAATAATTTAAAACACTAATGATTATAGAAAATAATATTATTCTAGACTTAGATAAAGGTATTATTAATATAGCTAATTATTATTGTCTAAATATATCTAGGACTTACTCTATAGTAGCTAGACTAATTAAATAAATAAAGATTATCTATTAGATTAGTATTAAAAAGAATAAATATATAATATAAGATAGGAATGCTCGCTGGCAGTCTGTCAAGCAGACAGGTCGATCACAAGAGGACGAAACCACCATACTTGCAGAGTGCAGGAGAGTAGTAGACAAAGCGTGATACTATAAAGATATAACTAGCAAGATATTCAAATCTTCATAAATATATAATATACTGATACTGTAACCTTAGCCCTAGTAGCGTCAGCAGAAAGAATAATTTATAAGGGGGAACATATATATTATTATTAATATTATAGGACAAACGCTACTTATTCTTCCGAAACTAAAAAGCTTCCTTATTACTAAGGCCCTAATTATCTAACTCTAATATTGAGAGAAGAATATCCTATTATATACCACCCCCCCTGAAAAACTAACTGTCTTGGTTAATTCAAAACAAAACAAAAGAACAGAAATAAAAGAAACAAACAAAATAATATTATTATTAGTTTAGATAGTATCTCTGACAGTTACTCTATACTTTATCTATTAATTAGTACCTAGCCACTATAAGGAAGGCTAGCCTCTGCTGTAGGGGTAGGTTGCTATATATTTAACAGTAATTAAGATTTAGCAGAAGTATAAACAGGCTTATCTAATAACAGACCTAGTTCTTAGTCGTTAATAAGTATAACCTTCTTAATACAGTAGAAAAAAGAGTTTTTACTATATTCCTTCTTCTCTAAGTATTTAATTAGTTAAAAGTTACATAGATACTTATACTAAGCTTTCTCTTATTAGTTATAAATTATTACTCTTATAATCTTAGGTTCTTTTCTAAAAAGCTTATCTAATTTTATATATAGAGAGGGACTATCCTATCTCTGTTAGCCTACTAAATAGTTGGAATCCTATATTAGGCTATCTAGAAATATACTCTAGTAGTAAAATAAAATAGGATACTACTATACTAAGAAGAAGAATAACCAAAGAATATCTTAGATATAGGTATTAGTATATAATAAGTATCTGCTAGTTTCTCTTAGATATTTAATTCTGTACAGTCTAGAGTTTTAGAGTTATTCTAGATAGCTATATACTATAGGAGTCTGGTTTAGTATACTTATATAGTAGGGCCTGTTAATCTATAAGATAGTATAGAAAGAGAAAATTATATATTACTAATACTATAAATCTCTATTATCTATTAGATACTGTATATTTCTTTATCCTCCTTCCTCTATATAAAAGGTTTAATACCTAAGATAAAATTATTTCTAATAGGTCTATAGAACTAAATATCCTTCTATTATTTTACTAGATACTCTATCTTATATATACTTTTTAGCAGTAAGGTATAGTTCTGTTTATCTTCTTATATAAAGAATACTAATCTTTATAGTAGACTACTATCTTTCTGGCTATTAAGATAATTCTAGATATTAATATTAAGATACTAGAACTTAGTATATTTACTAATCTATATACTTTTTATATACTAAGGATATAAGATTAGATACTATATATAGTCTGGCTAGAAAAAGATATATACTATATAGTAAGATAGTTCTTATTAAATTAACTACTGAATATTTAAGTATTATATATTATAAAGCTACCTAAGCTTTTTTATTATATTACTTAGATAATAATAGTATAATTAAAATTCCTAATAAATAAATAGCTATAATCCTTCTAGTTATTATTCATTAAGATTATCTCTAGGCTATAAGAAAAGGTTTAGTACTACTATACTACTATTATTAAATATATTATGTACTAGATTAATATCTAAAGCCTCTTCTATATGGATCCTATTAGTTAAAGTCTCTATAGATAGTTATTTAGTATAAGATATAAAGTCAGAGATAAGTAGAATATAATACTAAAGATAGAAATAATAGAAGCTAACACTATTTTCCTATTAGAAACTAAACTATTAGGGATAATCTTTTATAAATTAATATTATACTAATATAATAGGGTAATATAGTTAACTAAATACTAATAGTTTTAAAAAGTACTTATTATTTATACTATATTAACTAATCTTTAGTATATTAGTTATAGAAAGTACTGATCTTAATATCTCCTAACCTTATTAGTCTTCTACTAAGTATATATAGGATAATTAGTCTTTTTTTTTATTTTAAAAAAGTCTTTATTCTTAAAGGCTCTAATTAATATAGATAAATATAGTAAATATCTATATTTTATTATTACTCTCTTTAGTAGTAGGATTAGTTTATATATATTATACAGATTATTTAGTATCTAAATAGTTATTTTTAGCCTCTAATTCGGTATTAGTATTAATATCTATTATATTAGTTAGCTTTAGAATATTAACTAAATATATACTATTAGCCTTCTTCTTATTATCTATATCTGAATCCTTAGATTCTTTAGTAGTAGTAATATTTTCTAGCTATAAACTACTCTTAGAGAAAGAAGATAAAATAGTAGCTTAATATTTAATTAGAGAGAGATTAAAGTCTTTATCTTTTAGATAGATAAAACTATCCTAGTCTAGTTAGAGATCTATATAATCTAGTTAATCCTATATTATTAGTAATAAGATATAGTAGTTATAGATATTAGTTAGGTTACTAAGCTCTATATACTTAGATTTTAAACTTTTATTTTCTTTTCTAAAGATATACTGTTTAATAATATAGTTATTAATTAACAGTTTAATATTATTATAGGATATATTAATATTTAGTAGCTTACTAATCTTCTTAGAGAATATATAGTTTATAACTTATCAAAAGAACTCTACTATATATCTGTCTAATAGATTATTATTATCCTATTTTATAAGTATATATTACTTATAGCCTTTAATTATTATAGTATTATTCTTCTTTTTTATAGCTTAATAATACCTTTTTATTACTGCTTGAACTCTATATAACTCTTATAATATTCTTTCTATAGTTTCTTAGAACTAATATAGTTAAATAGTTTATAAATCCTATCTTTAGTAACCTTATAGACTTTATTTAGCTTCCTGTAATAATAAAGTAATATATTATTTTTATCTTTCTATTAATATCCTTATAGGGTTTTAATTATATTATTAATTATATAAACCTTTATTCTATTAATAATTAGTCTTTCTAAAATTAGTATTAATATTTTTTTGTTCTTATAGTAGTCTAGGTAACAGAAATAAAAGTATTTATTTAAGATATAGATATAGCTATAGTATTTTATATTTAGTTCTTAGAAGTAAAGGTAAAAGAAATTAGACTTTAGTAAATAGTTTACAATACTGATTAAATCTATTAAAAATATAGGTTTAAATCAGAAAATAATAAATAAGGCCTTTAAAGAAACGAAAAATCTATAAGTTTTAAAGGACTATATAAATAAAGAAATAGGTTCTTTTCTCTCTTCCTTATTTTAATATCCCCTAGTCAAATTATAGGGTTAAATTATAGGATCTTAAATAGCTCAATAGTATTAGGTAAGGATTAAAGCAGGTTCTAAAATAATAGAATAGATAAAGCAATAATAAAAGAAGGTTAGAAAGGAGAGAGAGAAAGTTATGTCTATTTTAAGGATAGCTTTCTAATTAGGTTAAAGTAAATAATTAATAAGGCTATAAGACCTTAATTTCTTACTAGAAAATAATATCCTACTTTAGGATAGTCAATTATCTATCCTATTCTTCTTAGTAATAGTCTACTTTATTATTATTGTAATTATACTTATAATATTCTAACCTATTCTTTATACTACTACTATTCTTAGATACTACTATAACTTCTTCAACCTTTTAGATATCTGATACAATTATACTATAGTAAGAATAAAGTTTCTTTATAATTATTTAGATTATTGTAAGAATAAAACTTCTTTAGTTAATAATTATTAAATAACTCTAGTTAATAGATTAGGTCCTATAGTACTATACTATTAAGCTTACTTAGTAAATATAAACTACTCTTAACTATTAAATATAATGAGATCCTAGCTAATAGAATAATAGTTCTATTTTTAAATAATATTCTATACTGTAAATAGTATTATATAGAAGAGTAAGATTACTCTATTTAAATTAGTTATTCTAAAGTAGATAATATTTATTAAAGTAATATATATTTACTTCTTTTAAATAGTATATACAGAGAATTATTTTCTAATATTTTAGTCTTACTTTTAGAATTACTGTAAAATCGGATTAGTATAATATAGGTTTAGTATGATATCGCCCTTAGTATAATGAATTTTCAGCTAAAAAATTAGATTTACTATATAAATATCGTCAAACCTTAATGAAGCAGCATATTATAGTCTCTTTTTTTCTTTTCTATCTATATTATACTATAAAATATATTACTAAGCCTATTATAAATTAACCTAACTAATCAGAATACTCTATCAAGTAATATTAAACTACTAAAAGACTATACTTAGGGAATAATATTAATAATTTCCCTCTACTATACAATAATAGCTAGCTTATTAGTTTAATAAAAAATATAACTATTACCCTATATAATCTACTCTATCTACTATTCTATTATTAAAATATAAATATCTAGATACTAAGCCTTCTGGCTATATTATTAATATAAAACAGTAGTATATAGTAAAGTAGCCTAATCTTAAAGCTATGTTAATCTATTAGATTACTCTTATTTAAGGTAATATTTTAATATCCTAAGAAGTTATCTAAAAAATAGCTTAGGATTACTAGACTAAGCTTCTAATATTTACTAATCAACTAATTCTAATCTTTAGTAATAGATAGTTATCTATCTTTTAAAACTAAGAAAATATTTAGGATTACTGATTATTTAGTAAACTTAGAAGTACTTTAGAAACGATAGCTAAAGCTATAATTCTAATTTAATATCTTTTAAAAATGTATTATCTAAAAGATATCTTTAACTATAATAAAACTGTTCTTTATTAGAAACAAATTTCTAATTAAAGTCTTACTATAAAGCCTTTACCTAGATAAAAGTAATAAAATATAAGAATTTTAGCTCTATTTTATTATAGTTCTGATAGCTCTAAAAACCTCTATCTTTAGTTTATTAGAATAGCTAAAACATCTTATACTTTTACCTATATAAAGATTAATATTAAGAATTTAAATCTTTAATAAAAGTTGAATTTAAAAGCTTAGATAGTCAGTAAATTTTTTAAATAGCTTTAATAGTTTAATTAATAATTAGTCAATTAAAAAGTTATTTTGTTAATAGATAATTTTTTAGCCTATAAAGCTATAGTATATTCTATTAATAAAAGTTCTTAGCTATTATAAAATACTTTAATTATCTAGCTTTCTCTAAATTTAATAAATTAATATTAGCTATTAGATTAAGGAATTATTAAAACTTAGAAAGCTTATTAGAAATAAAAATAGGTATAATTTATAGTATCTAAATTTAATTAAGGTTAAAATCCTATTAAATTCATAAATATTCTTAAAGTATTATAATAGATAATATAAACTTAGAAATTTAATATTTTAGCTTAATCTATTAGTAATTATTTTAGAAAAGTATTATATAATAA
The DNA here is from genome assembly GCF_028829765.1 of Penicillium waksmanii. NCBI lineage: Eukaryota > Fungi > Ascomycota > Eurotiomycetes > Eurotiales > Aspergillaceae > Penicillium > Penicillium waksmanii. The sequence goes on along the minus strand of NW_026643249.1, from coordinate 3,097,369 downwards.
TAGTTCTGATTAAGATTTAAATATCTAGCTAATAATTAATAAAGTCTTATCTAATATTTTAATATTAAGGCCTTAAATAGTTAATATTATAAGTACTAAGTACTTTCTTAATCCTAAGAATAAAATAGTCTAAGATAGATTTAAGACCTTAGATAATATAGTACTTAGTTAATTTAAGGAAGAATTAGATAATAATATAATATCTTTATTATCTGATATACTATTAGTATTAATAAATAATACTATAAAGGTATTAGAGATACTATACCTATATAAAGAATAGTAAGAAGAAGGCTTAGTATAGATAATATCTAATCTTTATAGGTATAAGAGGGTAATACAGACTAGAAAATTAAATATATAAAAGTAGAGCAATATTAGGTCCTATTTTAAATAAAATTTAGTATAGAAACTAAAAATATATATTTGAAATACTATATTATGATAATTTATTAGTACGATATAAATTAGCTATATACAGGGCATTGTACTAACCTGGTTTTACAGTAGTAGATAGTTAAAGTTGGTACAAAGGTAGAAAGATATAATTTTAGATAGGGTATTTAGGACGGCCGGGTATTTAAGACAGCTAGGAATTATGTTAATAATAATAAGAATTATTAAGCTAGGTCTTTAAAGACAGTCAGTTAATAAAGATAGAATTATTAAATTTAACTATTAAATTGGTAGCCTTTAGCTAATTATTCTCTATCTTTTAGTATAAACCTAGCTATCTAACCCAGATTATAGTAGACAGGAGGGATATACTTTATATCCTTAATATAGAAAAAAAAAATTCTTTAGGTTAAATATTATTAAAACTCTATATATAATTACTATATATATTAACTTCTAGAGCTAATATTTTATCTAAATATCTTTTAGTTAGCTAATTAACCTAGAACTAAATATTACTATTAGATAGTATTTAGACTATAGAGATAAATAGGGCTTTATTAATACTATTATTAATAATATTATTATTAGCTATAGTAACTACTCTAGTATAGATAATTTAGTTAGTATACCTAATAAATCTAGTTATACTACTAAAATACTAAAGAAGATTAACTACTATAGGCTTATTTATCTGAACTATTAGGTAAAGATTTTCTTAGAGTACTAGAATAGTACTACTAAAGATAGTAGCCTTGTTAGAAAAAATAGAGCTATTATTAGTTACTATTCCCTCTATCTAATTTAAGATAAATAAAGATTAGGTATTTATAGTTATATGACCTATATAAAGAGCTTTATAAAAATTAGCCTCTAGGATACTAAAATATAGTAAGGTATAGAATATTAGTAGAAAAAGAGGCTTTAAGATAAAGGTTAAGGTCTATAACTTATAGAGAGCTTTAGTATACTTATTTATCAAACTATATAAGAAGAATATAGATCTTAGAGGGCTCAGTTAGTAGTTTACTTTTATTTATCTTAGTTATTAGAGTAATAATAGTATTAAGAAGTTTAACAAAATAATATAGCGAAGAAAGATTTTAGTAATCAGTAACTAATTATTTCTAGTATTAGTAATCTTTAATAATAAATAAGTAAAGGCTATAATACTAAGGTCATAGTTCTTAGAAGATAATAGCTATAGAGCCTTAGATAATCCTTTTTTTACTCTTCTTTACTATAATAGCTACTATAATAGTTAGAATCAGATAAAAGAATATTACATAACTTAGTATAGTCAGGGAAATAGAATAATATACCCTATAATAGGTATAGTATAATAGAGCAGTATATTATGTTTGCCAGAGAGTTTTTTAATTATAAAGATACTAAAGTATTCTTCTAGTATTTCTATATCTAAAAGATAAAGTATTAGAATATAGTAAGTAAATTTACAAGCCTAAATAGTGTAACTATATACTTATAGTACCTATACTTTATTCTAAATATATAGGGCTATAGCGATAACTATTTAATTAGGGCTAGGCTAGTATGCTGTTAGTAATAATCTTTTTGGCCTAGGCCTATTATAGTACTCCCCTCCCTACTTAATCCTTTAGCTAAAAGTTATAGTACTAGTATTACTATATTCTTTTCAGTGGTAGTTAATAGTTAGGGAAATCTTATAATATAGCTAAATTACCTTTTTTATATATCTAACACTATATAATTCTATATCTTATTTACTAGCTCCTATTTTGTCTCTCTATACCTAGACTATTTTACTAAAACCTTAACTTCTTTATCTCTACTAATATATCTTTCTTAAGTTAAGTATTTCTTTAACTTTATATTCTATCTTATTATTGATTTCTATAGAAGGTAGCTATATCGTTAATAAATTAAGAGAGAAATAGGTCTACTACTAGCTGTACTAACTTAATATTAAATATTAGATATATACTTAGTATATCTAGTTATACTATATATAGTATATATACCTTTATTACTTTGTACTCTATATATATATCTAATTAAACTTTCTAGTAGACTATTACAAATGAATATTATATAGCTTTCTAGCCGAATATTATTTAAAGCAGCTTTATAGCTACTGTTATTATACTAGTTAATACCAATAGAGTACTTTCTAAGCTTAATATCTCTCTCTAAATACCTTTACCACCACCAAACCGACCAAGCAGTAAATCTAGCTAATTTACACTAAAAATACCTAAATTAGTAATCAGCTAGCTAAGTAAGCTTCCATACTAAAAGAGCTATTAAAGCAATAATTTAATAGCCCGCTAACACTGTTAAAAATTATACTTAATCTGATTATTAAAGGCCACTCTATTGTACTGTATAATACTATACTACTAGTAAAGGAGAATACTAATCTATTTACAGCAAATAAAAAGAAACATCAAAAGCGTAAGCAATCAACTAGGCAGATTGCTCATGAAGGGGGACTATCGATCGAAGAGGGCCTACAGCTAGCTCAGCAGTTAATTCAGCCAGTAGAAGCTAATAAGGTAGTATCACATAAACAGATTGGTCTGCCTCAACAGCTAATTCAACCGGCTAGGAGGGCTCCCCCTACCTACAGTAGATGTAGAGTAACTGGATATAGGATTAATCAATATAGAAATCGCTAGCTTAGGATGAATTGATACGTTTGTGTTGATATATTTTGGTTAAAAAGTTTACACTAGGGGTGGGTGCACAGGCCGACTGTGTGCGCAGCTCGGCCGTGGATTACGTTAGGTTTAGCTAAACTTAATTACTAATATAGTATATTAGGGTAGGATACTAAGATCAGTTTACCTATTCTTATTATATTTCTTAGGATAACTATAATAACTAACTATACCTAATTAGAAGCTTCTTATGGTTATTTTATAAATAATTTACTAATAGTAGTAGGCAGAGTTATTTTATCTATTTATATTATCTTATTATTATCTATACTCACAGTATTAATATAATATCTATAAGTAAAGAAGAAAAGAGATAATTCTATTAAAGTGTTCTAGTTGTTAATTACTACTATAATTATTAATAATATTTAATTTTAGTTATCCTATATAGAGATTATAAAGATCCTTATAATCCTTTCTATTTCTTAGTTTATTTATTCTATTATTCTGTCTGATTATAGGTAGAAAGTAGTAAATAATTAGTATTAAATTATTGGATTTTTATATATTATTTATTAGAATCTGTTTATAAGCCATAGCCTTTAATTGCTAATAATTATCTTAAGTAAAGTATAATACATATAGAAGTATATCAGAAATACTTTTACTATATACTAATTAATATTATACTCTTTATAAGTTAATTAATAATAACTAATAGGTTTATAGAACTATCCTTCTTTATTAGTAATAACTCTATAATAAAATCTATAAATAATTTAGCCTAGATTTATTGTAGAACTAAAAGTAGTTTTAGTAATTTATACTTTATATCTTAATAGACTATAGTTCTTCTTTAACTAAATCTTACTTAAATTCTAACTTACTAATATTATATTATAGCCCAATATCCTTAAGATTCTTAAGTACTTTATAGATCTTTTACTAATAGTCCTTAATTAAGCTATCTAAATAGATAATAATATTATTAATATAGATAATTATAAAGTTATAATATTCCTATAGAGTTTAGTTAATAAATCTTTAGAATATAGCCAGTATACTAATAAGGCTAAAAAGTATTATATTCTATTTAAAAAAAACTATATCTTATATAAAATACTATCTTCTATTCTTTACCTAGTAATATCTATATCCTATAAAATACTATAATAATTTTAAGCTTTATAAACTATCTTATCTTTAATATATTCTATAGTTTCCTTTAAATTAATATTAGTAGGTACTAATGCTTAATACTTAAATTTACTAATCTTTAATAGTTAATATAAAACTATATTTCTCTGTCTAGTTTCTATACTAATAGTACTAGTAGTATATAGATAACTTACTTATTTTATCTAATATTTTAGTCAATATCTTTCTAAAGTATAAAAGTTCTTCTTTATATATACTATAGAGTAGACTATAGAGAGAAAGTTCTTAAATACTATTCTAAACTTATTTTAATAGTATCTTATAGTTAATTCTTAGTTGGTAAGATAGTAGTATATTTAATAATTATTAGCTAAAGATATCTAACTATTTCTAATATTAGTAGAGAAGTCTTTCTTTAATAAAAACTTTATTATTTAGCTAAAACATAGCCTTCTTAATATTATCTAATATAACTTTTCTAATTTATAATCTATCTAGCATTATTATCCTATTAAATAAGTACTAAATATATTTAAAATTATTGATAGTTAATTTACTTCTAATATCTTTTACTAATAGGTCTGATTAAATAATCTTTTTAATTCTAATATTATATCTTTCTATAAGACTTTATATAGATATCTATATATTGTAAGATGGGAATGCTCAATGGCAGTCTGCGTTGGCAGACGGGTCGATCACAAGAAGACAAAACCACCACACTCGCAGAGTGCAGGAGAGTAGTAGACAAAGCGTGACGCTATCGAGATGTGACTAATAAGACATTCGAGTCTTCATGGACATGCGATATACCGATACCGCAACCTCGGCCTCAGTAGACTCCGCAGAAAGAATAATTCATAAGGGGGAACATGCATGTTGTTATTGATACTATCGAACGAACGCTACTTATTCTTCCGAAACGATATGGCTGCCTTGTTACTAAGGCCCTAATCACCTGACTATGGGATACCGGTGTTGAGAGCGGAATTCCCCATTACAATATATATATATATATATATATTATATATCTGATCTTTAATAATATATATAGATATCCAGATTAATGTAGGTAATATAGATAATTAATACTTAATTTACTATTATACTATCTAGCTATTATATACATCTTAAAATATAGGAGATTAGAAAATTTAGTAAGTATACTGTTTATTATTATATAGCTAAGATAGCTATAGTTAACTAATACCTCTATAAACTAAGTTCTATTAGTTATAATGTTAACTATAAATAGTAATTCCTTACTCTTATCTAATTTCTTAACTTTCTTTTATTCTTATTTATAGCTAAGAATAGAAGCTATTCTTTTTCTAATTTATTATTACTAATAGATATATATTTATTACTGTTAGTATTACTTTAATAATTAGCTTTACTTTCTTTATATAGATAATAAGTAGCTTTTACTTTAATATTTAGATTACTATAGATATCTTTTAGATACTCTGATAGGTTCTCTAGGATTTTAGTATCTTAGTAGTATTTTATATATATATTAGTATTCTTCTATATAAGTTTTTTTTAGTTATAAAAATATATAGATAAACTAATTAGTCTTAGAACTAGTAGTATTACTATTAACTACTAGCTTATTCTTTATTATAATTTACTTTATTAACTAATTATTTATACTTCCTATAAATAGTAGTAGGTCTAAAATTCATACTTATAATTATTAAGAAGACTTAGCCTAAACTAATAATATAGAAAAGAATAATCCTTTAGCTAAAAAATTAGGTCTTTTCTCTAGATCTTTAGGCTTATTGTTACGGGATTTGAAGTATACGATATCCCAGACTCTTAAGGCTGATTAATAGATAAATCCTCTTTAAGTCACCTGTATATTGATATCTACCCAAACCCTAATATATTTAAGATCCTATAAGTATTCTAGATTCTTGATCTTCTTAAGAATTAGTCTCTGTATTAACTATCTAATCTGATCTCTACTATCTGATATCCTTGCCTAGTTATAGGTCTCTAGTCTGATGACCTAGTAACTATTATAATTCTGATTCTTCTCTCTTAAATACCTAAGGATTAAAGATAGTACCCTCTATACGCTAAAACCCTATATTCTCCTATAGTAGTATATAGTCTAAAGTTACTATACCTCCTCATTCTACTATTTAACCTAAGATTAAATCAGCCCTAGATTAGTATAAAAACCCTATAGAATCTAAGCCAGATTAGATATTAATCTATAGAGCTACTGTATATAATACTAATATATCTCTTCTTTTCTTTTATAGGATATAGATCAGAAGAATTATAGGTAAATCTATAACTAAAAATATTACTAAGCCTAGAAGTATTAATATAGATAGTCTAGAAGAAAATAAATATAAACTAGAATATCTTATAGAGTTTTTAGTAATTTAGACCTATATCAAAGAGCTTTCTGCTTAGGTCTATAGAAATATAAATACTAGAGTCTTTCTAGATAAGCTATCTATAAATTATAAGAAAACTAAGACTAAAAAGTATAAAAAAGTAGAGGGTTTTAAGGATAATAAATTTAATAGATTCTTTAGCCTTTAGAAGTAAGAAAACTAACTCTTTTAGTTTAGATATATCTTTTAAAGTAATTCTAAAGTCTATAAAGATAAGAAAATAAGGATTTTTATAAAAGTTAAATATCTTAACTCTGACTATAAGAATAACTAGACTATAGAAAAGAGATACCTTAAAGGTCTTCTATTATTATCTTATAGATCTAGAATACTATTTTTCTTAGGTCTTTTAGAATAAGTAAGTAAGTTTACTACTATATATTTAATAATATATAAAGGTTTCTCTAGAAACTTAAGTATAATAGGTAGAAAAAGTATAGAGTATTTAGGAATTTACTAAAGTAAAAGTATATAAGTATAATCTATTTAATAATAATTCTAATTTAAGTTTAAATACCTATAATTTAATAACTTATCTCTGAACTAGTCTAATAATAAAGAATAAGATTAAAAAGGTTCTAAAAATCTATACTTAAAGGATCCTTATAGTCTTAAAACTAACCTAAATTAAAATAACTCTAACTTATATCTAAATCTTCCTTATTTTAGTAGTAATCTTTACTTATTTTTTTTTAAAAAATAATAATAATCTAAATAATATATCTATTAGAGAGATTAACTAATCTATTAGAATTCCTTTAAATAATTATTTTAACTATAGCAAGCTATAGACCTTGCCAAAGCCCGGGCCGGGCCGCTAAGGAAGCCTGTAGCCTGTGACTAGCGGCCTGTGGGCCTAAGTTTTAGGCCTGAGCCTATAGGCCTATAGCCCGCAGGCCGGGCCACAGGCTGCTAAAAAAGCCCCGCAGGCCTGTGACCTGCCTATATAGGAAGGTATCCTAAGCATAACTTAGTATAAATATAAAAATTTTAATGTATTTCTTAGTGTAGTATCATTATTGTATTACTATAGGTAGTAGGTACCTTAGGATTCAGCTGAAAGATAAGCTTACAATCGCTATAGCCAGTTTGTTATAATCGCCATAGCCAAATTGGTGTAATCCCTATCGCCAATTTATTATAATCCCTATAGCTAATTTAGTATAATCTCTATTGCTAATTTGTTATAATTGCTATAGCTAACCTATACTTAGTACTAGTATTATCAGATTTTAGGTATTTTATGCTTAGTGAGTACTATCTATTAGTTATTATCTATCTAGTATTGTTAATTCTGGTAATATTACCTATATATGCTTAGTATATATACCTAGTACGTATACCTAGAATTAGGCATCGCCAGAACCCACTATAACCCGGACCCAACCCAAAATGGGTTTTGGGTCGAATACCATAACCCATTGATAGGTTTTAGGTTATCACCTATAGCCCAAAACCTAATTGGGAACCCAATGGGTTCCTATTTTGGTATAAACAAGGTAAACATACCAAGCTTTTAAATACAGTATGTATTAGTACTGTTTTTAGGCCTTATATATAGGTATTTTAAGTTTTTTATTTTATATTATTATTATTCTATATCTAATATATATATATTATATATTAAAAGGCTAAAAAGTAGTGTATTTAAAAATAAAATAAATTACAGAGCTCTATAGTAAAGATAGTGGTATACCCTACTAGGTAATATATATCTTTACAAAAAGTCTTATTTTTCTAATAACTCTTTCATTACTGTATATTTTAGTCCTAAACTTTAAATATACAATGATTAATACTATATATATATCTATATGAAATCTTAGTATCTAAATCTTTCTAGAAAAAAAAGATATAAATCAAGTATTGAAATACACTACATAAAATTTATAAATAAATTATGCCAAAATAGGTTGAAATGGGAACCTACTGGGTTATTGGGTTTAACCCATTGGGTTTTGGGTTGGGTTTTGGGTCGGCATCTCCAACCCAAAATGGGTTATGGCGATGCCTACCTAGAATATAATAATAATAATTTATAAATATTTTACTGATGTATTTTATATACTAAATATTAATATTTTTGTTTAAAATTTTATTTATATAATAGTAAGAATATATATTATATATATTATAAGTTTGAAGTACTTCTGATTTATAGAAATTAAAATATTTTAGTTTTAGTTATTTGATAATTTTAAATATAAAGATATATATATCTAATATAGAGGATAGTACTACTACTATTCTTCTTAAAATTCTAAGAGCTTTAGCTATAGGCCTAAGCAGAGTATAGGCCCTAGGGGCCTACTTCTAAACTAATTAAATAATAGTACTAATTATATTATTATAATATTACTAGTTAAATAAAGCTACTATATAATAATATACTATAATATATAATACTAAGGCTATATAGATAATAGTTACTGAATACCCCCTTTTTGCCTGCAAAATAATAATCAACAGCCAGCAATAGCGATAGGGATTATACCAAATTAGCTATAGGGATTACAATAAATTAGCTATAGCGATCGTAATAAATTGGCGATGGTGATTATAACAAATTAGCTATAGCGATTATAAGCTTAGTATTATACATAGCTATACACTCAAAATTACTAAAAATACAATATATCTTATGTATTCTTATGTTTGTCTTATTTGAAGGCCTGCAGGCCGGGCCGGCCTACCCGCAGGCCGGGCTTTCTTAGCGGCCTGTAGCCCGTGACTAGCGGCCCGGATAGGCCCGGGCCCAAAAGCCTACAGGCTTTGGCAAGGTCTAGTAAGCTAGGCTATTAGATAAGTAAATATTATCTACTACTTAAAGCCCTAGAGATAAAGATCTAGTAAGCTTATTTAAGACCTTAGTATTACTATAATAATACTTAATTAAAAGACTTAGGAAAAATACTATCTTTATAAGTTCTGACTTTTAGTCTTAAATAAAAAATAGTTATCTATCTCTATATTCTGATTTATATCTAAAATAGTATTAAAATATATATAGATATTAATATCTATATAGAGATAGACCTTATTAGTTATAAATTTATTTAGAAATATTACTTTAATTAAGCTAAGTATAATACTTTTTTTTTTAGAAATAATAGGCTAATAAGGTACCTCTATCTATAGTATATAGACTATTCTAATTACTATATATAATTTTTAGGAAACTAAGTAAGAGTTTTTATATCTCTATATTATTATTAATAAAGATCTCTATCTATTAGGATTCTTAGTATTATTATTAAATATAACTATTTAAAAATATAAATTATATTAGCTCTATAGTAGAAATAATAATAGTTTAAATATAAAAGAAAGATAATAAAATAGTTAAAGCCTTATTAGTTTATAAAAGTATATAGAAACTAAGCTTATATCTTTATAGTTATTAAAATATCTAAAAAAGTCTAGCTTCTCCTAGAAAAAGAAAAAAAATTAACAGTAAGTTAAGACTAAATTCTCTCTAAATTATTAGTATTTTAGAATATATTTAAGATATAGAACTCTAAGATTATACTACTATAAAAGAAAACTAACTATTTAATTAAGCTTAAAGAAGATATATTATCCCTATATAGCCTAATTTATATTCTTTTATAAGTAGAACTTATAGAGTTATAGAAGTATTTTAATAAAAACTTAGTAAATAGTTAAATTAGACTATTAAAGAGCCTAGCTAGTATACCTATCCTATTTATATTCAAAAAGAATAGAGAACTATATCTCTGTATTAATTATTAAAGATTAAATAAAGTTTTTATTAAAAATTAGTATTCTCTATCCCTTATATTAGAGATTCTTAACTATTTTTCTAGGGCTAGATATCTTAGTAAAATTAATATATAAAATATATACTATAGGATCTATATTTAAGAAGAAGAAAAATAAAAAATAGCTTTCTATATAAGATATAGCTATTTTAAATATATAGTTATACTATTTAGCCTTACTAATATACTAATAATATTCTAAAGCTATATTTATACTATACTTTATAGTCTTGTTAATATTATTTATATTATATATTTAGATAATATTCTTATCTTCTCTAAGACCTATAAAAAGTATATAGAATACTTTAGTCTTATACTTAAAAGGTTAAAGAAAGCCTAACTATTTATTAAAGTCTCTAAATATTAATTCTATAAAAAAAAAAGTTAAATTTCTTAGCTTTATTATTAGTTAAAATAGTATCTCTAAAGACCTAGAATAGATTTAAACTATCTAAGAATAAAGGTAGCCTATATTCTATAGAGATATCTATAGGCATCGCCAAAACCTATTTTTCAACCCATTTCTTGGCATGCCAAGAACCAAAAAACCCATTCAAAACCTATTTTGCATAAAAATTATATAAAACCAGTATAAAGTAGCCTAATTAGGAAGGTCTTGGCATATTTATGCTTGAACTCTAATAATGGGTTCTTGGCAATGGGCTTTGGGTCGGCATCTCCAACCCAAAATGGGTTATGGCGATGCCTAGTCCGGGTTATAGTGGGTTCTGGCGATGCCTACTTAGCCCTCTCTAAAACAAGCTGCTTCTATTAAGATAGATCTAGTACTGGTCAGGACAGTATAGAAAGTTAATAGCTATAATAAAAAATCAAAATTAGCAATACATTGGCGATATATATTTACCCCAAGGAACGGTCTGTTTCAGAGATATATTCTGGAACAGAACTCTGAGCGAGGAGCAAATACTACCGGCTTTATATCAGAGTACCGTATATTGGCTATATTTACAACACAGGATAGTATCTACTTTGCTGTTCTAAATCTGCAGTCATTGATGGGATATATTTCCTAAACTTCTATCAGGTAATTAGAGGCTATAGCCAAAGTAATGGTTCTGTTGTCTGAAGATTTCTTCGACTCAATCAAGGCATTGCTCAATACCTGACTAATGTGGTTTAGTGGGTTTTCTATTTCTGGCCCCTGTTCCATTTCGGGTTGACTAACATCTTTCTAACTAGCTCCCGTGCATTTATGTAGAATGCTATTTCGCGTATTCACAACAAGTGCGGTCATGAACATGTCTGAATACGATTCATGGTTAGTGAATAATCTTCAGTCTGAAATTTCAAGTCTAACTCTAAAATTTACGAAAAGTAAGCCTGCCATATAGATAGCAAAACGTGGAGGCACTAACTCACCTGCAAAGCTGCTTTAGATCACTGCGCAGAATGCAGTGTTAGGGATTCCACCTCGAGAACTTTGTTGGGAATAAGGATCCGTCAAGCCCTCTGCCAGAGCCTTTTCCCTATGAGTCTAGTCAACTCTACCCGATCATCCCAGCCAAGGACCCTATTCTATTCTTCTTCCTGGGTCTTCCACTTCAATTCACTCCAGTACATATATATTGTATGTTCTCACTCCTACTATGGTACTCGACGGGTCCGGATGGGAAATATTTCGGATAGGGATACTTGTAGGTCTCTCCGGTCTCATCAGCTATATAAGAGTTTTCAGAATATAATCACGTAAAGTAGTAGTTATAACTTGGATAGGCATTGTCTCTTTCTATTCCTCTCTTCGTATATATTAGAGGACAAAGGATATCATTATGAAGCATTAACCTAACTGAATGGAAGTCTCATGGGGGTCTGAAGCTTCTATAGGAAAACCTCTAGAATAACATGAAAAGAATGAGACCTCACGCATACGCCCTATACTCCTCCTAAGTACCGCAAGGCTTCCCAAGTAATACGCTGATTGTATCGTCACGAAGATTTGCAGCCACGATATCGGGATAGGTGTCTTCGTTAAAGTCACCCACTGCAACACCCCATGGCTCAGCCCCTACAGCGAATGTTTGCTGAGGCTCGAAGGTCCCCGATCCAGTACCCAGAAAAACACCTAATGAATTGCTGCCGGCAGCACTATTCGCAATAACCATATCGAGATTGCCATCCTTGTCGACGTCGGCTAGTGCAATACCATACGGCTGAGGCCCTGCAGGAAATGTAGTCTGCGCCCCGAAGGTCCCAGAGCCAGTCCCAAGTAATACACTAACTGTATCTCCGTTGACATTTGTAGCCGCAATATCGAGAATGCCATCCCCATTAAAGTCGCCCACGTTAACATCAACCGGCGTAGCTCCCACAGGATACGCAGTCTGTGGCAGGAAATCCCCTGTTCCAGTCCCAAGCAAGACGCTCACCGTATCGTCAACAACATTCGCAACCACAACATCAAGATGTTCATCCGCGTTGAAGTCTCCCACCGCAATAGCAGCAGGTCCGGATCCGACAGTGAATAAGGTCGGCGATCCGAAGTTCCCTAAACCATCCCCAAGTAAGAGACTCACTGCATTACCATTATTTGCAGCCACAATATCAAGATTGCCATCTTCGTCAAAGTCACCCACTTCAATACTACGTGCATTACCAAGTCCTGGAAATGTGTTATGCAGCTGGAAAGTTCCTGATCCAGTATTGAGCAAGATACTCAGTGTGCCAACGGCGGCATTCGTAGCCGCAATATCGAGATACCCATCTCCGTTAAAGTCACCAAGTGCAACATCCGCTGGCCCTGATCCAACGGGGTACGCGGTCTGTGTCTGAAAGCTTCCTGATCCAGTTCCCAGCAAGACGCTTACTGAATTGCTGGCGCCACCACTATTTGCAGTGACGATGTCGATATGGCCATCTTTGTTGAGATCGCCCAGTGCAACAGCAGACGGAAAGCGGCCCACGGCGAATGCGGTCTGTGGTTGGAACCCTTGGAATATTGTGCAGGTGCAGCTGCCTGAAGAGCATGTTTCTCCGGTAGGGCACTATGAACAGAGAGAATGCACGTTAGCTAGAACATCGCCAGAATAGCAACCCTCCAGGGTGTGACGATAGATCAATCTTACACTGTTTCCACAACTCCCACAGTTATCAGTGCTGCTCTCGAGGTCGACGCAGGTTCCATTGCAACAAGTCAGACCGGACGCGCACTATCAAGCACCACTTAGTCGTCATCACAAGACGTAGTCTGCGACAGCCTTACACATTGCCCATTACAACGAGAAGAATCGTCACAATCTTTTGGTACACAAACGCAGGACCTATTTATATCAGCTTCAGATGGTTCTGTAACCACGATCGAGAAAGGTACTCACGAAGTACTTTGTCCAATAAGAAGACCAAGTAAATTAGGAGATTCGCTACCATCGTCGTCGCAATAGCCTGATTCGTGGCCTTGTTTCTGACACTTCAATAAATCAGAATATTGGCACCAGCATGCACCTATGAATCCTAATAGGATAATACCTTGTCATTACAATCGTCCGGGTCACAACTGCCTTCCCCACCTCCTCCCACTCCAACCCCGATATCTCCAATATCACCACCCCCAGTGTCAATGTTAATCCCACCACCATTCCCATTGCCAATATTGTTACCTCCATGGGAAATCTTCCCACCTCTAGGCCCACTCCATTTTTGGGGGGTTTCGTCTGCAGTGAGGGCAGAGACAAGGCCACAAGAAAAAAGTATTAGAGAGAAACGCATTTTGATGCGCATCCTTTGCAATAAATATTGTCGGGAAACAATGTCAAGTCGAAGTCGTCGTCCTACTCACGAGAAGAAAATTAATTCCCGCCACCTTCAATGACGGGGGTCATATCTACAGTAAGTGTTTTCATAATCCTTAATTTTCAGTTTAGACGCCATCTCTAGAATGAAGATCACTCATTCTGTGGGGTTAATGGTATGTGCACAGATGTCGGCAAAGTTTTCCAGCGAGATACGTGGAATTTGATTGATCGCCAGTGTGTGTTCCTAGTCCAGGGGGCATGTCCCAAGTGATGGAATTTCAGGTCCTATTAAGTTAATTAGGGATTTAATAAGTTGATACTGTGTTTTGCTAGGTTGAATTATGAAATGCTAAATCAGGAAAGGCTAGTAGTATAAGTAACTAAAAACTGTATCATTACACCTCTAAAAATATACTCTAGCATGCCCACCATGGCGTAGTCCCAATTCAAGCGTCCTAACTCTAGCACTTCTAACTTCGCAACACGCCACCGAATGGCACCAAACCTCAAGAGTCAAGACCTGGCAGCGTAAAGCCATTGTTCATATTATCCACTGTCTAACTTTTGGTATTATGATTAAAATTGTTAGATATGTTCCCTGGAATGTGAAGAACTTAATTCTTTTAGAAGTCCAGGGTTTATGGTATGCACATAAATCCCGGCAAAACTTTCCGGTAACCAGAATAGAGTTATGTGGGATCTGATTGGTCGTCCGTACGTTCTCCCGGCCTGGCTATTATGTCTGGCTATTATGTCTGGGAAATACCTTATCCCCATCAAATCTTAAGAATTTGTGTTCTTGCACCTGCATTCCCAACCCCTCATCCAATTTTTATCGAGTGTGACAGAGACGATGTGCAAACTAGGAAGCAGCGAATTTTATTCTATCAAGAACATCATAATATATTCTTACTCTATCCCATGGCAGCTTCCGTTCAGCGAGAAAGAAAATACTAAAAACGGTGGATAGTATTAACTGTTAAAGTTTAGATGATTGATTACTCTTCCCGATTTCAGCGAATACATAAAGCTATATAAACAGCGAGGGGACCAGGCTGAAAGTCATCCTAGTGCTTGATATATAACGTGTTTTACCCACGAGTCGGCCACCCCTGCGAGTCGGCCACGTATCTCCACCACCACTATATTATATATAAATAAATCCACCAACACCAATTAAATTGCAAAAACTAAGTACTATTATTAAGCGGGCACCTATTGCGCTTATGCCCTATCTCACAACAATTGCCACAACGCTGTGGCGCCCTCTCATTGGTCGTTCTTGCTGCGCGCGGAGGTGCCGATAGTGTAGCCATATTAGTTTCATTTGCCAATCGTAGGCATATTTGCATATCTTCCACAGTAATGCCGCCTTCATAGGGTATTTAGGCACTAGGTAACGCTTGCCTGCGTAGTTTTCGGCTATTTTCAGCTATTACACGGCTATAATCGGCAGCTGTCATAACAAGCTTGCTTGCTAAGCTTTAGGCACCTCTGCTAAGTTGGTCTAATTGCCGTTGTATCTCAGCTTCATTATCGCTGGATCACCGCTTAATTAGTTGCTTAATTAATAATCCTTGCCGCCAAAAATTAGCTGATTTATATAGCGTATATGGCACAAATTATTTGCTACTAATACTACCACATAATAGTAGTGGTAGTAGTATAAGAGAGAGTATATTAAGCTTTTATAGTACTCTCTCTAGCGAATAGGGTATAATACTAGAGCCTGCAAAGCTACCTATAATAACAGAGCTTTTATAGGTTGCTGTACGTACTGTAGGGTATATATCGAGAAAATCAAGCTTATTAATATAGGTAGTATCTGTACAGGCTATATTCTAAATATACTAGCTATAGAAGTGCTTCAATATACCAAAACAGCCAATATCTAGCGGCTATAATAAATATAATAAGTATACAGGTATATAAATTATAATAATATTATTTACCATACAAATTAAGTTAAATTATAGGGTAAGATAACTCCTATAGCCATCTATAACCAGCATTAAGTAGGTACTATATTACCTCTTAATAATATACAGAATAAAGTATTCTTCAAGCCATAAGAGGCCTATAGCATATGTTATCTATCTATTTTTACTGACCTTAAAGTACCAGTCTCTTAGTACAGTACTAAACCAGCCTGTTATTAAGTTTTTAGCTTTGAAGATAATAGTCAGAGGAAAAACCTTATACTGGTTGATATATTTAATTACAGTTATCTACTCTTGATTACTAGGCTATAGGAGTTTTCGCCGCCTATAGTAATCCCTTCTAGTTACAACCTTTAAAGTACTGGTAATCCCTATTATAAACCCAGTTTTATCAAAATTATAGATATCATCATCATCGATACTATATTTAGCAATTTTAGTAGCAAAAAGATGAAACCACTCCTTAATAACCTTCAGATCTTTATATAAAGCACATTGTATATTGTATCGATATAAAAATTAACAAACTTATATACCCAGTTTTTGCCTACTGTAATAACTTTACCAGAGTATGGCTGTTCTGCAAGTAATATATTAGCTATATCCTTTACCATTATATAGAAGGGGGTTTTGCTACGCAAATCTAGGTCTAGTATCCAATCCTCTAATATATCCTCCTTAATTATAGTTAATTTTATATTATTTGCGCGCTGAACTAGCCGATAAACACAGCCGTTAAGCTAATATTGTAATATTGAGCGTGGTATATCAAAAAGCTACGCAGCTTCACGAATAGATACTACTTTCTCGTTTTTTATGGCCTGGATGGCAAGTTCTATCCTACCCTCCTATTCAATTAATTTTTGTCGTTTTTCATGGCGAATTGGTGGCATGGCGATGGTTGCAAAAGGGAGGTTGCTACACACAACGCGGTTATGGAGACGCGTGGCCGACTCGCAGGGGTGGCCGACTCGTGGGTAAAACACGTTATATATCGGGAATTATTTCTCAGCTGTAAATCAAATCAAGTGATGAAGAGGCTCTATAATCCCCCAATATTGGTGTCAAATCGAAAGTTGTTCGAGTATGGTCTTTACTGCTTCCGCGTGAGTATTCGCAACAGCCAAGAAAAGTGGTGTCAACTTATGCTCATTCTCCGCATTTACCCTAGTTTTTGACTTGAGTAACTGCTCGATGATAGTGGCTTCGCCAATAATGGCTGCAATCATAAGAGGGGAGAGTCTACGCAAATCCCCGGGGCTCCCAATAAGATTCCCACAGTAATATTGTTTCTCATTTCAACGGAGCATACCAGTACCGTTCGACTAACCGCCTTAACCGAATTTATATCTGCTCCTCCATTGATAAATACCTATAAGATTTTAATATACTAAAACTATATAGCAAGCAACATCAGAGGCTTTTTTGTTGGTGGGTTTTCAGCAGAGAAATTCTTAATTTCTAGTAGTATATCTTTATATAGGAGATAAGTTTTGAATAGCTACTTATACAGCAGAGGCTACTGTATCTTATTAAATATATCTAAATCTGTCTCTGTATTAATAAAAAGTCTGTTAATCTTAATATAACTAATTTCTACGGCTATAGATAGTAGTATTTGCCCTTTGCCCTAATAATTAGCTAGGCTCTTATTAATCCTCAGTAACAGCTAGGCTGTTAGAATATCTTATTAAAAGATTAACTATATCAGAAGATTACGTTCAACATTAAAAATCTTTCTGTCCATTAATTTTAGTATTTACATTAATTAAGTATCTTATAATTCTGATATCGCTAGCTTCTATAGCAACAACTAAAGAAGTTTAACCAGCCAAATCTTAGTATTTATTGTCAATATTCTTAATTAAAAGCAAATATCTTACTGTTTCGCTACGGCGGCTTAAGACCGCCTAGAAAAGGGGTGTCTAGCCTTTTAAATCAGTTAAGTTAATCATTATATAGAGTCGACCAGAACTTTTATATAGTTAAGTTATACAAGCTCTACTACAAAAGATGATAAAGTACGGCTATTATCATCTTTCTGGTTAAGATAAGCACTGTAACTTATCAGTATCTTTAAATAAATTAGTCTATAGATATCTTATAGCAGAAAACAGGTATATTCGGCTGTTAACATTATAAAAGTTTAATTGATTGTCTTATACTATAAAAGTACATTAAGTACTTTTAATTCTAATATTGCTTTTACTAAGGGTGAAATACCTTTAATTTAAAATTTAATCTTAAGGAAACTGTTCCTTATATATATGTCAAGCTTTTTAATATTCTTCTTAAGTAGTTTTGGTTTCTTTTTAATAGAGATACTTATATAAAAGAAGTCGTACTGAAGCCGACTTTAGGTAATAGCGTCTTGGGAACTATTTCTTTCAGATAAGCCCTCCGTTTTCAGATACAGATTCCTCTAATCAGTAACAAAGAATATATTCTAATAGGTAAGTATTAATGAAGCTTATCAAACTCAAGGCTTACTCCTTAGGTTAAGGAGAAGACAGAGTTAGCTTTACTGTATAATTCAGTGCCTAATTCAGTGCTAGTTTGGCTTGTTTTAAAGAGTTTAGTACCAATGGTTATAGTGCGGAGTAGGTCAAAGCACTTTATATGCGGCCGATTTAATTACAAGTAATAGTTCAGAAACAAATTCTCGAGCAATTATAATTTAATACTATATCAAGCGTCATTGGATAGGTTCTAACTCAACTACAATAAGATTATATCTATAGTATCTTATAAGCCACTACTATATATCTTGATATAGTGGTTATCCTATTTTCAACAAAATATTTCTTCTCAAAGCCAAGATCAGCTAACACAAATAAATAGGCTAAGCAAAGACTGTGCCCGTGGTAGGTTACTATCGGCCAAGCACTCACGCTAACATATAACCGACTGGGTGCTTTCCCAAGAAACTTTATCAAAGCTGTATCTCTATAGCGACACAAACTCGAAAATATTAGTTAGATAAGTATAGCGTTTATATATACTTTGTCTGATAGATTGAAGGCAAACGATAGTGATTATTTAGATTGTTTAAATATATACTAGCAAAGAAAGATACAAATAGACGAACCTAGATATTGTTTTGATTAAATTAGTATACACTGTAAGATACACTTCTAATAATCACTAGTCGGCTGTTGAAAAGCTCTCCGTTGTTGCCTTTAAACAGCTTGGGTGAGATAAAAGCAATGGTTTCTGACTAAAACAGAACTTAACTAGGTTTTCAATCCATGATTATCTTGTATATATTAGCACAGGCTCATTTTATATTCAATAGCCTTATTGTACTAATTATATTAACAGTAATTTAAGTATAAGTCTCTAAAATAACGCAGAAGATACTTATAGCGAGAGTAGTATTTTATTCTGTAGTATTAAAAGTATTTAAATAGTTTTATATCTTCTCTTATTAGGGCTTCTCTGCTTAATATTCTTTCCTTTTTTGAAAAGAGGGTACTCTAATAACAGTACAGAGTAAGTTATTATATATAATTATATAATTCCTTATAGAAATTAGTTATTTTGTATATTGTTGACCTTAGTGTGGCCCCTCTTCGAAAACATCACAATATATCTAAACAGCCTTAAAAGCCTTTTTTAATACGCCTACAGATAGAGTTGTCGGCCAGATTGTTAGTTCCTCTAAGATTTACTTAGGGAGTATATATTCTTCTATAAGAAATATCTCTTTTATTTCTTATTTATAGAGTATAGTTCTAGTAAGTTACCTTTCAATATTAATAATAGCCTGTTAGCTATTAAATTCTTCCTGTATATACCTCTGGAGGTTATAAATTAGTCTATTATATATATTTATAACCTTCCTTTCAAACTAGTTAAGCCTTTAGAGCTAAGTTATACTCTTTTTCTTACCTTAATAAAGCTTTTCAGAAAATATATCTTATTTTTTAATTATTTCCTTAAGCTTCAGATCCTCCTTAATGCTTACCTTCTGCTTATCAGTAAGCTTATAAGGCCTTTATATATCTATTGTCCTTCCTATCCTAGTAACTATATATCTTATTATAGAATCAGATGTTATATATTGCTGATTGGTCACAGTTAGTGGTTAAACAGTTAGTCAACTTTACCTTGTTTTTATTAAATAGAATTATAAATTACTAAAAGACGGCTAGAATCGGTGTTGTTTAAGCACCACTAGATAACCCTTAAGTATTAACTTATAACTATACTATTACTATACTAAGCCTTATACAGACTTAGATCCTATTAAATAACTTTAAAGGATATACTAGGTAGAGCACTAAGTAGGTTTGTCTAAAGAGCTCTTCTACTTATAGTATATTTATTATAAAAGATAAAACTAAATAAAGAATAGTCTAAAGATATACTATAGTAACTTAGATTAATTAATTATAGAGAACTAAATATATATATAGATAAGTATCCCTATATATCTAATCCCCTATAGTATAGTATATTAAAGAGTATATCTAATAGTATACTAAGAATAACCTTTCTATCTACCTATTAGTATACCTATTAATATACCCTAAGGTTATATAGTCTTACTAGATACTTATACTTTTAGTATAAGATAGATAATAGTAGAAAGAATACTTATTTCTATATTATACTAGCTATTATATAGGTTAGTAGAGTATAGTTTAAGACAGTAAATTAGAGACTAATTCTAGCTTTCTCTTATATAATCTAATCCTATATTTTTTTTTCTAGGAATAGTTAGCTCTTAGTAGCCTATCTATAGGTTATAGTTCCTTATTATAAAGGGTTTATAATATTATCTTCCTTCTTTCTTAGTTCTTATCCTTAAAAATCCCCTATAATTACTTATCTTCTTTAGATAAGTATTAGTCTCTTTAGTTTTATTTTTTTCTATTATAGTTTATTATATCTAAATCTACTGTCTAAAACTAAAATATAATAAGTATACTATAAGACTGTACGTCTTACTAGGCTCAGGGAAGTAATGGTATCAGATGATCCAATAAGAAGCTGTTCGTTGGTAATAGATAGGATGATTGATGTATTGTATGGATGTGTATGTTATTAGGATTGCAGGAGAATGAGATGCTATTTATCCCTGAGGTTTAGCAGGCCTCAGGCCACCATTATTAGTAATTATAATGGTCACACGACAATAAGTCGTCGTAATATATGAATCATGATTAGCATCGAATAGTAATTGATTATATAGGTTGCCATAGTTAGCACTATAGTCATTTATATAGGTGGCAGAGTCAATTATGTAGGTGGCAGATGGCCAGAGTTGCCACAGCATCCAGATAGTTTGCCACTATCGATCAGGTTCTATGAGGTTCCATGATCTATAGGCTATTGCTATATATTCAGATCCCCCCTTAATCTATATACTATTATAGTAATAATATAGAGATTAGATATAGTGGATATATAGTATATATATATATAGCAAATATAGTATAGCTTATTATATAAGCTTTATATATTAATATTAGCCACCACCTTAGGAGATAGAGTATAAAATATCTCCTTGGTCGTATTTTTTGTCAATATGTCTGCAATATTATCCTTTGTAGGTATAGGTACAAGCTTTACCATATTATTTTGTATAGCATCACGTGTATAGTGATATATTATATCAATATGCTTGGACCTCTTATGAAATTCAGGATTTTTGGCCAATTTTTTGGCGCTCTCATTATCTATTAATATAACAGGTATATCAATAGTATAGCCTAATTATAAGGCCTCATTAAAATAGGATAGCATATTGTTTAGATATATTGCTTCCTTAGTAGCTTCTTTTAGGGCCATATATTCGGCCTCATAGCTAGATAGGGCAACTGTCCTTTGTAATTGGCTATTCTATGATATAGGATTAGTCAGCCCTAGGTCATCTGACAGGCTACATATATAGCCTGAGGTTGATTTTCGGCTATTTATGTTATTTCCCTAATGAGTCACAATAGCCTTTTATATATAGGTTTTTTCCGGAGCAGTTATAGACTAGACCTAGATAGGTATAGCTTAATAGATAGCTCTATATATAGGCTATAGCCTTATAATGGTCTGCGCTAGGGTTAGCCATATAGCGTACACAATTAGATATAGCAAAAGCTATATCAGGCCTTATTTTTAGGGCTAAATATAGGATAGAACCTATTTCTTGTTGATATTGCTTAATATCAGTATTACTAGCAGTAGTTGTATTCTTTGCTAGTTTGATACCGGATTCTCCAGGCAGCATTTTAGGTTTATAGCTATTATTATCATATATATTGAATTTAGATAATAGCTTTTCAGTATATTTTGCCTGAGATATATATAGCTTTTAGCCTTATAGTCTATATATATATCATTACCTAGAAAGGTAGTTATTTGGCCTATTTCGTCTAATTCGAAATATTTGTTTATATTTATATTAAGCCTTTTTATATAGGCTAAGTCCTTATATAGGACTAATATATCGTTAATATGATATATTAGTATACAGGTATCTTGCCTGTTAATAAAGATCTTTTTATTATAAATAAATACCTCAAAATATAGGCTATTCAGCACTGATTTTAGATACTTATTCTATAATCTAGGGGATTGTTTTAAGCCATAGAGTGCCTTATTCAGTTTTGCACATTTATTATTATATTCAGGCTTATTATATAGGCCTATAGGCAGTATAGTATATATATCAGTGTCAATATCAGCGTGACAAAACGCGTTTTTGACGTCATACTGCCATATATATAGGCCTTTATTAACAGCTATTAGTAATAGCATATGCCATGTTTCTGTACGGCATGTGGTAGAGAAGGTTTCTAGGAAGTCAATACCTTGTATAACCTATCTAGCCTTATAGCGGATAGTATTATCGCTATTAGTAATATAGCTAGTATTATTAGCCGTTTTATTTATAGTAGGTTTTATCTTGAAGGCCTAGCGACCAGAAATAGGCGTTATATCAGGTGGTATATCTATAATATCCTAGGTTTTTTGGTTGACTAAGGCCCTATTTTCTTCCTTATAAGCTTTTTGCTATAATAGGTAATCAGGGCTTTTTAGGGCTTGTTTTAGGGTTGTAGGTTCCTTAGTATTAGTAATAGTTAATATAAATAGTAATATACTATTACTTATTAGCCTGAATAGGCCTTTAATAGCAGTATCTGCTATTGTATATAATATATTATTATTATTATTATTGTTGGTATTATTAGTAATAACGTAATTCCCGCCCGACCGGGTCACCCTCCCGACCGGGTCAACCCATCTAAAATCGCGTCTTCCTACCAATCTACCTAATTCAACCACCTACCATGCCACCAAAACGTACTGAATCCTCGCAGAAGTCGGCTCATCAAGAGGGCAAGATCTTATTAGCCCTTGACGATATTCAAAATGGCCGTATCAAATCTCTACGTGCGGCAGCCAAGCTATAGAAAATACCCTTCTCTATACTGCAAGCGTGTGCCGATGGTTGAACCTCATACGTTGATAAACACCCAACTGGTCATAAACTGACCTAATTAGAAGAGGATTCGCTTACTGAATGGATACTCTCTATAGATGTACGTAGAGCAGCGTTTAGGCCTGCTACTGTAAGAGAGATGGCTAATACCCTACTGGCTGCGCATGGTAACCAACCTCTGCCTACTGTTGGCAAGAATTAGCCATTAAAATTCGTTCAACGTCACAATGAGCTTTGTATACGCTACTCAGTACGATATGATTACCAAAGTACATTAAACGAAGACCTAAAAGCCCTGTGAGCCTGGTTTACGACTGTACAAAGTATAATTAACGAGAACAGAATATAAGCAGAGGATATCTATTACTTTGATAAGACAGGCTTTACAATAGGCCTTATATCCTTACAGAAGGTAGTAACTTAAGCAGAATACTACGGTCAGAGACGTCTTCTATAGCCAGGAAATTATAAATGGGTTACTGCTATCGAAGTAATCTGTGCCGATGGTTATTCGCTACTGCCGTGTATAATTTTTAAGGGTAAAGTAGCTATAGCAGATTAGTTTAAAAACCTACCACAAAACTGGCGATTTAAGGTCTCTGATAACGGCTGGACTACCGACATAATTAGCCTATGTTGGCTATAAAAGCTTTTTATCCTATCAACGAATTTGTATGTATACGGCCGATTTTACCTACTGATTCTTGATGGCTATGGTAGCTATCTTTTGCCCTAATTCAACCAAATTTGTGCAGCAAACAATATTATACTTCTTTATATGCCTTTGTATACATTATATCTCCTATAACCACTAGATATTGGCTGCTTTATAGTTATTAAGAGAGCATATAGCCGTTTTGTTAGCGATCTTGTACGTAGGGGATACAACCATATCGATAAGTACGATTTTTTAGAGAACTATCAACATATACAGCTAGAGGCTTTCTAAAAGCTAGCTATTATTCAGAATAGCTTCACAGCTAGTAGCCTAGTACTGGTCGACACAGAAAGAGTACTTTCAAAGCTCAATATCTCTCTACAAACTCTGTCACCACTAAACAGCCGGCCAAGCAGCAGATCAAGCCAATCTACGCCAAAAACACCTAGAACTGTCGTTCAGCTACAAAAGCAAGTTTCAATACTTAAGGATCTATTACATCGGCGGTCAAATAGCCCTCCGAGCCCATCAAAAACTATATTTGATCAGATTATCAAGGGCCTCTGCGAAGCGCTATACAATACTGCATTACTTGTACAGGAGAACGCGAATCTACATATAACGAACGAAAAGATAGTTAAAAAACGCAATCGGTCAACTAGGCAGATACCCTACGAAGAGGAATTAACTGTTGAAGAGGGCCTACAGCTACTTACGCAGCTAGATTTGCTAGCAGAAGAAGCTGTAGTAGATTCGCATACGCAGGGCGAACTGCCTAGTCATGCAGATAGGCGGGCAACGAGGGCTCCGCCTAGATGTAGTGGGTGTAGGGAGATTGGCCACAAGATTAATAAATGTAAAAATCGCTATATCTAGTTGAATTAATGGGTGTTGGCTGCGATAATCGATTTTGAACTTCTATAATGGGGTTAGGTGACCCGGTCGGGAGGGTGACCCGGTCGGGCGGGAATTACGTTATCATTATCAGTATTAGTAATATTATTAATATTGTTGGCTGTAGATGGTAGTTAGACCTTAATTATATACGCAGGGTCCGCAGTAACCTTATTAGCAACCTGTGCCCTAGTTTTTATATAGGGTTCTAGGGTTTTAATGCTATTAGGGTTTTTAGACAGCTTTCTGCCTGAATTTTCAGGATAGATATTAATTTCGGCCTTTTCTGTATGCCTAAGGCTGCTATTTCGCAGATCAATATATTGGTCTTCTAGTATTGAGACGTCTCTCAATACTATAGATGACCTTTTATTAGGCATATAGACCTTATAGTGGCCATAGTCGGTATATCCTACTAGTATACCTTTATCTTGCCTAGGGTCAAGCTTAGTAATCTGCTTATTAATAGTATAATAGGCAGTAGATCCCTAGGTCTTTATTTGATTATATATATATAGGGGGTTTTAAAACCTATAGAGCTGTGGGGTATCCTATTATATAGATAAACTATGGCCAATAGGGCTTCTCCCTATAGGTAATTAGGGCTCTTACTATTGGCCAGTATTACCCTGACCTTATTTAATAAGGTTAAATTTATTCTTTCTATTAGGCCATTTGGCTCTTTTGTATATATAGGACTAGTATGGTGGATAATGCCATACTTAGTAAGTATATTAGATAATGGCTTATTGATATATTCCTTACTGTTATCAGTAAAAAGTTCTTTTATATTAGTCCTAATTTGATTATTAATCAGGTTTTTAACCATTTGGAAGGCTAAAATTACCTGATTTTTGTACTTTAATAGCACTATAAATAGATAGCGGGTCTGCTTATCTAGGAAGGTAATATAATATTGATAGTTATTATATGTCTTAGGTGTTATTAGTCTACTAATATCGCTGTAGATCCTTTTACCCTTTTTATATATAATATTTGTATTAGATTGCTTATTGATATGCCTTTTTAACTTAGATAATAGGCAGGCCTTACAATTATATAATATTTTATTTAGATTATTAATAGGTATATTACTATTAATATCTTTAAATATATAGCCTGTGGCTTTAGGCCTAATATAGCCTAGTTTATTATACCATTTTAATATAATATTATTCTTGTCTGATCTTTTATCAGATAGAATAGTATCTTTAGTTAGAAATATCCTATTTTTAGGATTGGTAATAACCTTATTTTGATATCTAGTGTCAGATATAGATAGATATAACCTTCTTGGATATAAGACTGTACGTCTTACTAGGCTCAGGGAAGTAATGGTAGATCGGATGGTCCAATAAGAAGCTGTTGGTTGGTAATAGATAGGATGATTAATTTTTTGCATGGATGTCTATGATATTAGGATTGCAGGAGATTGAGATGTTATTTATCCCTGAGGTTTAGCAGGCCTCAGGCCACCATTATTAGTAATTATAATGGTCACACGACAATAAGTCGTCGTAATGTATTAATCATGATTGGCATCGAATGGTAATTGATTATATAGGTTGCCATAGTTAGCACCATAGTCAATTATGTAGGTGGCAGAGTCAATTATGTAGGTGGCAGATGGCCAGAGTTGCCACAGCATCCAGATAGTTTGCCACTATCGATCAGGTTCCATGAGGTTCCATTAGGCTCAATAGGCTATTGCTATATATTCAGATTGGATATAATATATTTGTTCTTATAGTATATAAGGTATCTTTTTGACCTTTTATAGTGTATCTTTTGCCTCTATAGATAGAGATATTATCTAGGCCAAAAATAGCTATATCTTTTAGCCTATTTGTGCTTAATATATTTATACCTAATTCTGGTATATATAGTACATTATATATAATATACATAAAATTCTGATTGGTTAAAATAACTACAGTTCCTTTACATTTAATAGGTATTTTAAGTACCTTCCCCTAATTAGCTGTTTTATTAACAGTAATTTTTGTAGTAAAGTATAACAAATTAGTAATAACAGATATAGTAGCAGCAGTATCGATAATAAAGCTATAAATAGGTCTAATCTGATAGGTCAATCTGCCTATATTTAGATAGCCTTTTTGTTTGTTATTATTTGTTATATTTGCTTGAGGGTTATTCTTAGCACTTATGTCAGCCTGATTATCAATATCTAGTAGAAGATTTTTAATCTCTATATCTAGATCTGCTATATTAGGCGTATTTTTGTCTAATATAATAGGTGTATTGGCAGTATCGCCAGGGCAGTTTTTGACGTTATCTTCGGCTAAAATAGTATCAATGATTGCTATATTTTTGTTTTTAGCCTGTAGGCTATACTCTGACTTAGGGTATTTAGCCTGTTCAGCCTCTGTTTTATAATTATGCCACTAACTAGGGTGTTTGTCAGGATATAGATAGAAGCAGTTCTTGGTATAGTGGCTTGTTATATGGCAATTCTGACAGAATTTGCCTTAGTAAGGCTGCTTCTTCTAAGGCTTATTGCTTTTGATATATTTATTTTGTTTGAAATTAGCGTTTGCTCAGCCAAATCCGTTTGTACGGTTATTTTTAGTAATCTTTTGGTGATAATTTTTAGAAGGTCTGGTAATGCTATAGATAGTATTATTATCGTCCTTGCTACGTAATTCATCAATAATATATTTAATCAGTGAATCAAAGGTATAGGCCTTAGGGTTATTGTATAATGATTATGTTATATTTTGGATAAAACCAGAATAGCTGTTGTCTAGGCTATTCAGAACCTAGGCTATAATAACCTGATTAGGCAGGATAATATCCTTAGACGTCAGATCATTAATCAGCAATTTGACCTGATTCAGATATGACTCTATAGTGATATAATCCCCTAAGGATATATTGAAGAATTCCTTCAGAGTAAGATATTCTGAGGTAAAACCCTTAGGATTAAAAATATCCTTTAGGGTCTGCTAGGCAGATATAGTATTTGTCTTATCTCGTATATATAGTAGGGGGCTATCCTTATAAAGTAGCTTAATAATTGCTAAGGCCTTATGATTTTTAGCTGGTATAATAGCACTGTTGTTATTGGACGAGAGGCTTCTATCTTGATTAAGGGCATTAAAACTAAGATCTTCCTTAGCCAATAGGGCATAGGCCCTGATTAACCAAATAATATAGTTGTCAGTACCTGAGAGCTTAGGTATCTTATATTTTGGAGAGATAGATATAATAGGCCTGTAAACCCTAGGTTTAGGGTTTTCTGGGTAACCAGGAACCAGGAACCAAAAGTATAATTAAGCTTATAACTAAGCTTATATAAAGTTCTAGGTACCAGAGGTATAATCTAGATTAGATCTAGATAAGGTTCAGGTACTAGGCACCAGGGGTATATAAGGTTCAACGTCAGGTCAGGAACCAGTGTTTGTTTGGCGATATATCGGAAGTTATTGGTAAGTGACAAAGTCAGAAGACTATAGCCACCTATATAGATTGTATTAGGAATAGTAATAAAAGCTTTATAGTTTCCTAAATAGAAATGGTAAGTAAAAAGTTAGGATAAAAGGGTATAAAGAAGAGTATGTTGCTATCCGGGCTTATAACCTATAAGACTATACGTCTTACTAGGCTCAGGGAAGTAGAAGGTAGATCAGATGATCTAATAAGAAGCTATTGTTTGGTAATAGATAGGATGATTGATGTATTGTATGGATGTATATATTATTAGGATTATAGGAGATTAAGATGCTATTTATCCCTGAGGTTTAGCAAGCCTTAGGCCACTATTATTAGTAATTATAATGGTTATACGATAATAAGTCGTTATAATATATTAATTATGATTAGTATCGAATGGTAATTAATTATATAGGTTACCATAGTTAGCACTATAGTTAACTATATAGGTGGCAGAGTTAATTATGTAGGTGGCAGATGGCCAGAGTTGCCACAGCATCTAGATAGTTTGCCACTATCAATCAGGTTCTATAAGGTTCTATTAGGCTCTATGATCTATAGGCTATTGCTATATATTCAGAATTAGTCTATAGAAGTCTATTATTATTCTTCTCTCTAACTATAAATAGCTTAGCTAGTAATCTAGAGTTAGAGCTAAACTAGGTTTAAAATATACTACTATCCTTATAGATTAGAAAAATCTAGAAAAAACTATAGATAAGTTTAGTAAAGCTAATTATTTAGATCTAAAGAATAATAAAGAAGATTTTCTAAGTTAGGGCTATAATATAATATATTATAAGATTTTAAATTATTCTTAATTTATATTGTTTTAAATAATATTTACTATAACTATAAATAAAGATCTACTTATAGATAAATCTCTAAAAAAAACTAAAATAATTAATTAAAAAACTCTAAGATAAAGATAAGATAATCTAAAAGAAAATTAATAACTCTAGAAAATATTCTATAGAGAAAATATTAAAGTATTAACTCTAAAAAGCTTCTATATTATAAAGAATATCTTTATATTTTTATTATAGAAAATTTAAGATAAAAACTAATTAAACTTTACTATAATAAATAACTTATAAAATATTTTAGAAAAATATATATAGAAAAACTATTAAAAAGAAAATTCTATTAGAAAAAGCTACTAAAGAATATATAAGAATATATAAGAATATATTATAATATATAATATATTAAAAAATTAAAGTATCAAGGTATTAACTTTATAGAAAACTTTAATCTTTTCTAATTTTTTATTAGCTATATATAAAGTTAAATATAGATTTTATTATAGAACTCTCTATTATAATTTTTAAAGATAAAGAATATAATATAATTCTAATAATTATTTATTAACTTATAAAATTCTTTTAATTTTTCTTTATATTAATAATAATATTAATAGAAAACCTTACTAAACTTTTCTTTAATTAAATTAAACTTAAATATAGAAATCTAAAAAGAATTATATCTAATTAAAAATCTATCTTTATAAATAGATTTTAATTATAACTTTATTATTATTCTAAAATTAAGCTATTATTCTCTACTATATTTTATTTCTAAACTAATAAATAAATAAAAAGACTTAACTAGATTCTAAAAGATTATTTTAGATATTTTATTAATAAAGAATAATTAAATTAGGCTTAACTTCTTAAAATAGTATAGTTTATTCTGAATATACAGCAATAGCCTATTGAGCCTAATGGAACCTCATGGAACCTGATCGATAGTGGCAAACTATCTGGATGCTGTGGCAACTCTGGCCATCTGCCACCTACATAATTGACTCTGCCACCTACATAATTGACTCTGCCACCTACATAATTGACTATGGTGCTATCTATGGCAACCTATATAATCAATTACCATTCGATGCTAATCATGATTAATACATTACGACGACTTATTGTCGTGTGACCATTATAATTACTAATAATGGTGGCCTGAGGCCTGCTAAACCTCAGGGATAAATAGCATCTCAATCTCCTGCAATCCTAATAACATACACATCCATGCAATATATCAATTATCCTATCTATTACCAACCAACAGCTTCTTATTGGATCATCTGATCTACCTTCTACTTCCCTGAGCCTAGTAAGACGTACAGTCTTATATTTATATATAATAATTATAAGACTGTTAAGGTCTTACTAGGCTTAGGGGAATATAGATAAAAGAGGAATAATTATAGATAGATGATTACTGAGTAATCAATAAGATTAAGGATCTGATTGCTTGATTATAGATAATTCTGATTGCTGTGTTGATTTTTTGTATTATCTTCTGATTAAGTTATATATTATATCTGGCTAAGAGGGTCTTATTTATATCTAATAGTATTTTTATAATAGGACCTTATTTATTTTACTACCTATACCTCTCTAATTTAGAGAGTAGGTTTAGGCGATTAGAACTATTTTAGTATAGGTTTAGGCGACCTCGGGGTTCTAGGATTATTTACCTAAAATAGGTAAATTTTTCCTTGGTTATAGTATATTTATCTTTAGTTATACCTTAACTAGATCTTAACTAGATCTTAGCTGGATCTTAGCTAGATCTTAGCTAGATCTTAGCTAGATCTTAACTAGATCTTAACTAGATCTTAGTTAGAGTATTATAGGATAATATTCATAATAATACTATTAATATATTTACTAATAAGATTTCTTTCTATATACTACTAAAATATAATCCTAATTTCTAAGTCTAAGTCTTAGAAGAAATACTTAAAAAAAGAAGCTCTAAATACTAAAGAATAGGTAATTTATCTTTAAAATATTTATAAAGAGACTATAAAAAAGCTTTAAATTATATAGAAAATATAGTAGAAGTTATATAATAAGATCTATAAACTAAAAAAATTTTAAAGTTAGAAGCCTTATATCTTTTTTAATAAAAAATCTTTATTTTAAAGCTAAAGAAAAAAAGTTATTTCCCTAGTAAATTAGATTTTTCTATATTCTTATAAAGATTAATATCTAGGTATACTATATTATATTACTAAAGAAATATTTAAAACTATATAATATTTCCTCTATTTTTCTTTTTAAGCTATAGAATAGCTAAACTAAAGATAATTTACTAATACTAATACTTTAACTTAAAGATAAAGAGAAATTAAAAATTAAAAAATCTTTAATATAGTACTATACTACTATATAAAATAGACTAAATAATTTTTAGAATATAATTAATAAAAATCTATAGAGTATTTAAAAAATATAAAAAATATAAAATCTTTATTTAGAAAGAAATAAACTTAAAAAACTATATTCTAATAATAATAAAATATCTCTAAAACTTCTTTAAACTATATCTAAATTAATACTAAAAAAAGCTATTAAACTTCTACTAAATAAGACTATTTAATTATAAAAAGAAAGAATAAGTAAAATAAATAATAAAAACTACTAAGAAAATCTATATAAATCTAAAAGTATCTTAATCTAGTTAATAATCTATACTATAGCTAGAGTTAAAATAATACTATTTAGAGTTATATTATATTTAAACCCTACTATAATCTCTAAGAAAAAGAATCAAATAGTATTTTATTAGAGATTAAAATTAGTATTACTAATCTATAGCTATAGAAGATTATTAGGATAACTAAAGGGCTAAATAAAAAATAAGCTAGCCTTAGTATTTAATTTTTATTATTATTTAATAATAAATATAGTATATTCTTCTATAGTTTAATCTATATTTTTTATATTAAAATAGAGCTTATACTAAAAAAGATAGATAAAGATTATCTTTTAAAATAATACTAAAAAATAAATAGATTTTTTAATAACTATAGTCTTACTTTCTATATCCTAAATAAATATAGTACTATTATTCTAAACTTTATATATCTAGTTAAAGATTAACTAAAGTTAGTATAAATTACTATAGATTTTATAGAGTATCTAAAATAAATTAGTATTAAATTAAATATAAATTAGAAAAGCCTTATATCTAAAAGTAAGTCTTTCTATCTCTCTTATATAGAGTATAGATAATTAAGTTAGAATAATCCTAGTTATATTAGATTATAAAAATAATACTAATAAAAAAATAAAGAATTACTTTAGCTATATACTTAATATAGAAGATAAATAAAGAATAGATAATTTAGTTATAAAGAGAATAAAGACTAAGAACAGTACTAACTATACTTCTAGGGCTATTATTATTACTATCTCTATCCCTAGCTTTAGTATAATCTTTATCTTTAGCTATATAATAACTATCCTAATAACTATTAGAAGAATAAATAATATCTACAGAAGAAGGATTACTAAATTTAGCAATAGTAGAACTAATAATAGTAGATATAGTAAAGGATTATAATTTAATAAAAAAAAAGAATAAGGTAAGGTAAAGATAAAAGAAAAGTAAAAGTTAAAGACAGAAAGATAGAAGCTTTTATCTTAAAGATATTAAAGAGATTATATTACTTTATTTATATCTATATATAGATATACCTAAAGCAGTACTTATCCTAGGCCTTTATATAAGATAACACTATTTAGCTTAGATTATCTAATCTAACTCTAACCTTTATTAATAGTTAAGTTAACTATCTCTAAGAGAAAAGAATAAATTATTATAGGATTTAAAGTATATAATACCCTAGACTCTTAAGGCTGATTTATAGATAAATCCTCTTTAAGTTATCTATATATTAATATCTACCCAAACCCTAATATAATTTAAGATCCTATAAGTATTTAGGATTCTTGATCTTCTTAAGAATCAGTCTCTGTATTAACTGCCTAATCTGATCTCTACTGTCTGATATCCTTACCTAGTTATAGGTCTCTAGCCTGATAACTTAGTAATTATTATAGTATCTATATATATTTATATTTATTTTAACTATAATAAATATTATTTCTGAAAAATTAAGATTCTTACTAAGGATACTAAAGGAATTAATCAACAGAGCTTGCTGTAAGTTTCTTATAGAGTACGATCTTTCTCTAAATCTATAGCTAATATTAAATTAATAAACCTAATTATCTAGATATTAAGAGATTAGCCTTAATTAAAGACTTTAAATAATACCTAGGCTTAGTATATAATTATAATATAGTTAATAGTCTGGAAATACTATTTTTTGTATAATATTATAATAGATCTACCAGAATTCTATACTATAGTTTATAGCTTTATAGGGAGCCAAACTATATCTATAAATTTTTTCTGCTATATTTAAAAATTTATTAAGCAAAGGAATTAGTACCTTAGGGATTAATTAGCACTAAAGATAAGGTCAGGGAGAATATACTTTATATCTTATAGGGAGTTACTTCTAAAGACAGCCCTAATATTTAAGAGCTAGTTTTATTTTTAGCAAAATAATTAATAATTATGTCTATTCTTAAAATTACCTTGACTAAAATATACTGACTAACTCTTTACAGACCCCTTTACTAAGATATTAGTATATAATATTTAGTAGGTAAGCTACAGCAAATTAAGGGCTATAACAAAAGATACCTTTAAATACTATTTTACAGTAAACATTAAGATTTAGCTATCTATAAGAATCTAACATTTTAATTTAAACCTTATCATTACTAACAAAGTATAGTATTTAAACAAAATATACCTATAATATATTTTGATACTTTCTAAAAGTAATATATACTAAAAACCTATATATTAGTCAGTCCTTAATTTATTACTGACTGTTTAATAAATAATAAGGCTAAGGTCTTAGTAATAGGTTATAAATATAGTAAGTCAAACTAATTTTAAGAATAACTATAGTAGGGTCTATTTACTCTTTAATTACTGTTCTCTTCAGTATATAGCTAATTCTTTTTTATTCAGAAAGAAACTATTATATCTAGAATCTTTTGTTAAATTAATTTAACTTTATAATACTTAAGATAAAGTTTGAGAGAATACTTTATCCCCTTCTATACTGAAGAAGCTATTTGCAGACCTTAAAGAAGAGCTTTTGTACTATGAGAAAAATTATTGTGTTTTTATTATATAAAAGGTATTAATAGATAGGATAATTATAATAACTTATTGGCTCTTTTCTACCTTATCTTAAGAAACAATATAAGAGGAATACTTCTGTAATTTAAGCCTGTATTTTTTCTTTCTTAATTTACCTCTCTACCTTAAATTATCTAATAGAGAGAGATACTAGATAGAGATATATATTAAGTATATAAAACTGATTTATCTACCGCTGGTATTTAAGGTCTATAAACCTTAATAATATACCCTCTAAGATACTATCCTAAAGAACCTAGGTTTACTATTAAGATTATTAGCAGAGTATTAATTATTATATTATACTTATTAAAGTTAATATATATATGCCAGTAATTCTTTACAATAACAGACTTTAAATTTGAAGCTGTATAGGTCTATATAGTAATAATAGTAAAATAGAAATAGTCTCTTCTAAATAGCTAGGAGGAATACCTTCTCTGCTTATAAATATAGCAAAAGCTCTATTAAAAAGACTTATACTATAACAAAAAAAGAATCCTTATCCTAATTATTCTTATACTGAAACAGAGAAACATCCTAATAAAGATCCAGGGAAATCAGATCGTTGATATAACCTCAGAAGGTATACCAGAGTAGGAGGTTGGTTTTAAAACTATTCAGTCTATTGACAGGCCTCTTTCGAAACCAACTAGAATATTTAAGATTACGGCCTCCTTTACCGGCTATCTAAATATAGCTTTTATAAAGAGAACCCTTAGAGAAATAGCCAGAACTTTCTGTTTTCCTCCCTAAGGTCATTCTAAGTAAGGAGAATTCAATACAAGAGTTGAAAAAGAAAACGACAGATCCTATGCCTTGTTGAGATTAAGCTCAGATGGGTCATGAGGTAAAAAGAACCACCATAAGACATGCCTAGGTTATGGAATGCAGGGGGGGGGGAATATGACAAAATGTGGGCCTAAGTACAGTATTCTGTATTTTAGTCTTCAGCGTGTACCATAACAGGCCAAACTCCACATGTTTCATCAATGGCCTCATTTAAAGCCGGATGTTCTATATATTTTTGGCGAACCATCACCCTTATCTTCCCCGGCTGCCTACCAGAAATACAAACAGATGACTGGCACAGGTATTGGTGGCAGTGGAGGATTGACTAGTGGCCATGTGCAAGGATCTACCCTACGGTGTGGCTATATGGTTTCTATGGAACTTGTTCAATAAATTGCTGAAGCTGGTACCGGTTTTTGAGTCGAAAATTCCATTCTCGGAGTTGCAAGCTTCAAATTTTCAACGGGCGTGGGAGCAAGTTCTTCATCACGAACGCGTATCGATCGAGAAACAATGGGAGGCACACGCCAATTGTTGAAATATGACGTGTCATACCTATGGCCTCTACTCTTCGATATATGTCATATATGCGTTGTTTTCCACACTGAAGTCTCCGTGCACTCCAAACTTGCTCAGCATCAGGGTCGAACCATCACCCTCATAGCGCTGCACCATAGCAATAGGGCTTCCAGATTCATCACATAGAGTCAATTCAACCTCCTTGCCGTTATCAATGTCACCCTTCACCTGCCTTGCGCCAGCCTGTCTAAACATGAACTTGCTAGCACGACTCTTTCGAGCATAAAACATGTAACCGAAGAATGTTTCTTTGTAGCTGCCAGATGTATCTGCACACAGATAGCGTTGGTGCTTGACTGTGCGGATAAGATAAGGCACGTTGTATTGGAGCTTCATAGGCGGATCAGCAGGTAAAATCAGATATGAAAGAAATCAGAAATACTTACCTTGGGGGCTCGGTTAAGCTCTCCTTGTAGTTCAACTTCGAAGTCACACTCATCGTCATATTGATCAATTCCGACATACTCCTTGAAGTTATTTGTAAAGGATTCACTCTTGACTCGCTCTTGAAATTGGTTGGAGAAAAAGATCGCACTATAATATTCAGAAGAGGCGTGACCATCTTTCATTATGATTTCCGCCAGCAAACGTTGAGAGTACTTAAGCAACAATGGCTCTGCATCCCTATTAGCAGGAACTAATCAATTTTGAATACTGTCGAAACATACCAAGTCGTCTCTTTGAGGCATGTTCACGCAGGCCATAGTATTCATTTGCTCCAACATACTCTGTTTCTTTAGCTCGAAGACGGAACCGACGATTAACAGGCTTTCTAGTCCCCGCTACAATATCTGCAAAGAGTTTGGGAATGTGCGAGAAATCAGTGAAGCGTCCGATAAAATCCACCAATGGTAGCACATCTTGTTGCTACTTATATTCAGTACATTGACACTTGAGTCTCTCAATAGCAGGAATACTTACGTTGATCACTCTCCAGTGATTGAACGGCTTAACAGTGTGGCACCAATTCGGGGGACTTGAGAAAATTATGTGTTAGTAATATGCCTACCTGCATGGCAGGGACTGTGTTTTGCGGGTCTAACTCACTCATTGCACAGAATTGTGTCACCGCCCTGGGCTTCCCATGTGAGAGAATTTGACATTCTGCTGCTTTGATTTGAGCCTGATGACTTTCCATTCTCTTCATAGCTTACGCTGGCCGAAGCTTGGAATGTTCCATAGGAGAAGGAAGCTTGAGCGCTAGCCTTCATTGCATTTGATTTCTCTTCTGCACTCGCAGATTCTGAAGAGGTGAATTGCTCAGAGGCATAGAGCTTCCCACCTAGCTGAAGATTGGTAGAAAAGAAATGTCCTGTGAAGAGGAGTTAGACATTGAAGTTAACACATAGGTATAGCTCTGTGAGCTATAATGTGTTAACATACCAAAATCATGGTGGAATTGGACAAGAGTTGCTTCGTCCGTCACTCCTTGCACGGCGGTTTTACATTCATCTGTCAGCTCCAGACTTCTTGGGTCAAGATGCAAGACAACTCTCGGAAACTGAACAATAGGAAGATCTAATTAGACTTTGCTCAAGGCATCGTTCAAACGAAGCCAGCTTACATTGTAAGTGATGTTCATGGTTCTTGCCGAAGATGATTGAGATGAAGCCATAGCCTGGCTTTCACTCTGGCTGAAACCGGCCTTTACAGATAGACTGGCACCGAAAACATTTCCTCCACTGAGGACGATCAGTAATAAAACTTCAGTCTTCATGTCTTAGATAACTCACGCTGAGGCTTCGATATCCATTTGAGAGAAAGAACTCGATGCAACACTTTTAGAAAGTGCAGTTGACGTTTCAAAGACGTTGACATAGGAGTCATCAGTCACAACGTATCTAGGGATTCGGTATTCGGTCTGATATTTGTTAGCCAAGAACTTAGATTCATAACGCTCTAGTATAGAAGTGGTGATGAAATTATTAGTTACTTCAAGTTTGATGCTTTTATCGGCCTTTTCCATGCTGGTCATTTTTCTGGGTTTGATAGAGAATGCTTCATAAAAATATCAGAGAACATAACCACATAAGCGTAGTCGGTGATCTACTACACTTACCAGTATAGGGAGCCTTATCAATCCTCTTGAATCCTTTAGTGCCATTTGCATAGGTGGTAAAAACCATTCTATGGCCGTTCAGGAATTGGGTATTCCGAAGAACCGAGTCCCAGTCTTCTTCAGACATGCTGCCAGCAACCCTATTTCCTTAATATCTTAGCCAAGTGGTCTAGAATTAATTTGCCATTGAGAACTTCCAGCGTTCAGGTTCAGCACTTACACAACACTCTCCTTAGAGACGCCGGCCTTGAAGTTGGCATGGTTATACTTGCTAGCAAGCTCTTTCAGCGTTGCAGATATCAACTCCGGTTTATTTTTCTGCACGCGCACATGGTCAGTTTCGAAAATCATAATGCATGGATGAAATTCATTCCATACCATCAAATCCATATCCAGATCGCTATCCAAGACCTTCTGAGCTGCCGCGCTTAGCTCCTTCTTCTTCTCCTCCTTTTCCTCGGGCAACTCAAGATACACATCAAGGATCTGAATGTCATTGGAAGACTTTGATACGTCCTGGACCGCGTTCTGATGTTAGCATTCAAGTCCTCTACGACCTTGTGTGGCTTCTTGTCGCATATATGTATACCTTTTCGTCCCCCTTGACTATCGCTTGATATACACTCCACTTCATGTCATCACCCACACGAGCACCATCCTTACTGCAGAACGCAAGTCGAGCCCTTTTCCAAATGTTTAGACTTGAATCTCACGGAGATCCATATCCAGGCTATAGAACACCTA
Organism: Penicillium waksmanii; assembly: GCF_028829765.1. Classification (NCBI taxonomy): domain Eukaryota; kingdom Fungi; phylum Ascomycota; class Eurotiomycetes; order Eurotiales; family Aspergillaceae; genus Penicillium; species Penicillium waksmanii. The sequence goes on along the minus strand of NW_026643249.1, from coordinate 3,058,641 downwards.
CTTTCCTGAGTTAAGTTTCTTTTCCTTTGCCAGCACGTTTCGAACCGTGCCTAGGGTGGCTTTTGCATCGATTTCCGCCTCAGTACTGATGCGGTTAGTCAACTTCTCTTCTCCAGAGGAATCAACAGTCCTGATGTTGAAGAGTCGGGTTATTGCAGGCATGATCGTAGGAAATTCGATGAGCAAAAATGATCGTGTCTAAGCTCTAAACTGGTAGCAGCGAAGCTTCATAGCAGTTTTTTTTTTATATACCTACGTAAAGGGCGGTGAATGTAGCTCATCCAGCCCATTCCGCTCCACAGTTCAGCTGAGATCTATCATCTCGTGGAGGAGACCCATCCAGAAAACTCAAAATCCGATGGACGATATGCGATCTACATAAAGTACCTATGGGTGCGCAATTGAATTGGTTTTGCATTCAATACCACTGCGTGGCGACCAAATTACTTCGAAGAAATTCATGCTGCCACCGGATTGAACGCCCACTCATTTAAAAACGAGTTCCGACCCATAGAAAATAGCTTCCTAGCTCTAGAGTGCACTTTACCCTCTCTGGCAGCATGTGTCTGCTCTCCACTCATGTACCCGCTTTCCACCCCCCGCCTCGATTTTAGCTGTAAAATATAACAGGACAAAACCGAGATATTCCATTGGTGATTGACCAAATTTCGTCGAGGGGTACTAGGTAATACAATATGCTATGTCATAGTAGGCATCTAAAGTGGAGAATAGATCTTGCGATCCACCGTGCGAACCCAACACGCAAGCGAACCGAACGCCTCAAAACACCATAGTAAATGCGATTTTTCCTTCCTCGATGTCTCAATTACCATTAGACCTTCTTGATAAGATTCAATTAACATATAAATCGGAAGATGGCTAGGATCTGGGAGTACAACAGGTCGGGCGCTGGCTAGCTATCGCGGCACGCCCCGTCGCGCCAGTTTGTTTTGAACGAAAAGCAAATGCATGCAGCTTCTTTCGGGAACCGAGTGTGGGGCAGACCGGGGGGAAGGGGAGGTGGAGTGCAACAGGATAAGCAGAAGCTTTGACTACAGTAAAAACAGCATAATAACAATAAATTAGCCGATGATCGAGAATTGGAAAAGGTTGGGAGAAGTTGAGAAATACAATAAGGATGGGCATGGAAGTGTCGGTGTGGCAGAGTGGAGTCATAATGGCCACCGCAACATCCATCACCCCATCCACCCCATTTAGGGCCCTCGTTTTTGACTCATTGGGCTTCAATTCTCCTGGCTCTTATCCCGTCGTGCGCTTCAGTGCCCGTACATACTGCAATATACTTGAATCGCTGCAGGACTTCTGCCAGGATATCGGTCCAGAAATAACTTTGTAACTTCCGACCACGGCCGTCGCCGATCTTTTCTCAGTCCCTTCAAATAGTCTATCTCCTTTGAGGACCACCGCACGCGTCTCCTAGATGTTTTCTGGGCTTCGTTTTCACCTCCGCAAAATAACGAGCTTCGTAGCATCTCTGTTGGTCTTCCATTTTCCCTCTCACAGGCTGTAGATATACTTCGTATACAACGTTTCCCATGTCCGACCTGCTGCATGATGTCATTCTGGGAAGGTTTTCCATCGCGTAGAGGCTGCTCACTAGCTGTTTCAGATGGCTTAGACGGATAGTGAGAAGCCTCTGGCAAGAATGTCATGAAATAGGCATACCACCCTCTGAAGACATTTGAGACTGACTGGCGTATTTTCCTACGAAAGCATCGCTCGAAGTCAAGTAACCCTTCTTCGTCCTCTTCGGCCGTTTTGATAATACATCATCATGTTGCGTCTGTTTTTCGCTCAGCTAAAGTTTTAAATTTCCTTATACAACTTGGTTGCGATGCCAATCAGCCTGACAGGGACGGAAACCCACCCCTAGGTCTTTATTTGAGCTCATTTCACCTATCAAGTCGGAGTGAAATATTTCATTCGCTTGTATAGGAAGGTGCTGATCCGCTCTGGATCAATGAACACGGAAAAATCTTGGCACATCTCACGATGCATCATAAGTGAGCAGATACCACGATCCTTGATTATCTGATTGCTGTGGGTGTGGATCCAGTGACCAGAGAATTTATGGGAAAACATTGATGCATCACGGAGGGATTCATGGTGTTTTCACCGAGGATCTGATAAACTTTCTTGCTTGACAAGGTGTCTTGGACGTTTGTGCCACGGCCACAGACCTATTCCGCAAGACTCCGCTCGACGTGAGCATCACTCCACGCTCAGAAGTGTCGATAATCTTCTTAATTTGCTCTTCAGCCCAGGGAAATGTAAAGAGGCGGAAGCGATAAATCGACTGGCACTAGAATGATATGTAAAGGCGTTTGGATGTAAACATCCGAAAGGATTACTACAGTACTCTCGATATTCTTTTGACTTCCTGGATCAACACGAGAAACGTGAAGGGTCTTCATAATCCCAGCGATACATAGTACTCGGGCAGCGTATATCGAGATACAATATTTATACTTGATCATCTTTCGAGCAGCATTTTATACTCTCCTCACGTACACAACAAGCAACAGGCGTCAGCTTGTCCGTTCCACAATTGGCGCTTCCGAATGGAATTCATAGCCTTCTTGCTCGCCGTAAACTCTTCAAAATACTCTCTACGCCCCTGAAACTCAAGACCCCCGTCCTTTCTCGAGTAGCTGTCCCGTGGATGTCCGGACATGTCCGACGAGCCCTTACGCTCGACCTGCCCGGTCACGACTTCATAGAGGAACGCGTCTACCTCGGCCAAGAAGTCGGCCGCGTCTATGCTGGAGGTGATATGACTGCATGATATCTTTGCGCGTTGTTCTGTTCTCGTCAGCCTCTTGTGGTTACGGCTTATGTGAGTGGTCAGGCTTACCTGTCTCGGCATTGAATCGTCTGACGAGCTGCCTCATTTTGCCGATCGACTCGCTGTACCTGATGACGCTCTGTGTCTCAAATAAGAAGATGGGCGCGTGCTGATACATAGAGTCGCCGACGAATAGTATTCTCTCGTGTGAATCCCATATGGCAATCTCGTCCGGTGTGTGGCCGGGTATGTGGTACACCGTCAGGTGAAGATCGTGCCCAACTCTGTCAATTACCTGCTGTCCGTCGCTGCACCAATTGGTTACTGTATATTCTGGTGTTTTGATATTGAGTTTGTCACAGAGGGACGTGCTTGGTAGTCGGGTTGGGCTGAGATAGTCTTTGTCATAATCGCTGGCCCAGACGGTACTGCCGTCCGTTTCGACAAACTGCTCGATGCCGCCTTACGGTATTAACAAGAATGAAATATATTGAAAGAATCCAACCACCAAGTAATTTAATATCATGATACTCACCAATATGATCAAAGTGGCAATGTGTGCAAATAACAAGATACTCTCTCTCCCCACCAGAGTTGAGAGGAGCTTCGCTATTGTCTTTCACGGGAACCGTCTCGAGGAAACTACGTAGCGACCTGAGCTCGACGCTGGGATCGCGCGCCGCGCCACCGCACCCAGTATCCAAGAGCACAAGGACAGATGGGTACACCTTGGCGTATATTATAGGCATCTCGAGGAACTTATCGTCCTCGACGATCTGGAATGTGGTGTCATTGAGCCTGCTGGCTGTGAAACATGTCGAGCCGGGGTTGGCGGGCTCGGGGGTCGGGCTGGCCGCTTTTCTGGGAATCATATCGATACACATTTCAAGAAGAGCAACTGGATTCTCGGAGCATCGGAAGCTAGAGCGGAATAACTGTCTATGAGTTGTACTTGGAAGCGTTGCGAATGGGTGGCAGAGGCAGACCCCGCAGAACAGCAATGCTATGGTCCAAAGCGGCAGCCGAAAGGGGCCAACTGAACAATGTGCTCTGAAACGAACGAAGTGAGAGAAAGGATTGTTGGTCACGCTGACATGTGGTGTGTGAGGCGTGGAAAGAAGGTCAATTTAGAATGTCTTGCCACGCACTTCTCTAATTTGCTTCTGTACCTTCCTGCCCCCACCTCCACACCCCCCCCCACCTGCTAGTGCCTCCTAAATTTCCTTCCTCGGACTGGCCTGTCTTGGCTTAGGGCTGCAGGTCTATATCTGCTGGTATATGCAAGATTCTGCTCTCTTAGTGCTTCGCTGGCTGGATGTTTATTGGCTTTTACACTTGTTGAACTTTATGCTATTGCCACTGATCTTGCCTGGGGGGGGGCTCGATTTTTTTCTTTCTACGCTTTCGCTCTCCACATTGTGATGAGCCCTCTTTTTCTAAATGAAAAGGGAACTGTTTGTCTAAATAGTAATGAGGTTGCTATCCCTTTAGATGTTTCTGGTTCACTTACACTCATTGCTGATGGGCAATCATTCACTGTGGGTAGAGAGTTTAATAGTGGCAGTGGTGATGGTGGTTGCGACTCAAGCATATCTAGTTTAATCGATATGATCTCTGACTTAAGCGATACCTTGATTTCGAGCTCTTTTTCTTCATGTCTGGACAAAATTGTCAATACCATTAAGTCCTGGCCCTCCGGAGTATATGGAGTGAAATAAGTTCGCGTTTAGGGCCTATTAACTCAGCAGTCGAAAGTTTAGACCAATTTCTAAGCCCTATAAGAAAGATCTTATAGTTGCAAAGCTCTAGAAGTAAGCTACAGAATCAAAATTAATCACAAATAGTCTCCGGTAAAATCTGATACTTATCCTGATCTGGAAAGAGGCCGTAATATTCCGAGGTCGATGAAGAAGTTATTGAATAACCCTCTGGTGCTTCATGCCACTACCACCACTACCCATAATGTCAAGAATTATGTTTCTCTACACAGAGAAATGTGGTAGAATCCTACTTGGGACAGAAGTGTCCAGAATCTGAAAGAATACTCATAGGTCGATTCCTTGCCAGTAGCAGCCATGGCTACCCCATAACCGCTCAAGAAGCCCGAACCACTTCTAAGGTGTGCACCACTATAACTAGATCAGCGGCAGATTCCTCTACACACCTTATTATAACCAAGCGCGGCACATCTCTCTCCAAGTTCAAGACTTTTTGTTGATGACCTCGACGGTGGCGCCGGATATCAAATCACAAGGTCAGACAGAGGTTGACCACCAAGCCTATCAAACACAGCTCACAGCAATCCAGGCTGCTACATCGAAGCACTTCCTTTCATTAGAGATGTCGTTCATCTTATACCTTCGAGTGAAATGGATTCGGACGAAGATTGGTAGAGTCAGAAGAACGTCTCCATGAAATTGAAAATAGGGCAAAGCTGATAAGGGATTTTATTTTACATCAGATACTAAATACTATATTGATCTTTAGTTACTACAATATTGATGACCTAGGGGGGTGTATATACATAGTCAAAATCGTGGGGTAACCATACCAAACATACATACATACTGTATGCACCAAGTTCTCCGGCCAACTCCGCCTGGACCAATCACAATGCAAGTCATTCGCCTTACCCGCGTTCCTCGGCATGACCGGTCACATTCCCGCCCTCCGATTCCGCCACTGGCCCCCGCCCTCCATCTTAAAAATCTCTCCTTCTTCTCTATCCCCAGCACAATCAATCCTGGGCCCAATTCCCCCAAACACCCAAAATGTCCTTCTCAAATCTTGTTTCCGACATCGCATTTCGCGACTCAAACGCAGATGAGCGTGGTTCGACAATCTCCCACGCCCAGTCACGCGCTGCTCGATCATACGCCAGCACCACAGCCACCAGTGTCAGCATCTCTGGGGATATTTCCAGCCAGCTTCATGCTGGATACAGTCACCCTCTGAGCCGGTCATGGCAAGCAGAGCGTCAATTGACAAAGGTACACCACCACACCAATACCATGGGGAGGGGAGAATCCACACAGAATCCATCCCAAAATGACTCCTCATTCTACCAATCCCTCCTTTACTAACAATCCACCAGGACATGCTCATCTACCCCCTCTTCATAACCGACAATCCCGACGAAGAAACACCAATCCCTTCCCTCCCAAACCAATACCGCCGAGGCGTCAACAAATTAATCCCCTTCCTCGCCCCTCTAATCCGAAAGGGCCTAAGCTCAGTAATGCTCTTCGGCGTCCCTTTACACCCCTCCGCAAAAGACGCCCTCGGCACATCCGCCGACGACCCCTCCGGCCCCGTAATCTCCGCAATCCGACTCCTACGCACCCGATTCCCAAAACTCTACATAACAACCGACGTCTGTCTCTGCGAATACACATCCCACGGCCACTGCGGCATCCTCCGCGAAGACGGAACCCTCGATAACGCCCAATCCGTGGACCGAATCGCAGACGTAGCTCTAGCCTACGCAATCGCCGGCGCACACTGCGTCGCACCATCAGACATGAACGACGGACGCGTTCGCGGCATCAAACTAAAACTCATCGAAGCAGGCGTCGCCCACCGCGTCCTACTCATGTCCTACTCAGCCAAATTCAGCGGATGTCTGTACGGTCCCTTCCGCGATGCTGCGGGTTCTTGTCCCAGTTTTGGCGATCGGCGGTGCTACCAATTACCCCCCGCGGACGAGGCCTTGCGCGGCGTGCGATTGTTCGCGATATGAACGAGGGAGCGGATATTATTATGGTTAAGCCTGCTAGTAGCTACCTGGATATTATTCGGGATGCGAAGGATTTGGCGCAGGATTTGCCTGTTGCTGCTTATCAGGTTAGTGGAGAATTTGCAATGATCCATGCGGGAGCCAAGGCGGGGGTATTTGATTTGAAGAGCATGGCTTTTGAGAGTACTGAGGGGATTTTGAGAGCTGGGGCTGGAATCGTGGTTAGTTATTTCACGCCTGAGTTTCTTGATTGGCTGTGAGATGTGGCTACGGCACTTCTTATATATGCATTTGGCATATCAGCTTGAACATCTGGGCTGGGCTGGGCTAGGCTGGGCTGAGCTGGCATGGAACGAACGACACAACACGACCCAACCCATTCATAATTCCCAACAACAAAACCAAGATACCCACCATATGACTTTTTATTATTCACGAGCCGGTTGTATCTACAATTCATCCCCTCTCTTCTCTTGTCTCCTCTTTATTTCTGTTCTCTACTTTGGCATTTTGACATCTCGGCATTTTGGCATTTTCATAATGGCAATGAAAAATAAAAGCTTGAACAATATTCATATTCACATTTGTAGATATATACTAAGTATTGCAACAAGGAAAATAGTAGAGAGAAGAATGAGGAATGAAATAAAGCATAAAATAACAATAGAAGAACAATAGGGGGTGTAAACACGACGTCAAATCGCCTAGATGGGGTGTCACAGATAAGAGAAACAAAATCAACTTCCAAGGGTATGTATGGCCACTGGTTACATCGGGCACATCGCATCCTTGGGGAAAAAAATAGCAAACAAGTAGAAAACAAAATTGAAACAAAATTGGGGGGAATCACACCCCCTCCAGCGGGGGTCTCATCATTAGCACATCTTTAATCTTCACTCCACTCCACTTCACCTCATCTCATCTCACATATAGCTAGGCTTAAACCCCTGGAAGCCATAAGCAACAATATGAGTCTTCACCACCTCTCCAGGCGCAATATAAGCCCCACGACCCAGGTGCACGCCAGGATAAATCGTACAACCAGCACCAAGATAGCAATCCTCTTCAATAGTAACCGGTCTCCCCTGGTATCGACTCTGCGATCCCTTGCGCTCCTGCATACTAGAATGAGCCATAGAACTGAGCAAAGTAACATTGGGCCCGATCCAGGTATGAGCCCCGATATTGATAATGCAGTCATCAACAAATAAACAACCTTGGGATATCATCACATCTTCACCGATGTGGATATTATACCCGTAGTTGCACGTAAACGAACTCTCAACGACGGCACCTTGACCGATCGAGCCAATGGAGCGAGGCGCACCAGACATGCCCGACGGCGAGTTGGTGACGGAATCAGAAGGCGGAACGAGAATCTCCTTCAGGAGGCGATTTTGCTCTTTCGAACTCAGGCCGTGGACGGGGTTGCAGGCGTTATTGAATCGCCACAACGCGCGGCGGCATCGATCGCGCTCTTCGACTAATTGCACGTCGAAAGGACGGTAAAGTTCTCCTCGGATCATTTTCTCTTTTTCGGTCTCTTCTCCGGAAACCGCGCGGCCGGAAATTTGATGCTCGATGCTCAGTGCCATTCGGGCTTGTGCTTGCGGGCTGTTTGTATCCATTGGCGCTGTGGGCGGGAGGGATGGCCGTTGTTGTTGTTGCTCGACTCCCCCGCCTTGGAATAGAGGCATGCTGGCTTTGGGATGAGGGCCTGGCGGAACTTCGCGAATTGGGGGTACGACCGCGTAGTCTGGTTTCGGGGGGCCTTCTCGAGGTGGCATTTCGTGAACGGGTGGAACTTCTCGATAATCTGGCTTTGGGATGTGCTCGGGGACGTAAGCGGGCTGGGCTGCACCGGCCCATCCCCGTTTCGACCATGACGCATGGGTGCCAGTTGGGCTGGTGGTATACTGCTGTTGCTGCGGTGGTGGTGGTGGTGGTGGCGGCGGCGGCGGCTGTTGCTGCGGTTGTGGTTGTGGTTGCGGTTGTGGTTGCGTCTGCTGTGGTAGGGGTTGTGGTTGTGGTGGAGGGGGTGGATGTTGGTGTTGGTGCTGAGGCTGGTGCTGGTGCTGGTGCTGATGCTGGTGTTGTTGTTGGGCTGACCGCTCCCCTCATCGACCACCGCAGGTCGCATCTTGCGTTCCGCGTGTGCGTGTTCGACCATTCCCGCCGGCCGCTCGTGAGGTTGGGGAGTTTCTGGTAGATACTGACCACCAACCTCCGCGTAGCCATCTTTAGACTGCAATGGAACGGGTCCTTTGGCACTGGAAGGCTTCTGCCACATACTCCGCGACGTGTAACCTTCACATAGAAAGCCTCCACGAATGCAATTGTTGCCTAATATGCATTGTTAACGATTAATCCTCCACAATCCCATTGCCTAATGAGATCTTCCATAAGCAGTATCACTTACAGGCAGGGTGTTGTTCATCACATTTCTTTTTCCGCCGACGACATGTCATACAGCCAGTCTTGGTTCGATTGCTGAAGACGCGCTTCCTCTTTGGTGCCACCTGGACGGCAGCCGGTGAGCGGTCCGATGGATATGTCGAAGAAGTTGGTGGTCCAATCGATGATGACGGGAGGAGGCGAGTGCCTAAGTCCCGTTCTTGACCTTGTGCTTCACGTTGCAGGGCATCCGCCAGATGAGCATCGGACGGATCGAACTGCTGGGCGCGTTGTGCCTGACTGATCAACTGGGAATCATAATCGGGCCACGGCCCCGTGGAGGACGGTGCATCATTGGTGTCGGATCGATGGGCCGATGCAGGTCCATGATGGGATGTTTCGAACTCTGAGATTGAGCCCGAGCCCGAGCCGGACACTGACCCCGCTCCATTGGAAGCGGGCGGGCCGTCGACATCGACGGGACGATCTAAAGGGCCACGGTTGAAGCCCGTCAGATCGCGTGGGGAATGATCTTGCAGCTCCCTGGATTCAGATCGCTTTCGCTTGTGGTGATTGGAGTTGGGGTTGGGTGATGGTGATGGGCGAAAATTGCCGCTGCCGCGATCGTGGTCCTGGCGCTCAGCCGAGTTCGAGTGTCCCAGTCCCAGGCTTGGTTCTCTCGGGCCGGACGATGAATCTTGATCACTGTTCCCGGGAGGTTTTGACGACGATGGACCCGATGCTGATTCCCTTCCATTTACCGCAGTGAAGCGCGAGGGACTGTGGTCGGAACCGTTCTCGTGGTTGCTCATCACGGGGGCGGTTGCGACGGCCGTCATGGTCCACTCTCTCGCGCGCGCGCTCTGCTCTGCTCAGCTCAGCACACGCACTCACTCCCTTCTTTTCCCCGCACAGAATACGGGAGGGAGTCTCGGAAGTGACCGAGTCAATATGTATGAAAGTCAAGAAAGAGGGAGAGGGATGGCAAAGGTAGCCTCAGAAAGCCCGAATAGAAGCAACCGCCCAGAGGCGCCGAAAAGCGGCAACGGGGCAAACCCCGGGCGTCGCAGGATGCGCTTGAGGCCGAGCTGAGATGGTCAATGCACCCCAGGTAGAACCCAGAAAAGGTTTTTTTGTTTTTCTTTTGTGACAACAGATTTGTTTTTTGTATTCCCTTATTTATTTTTTGATGTTTCTGGGGGGGAAGGGTTCCTTTTTTTTGTTCTGTGTTGTTTTGTAGGACCGTTCTACACGCTCGCCCGGTTAAGGGGGGGAAATCGCGGTAACCTCGCCTGGGTGGGGCGAAGCCGAGCGGATAGTGTTCAGCGCCAAATAATGGGAATCGATGAACCAGGATCAAAGGAAAGGATAAAGGATGAGATATCAGAAATGTAGAGAGTAGGCGCCAGATTCTAATATAGAGAGTATAGAGGGGGAAGTGGGGAGGAGAATTATAGAAGTAAAAAGAGAAGAGAAGGGGGTGGGGGGGAGAGGAGGGGAGGGGGGAAGATAGGAAGAAAAGGTAGGAGGGAAGAGAAGAGAAGAGAGAAGAGGGGAATTGAATCAGAGGGAGAGGGTGGAGTGTAGGAGGAGGGAGTGTAGGAGAAGGAGTGAAGGAGTGAAGGAAGAGGAAGAGAGAGAGAAGAAGGAAGAGGAAACTTGAAAGAAAGTGCTATACCACTCTACACCAGAGAAAGTGCTGGTGACCAGAAAAGTACTCCGTACTTCCGAGGGGGGAGGCCCCCTCTGACTCTCTCTCTCTCTCTAGTTACTTTCTCTCCCCCGCCCACTCCTTCCGGTCTATCCTTTCTGGAATTGGGGCCATGGTACGGAGTAGAGGAGAACCCTTCCCCCATACAGTTCAACTTATTGAGTATATATATATACGAGTAGTACTACTCCCTCCACCATAATGACTCTTCGGTTGCATCCAATTCTCGAGCCATCCACCCACCATTTCCCCCAACCTCCCTAAACCCTCCGGAATCCCCTCTAGATTCGGGCCAGACTAATGGCCCCCAGTAGGCTAGCGGCCAAAAAAAAAGAGGAAAGGGGAGTTGGCGCGCGAGATCGGCAAAGGACGGCGTCACGGCGGCCGCCAATCGGAAGGCGAAAGCGCCATACGCAGTGAGGTGTGCGCGGGTCTGAGACAACTATCATTTCCCAGGCGACCGGAGCGACGATGGCGCGCGTTCCCAGGCGCCCCGTGTGGCTTGGTGGAGAAGCTGACCTGCGGGCACGGCTGACGGCGCCAACATAGCGCGGGTGCGGGTTGGGCGGTTATCCATCGCTTATCAGTGGTAGCCGGGGCGGTGATGTGATAGTGATAGTAATAGTAATACTCGTAGTAATCGTAATAGCAGAACTTAGGGCACTGGTTTAGGGTTCCCTAAATAATACATAATGCTCTTTTTATAACCCCTAAACCCCTACGTCACCCTATAACTACTATATTATAGTTAGTAGGCGCTATCGCTAGTATATGCTGTCCACTCCCGCCAGAGCTGTGGCACTCCCGCTCTGCTCCTTGGGGATAGTCTTTATTTAGGGCACTGGTTTAGGGTTCCCTAAATAAAAATATTATTCTTTTTGTAATCCCTAAAACCCTAAGTCACCCTATCACTATTGTTAGTATACACTGCATATCCAGCTATGTTACGGCACTCTGCTCTCGCTGACTAAGATCACCAACAACAGACACGCGCCCTCACCGCCAGTGTGATTCGCTCCTCTAGATCTTCCTCTTCCTTTTTTTTGTGGTTTTTTGCTCAGAATAGACCTGGTCTGTCCTTTCTCTCCTCTAGTCTCCATTACCTGGAGCTCCATCCAATCACCCTTCCTCTTTCCCTAGAGTAGTGCGTGCTGGCAAAAAAACCCCTCCCTTAGCCTTACCTTAACACTTCCTGGCCGACCTACCCCACCAGGTTTAGTCTTCGCTCTAACATCATCTTCCCCTCCGCCCACCTGCTTCCCCTTCCATCCATCAAATCACCGTCCACCACCGAGCCAACCGCCTTTGGCAGCTCCTGCAACTCTCATCCCCCCCATCCCGTGTCTAGCCTTCCTTCCAGATTGTCTGTCTGGCTAGCTCTTTGGTGATATCGGCGAATTCGCCAATCTCTGCGGCGTCATGTCTCTTTCCGTTTCAGAGCTGGACAACACTGTCCGAGCCTTCTTTGAAGGCAAAGGTGACGTGGTATGTGACGAGTTCACCCTGACCTATCCTGCAACTTCCCACAGCTAACATCCTGATCCAGCAAAAACAAGCCCAACAATCTTTGACCGAAGTAAGCTTGCCCTGGCCCGGCGCGCGCGCGCTTTCTCCCCTCCCCGAACCCCCCCGACGCGAAGGCGAAGATCCTGAAGATCCTGCGTCTCCCCCGATCCTCGTCTTCATTCCCCCTCGTCCGCCTGCTGCGGTACTGATCCGATCGACCAACCTTCTAGTTCAAACAAAATCCCGATGCCTGGGTCACCGTGGGTAATATCCTTCAAGAGGCAACCTACCCTCAAACGAAGTGTAAGTTTCGGAGTTCGGCGCTTTGCCTTCTCTTTGATGATGATCAGGCTGACTCTGGTTTAGATATTGCCCTGCAAGTTCTCGACGATGTGATTATGACCCGCTGGAAGGTCCTGCCCAGGGACCAGTGCCAAGGTACCAAACCATCCCCAATTCCAATTCCCTGAGGGGAAATTTCCGCAGTTCTCCTCCTCAAATCTTCCTTACTGACAATCCGTCTTTTTCCTTCCCCGCTATAGGAATCCGCAATTTCATCGTGAACTTCATCATCGAAAACTCCGGCTCCGAGGAGAAGCTCCGCACTGAGCGCGCCTTCTTGAACAAACTCAACCTGGTCCTGGTTTCAATCTTGAAGCAGGAGTGGCCACACAACTGGCCAACCTTTATCAACGAGATCATTTCGTCATGCCACGCCAGCCTTTCCATCTGCGAAAACAACATGGCCATTCTCCGTTTGTTGTCAGAGGAGGTCTTCGATTTCTCCCAAGACCAGATGACCTCGGTTAAGGCGAGAAACCTGAAGACTTCTATGACCCAAGAGTTTGCCTCCATTTTCCAGCTCTGTTCCGAAGTCCTTAATACCGCCAACCAGACCAGCCTGGTCAAGGCAACCCTCGAGACTCTCCTGCGTTTCCTGAATTGGATCCCGCTGGGCTACATCTTCGAAACCCCCATCATCAATACCCTTCTCACCCGGTTCCTGGATGTTCCCGAGTTCCGAAATGTTACGCTCAAGTGCTTGACCGAGATCGGCGGTTTGCAGATTGGCGCTCCCTACAACTACGATGAGAAGTTGGTGTTCATGTTCACTGAAACACTAACCAAGGTCTCAAATGTCATTCCCCTGACAATGGATTTGAAGGAGACATATGCCCAGAGTAACGGCAGAGACCAAGAATTTGTCTCGAACTTGGCCCTCTTCCTCTCGAGTTTCTTCAGTGCTCACTTGGATGTACGTGCTAAGACCGATTTGATCCCCCACCCTCCCCCACGCAGTACATGCGCTGACACTCTATCTCTCTAGCTCGTCGAGAAGTTGCCCAACCAAGATTACCTCACCCACGCCCACTTCTACTTGATTCGAGTCAGCCAAATTGACGACCGCGAAGTTTTCAAGATCTGCTTGGATTACTGGACCCGGCTGGTGCAGGAGCTATACGAGGAGATGCAGCAGCTTCCAATTACCGATATCAACCCCCCTAGTCACAATGGGCGTTAGCGGCCTCTCCAACGGCGGTGCCCCCCCACCCAAGCACCCTGGCCAACTATCCCCTGCGCAAGCACAAGTACGAGACCGTTCTCTCCAACCTTCGCACTGTAATGATCGAGAAGATGGTCCGTCCCGAGGAGGTTCTGATCGTCGAGAATGACGAGGGAGAGATCGTGCGTGAATTTGTGAAGGAAAGTGATACCATTCAGCTTTACAAGACTATTCGCGAGTGCTTGGTCTACCTGACGCACTTGGACGTGGTGGACACCGAAACGATCATGATCGATAAATTGGCCAAGCAAGTCGATGGGTCCGAGTGGTCGTGGGTCAACTGCAACACTCTGTGCTGGGCCATCGGCTCCATTTCCGGCGCTATGAATGAAGAGACCGAGAAGCGGTTCCTGGTCACTGTTATCAAAGACCTTCTGGGCCTGACCGAGCAAAAGCGCGGAAAGGACAATAAGGCCGTCGTCGCAAGTAATATCATGTACATCGTGGGCCAGTACCCGCGCTTCTTGAAGGCTCACTGGAAATTCCTGAAGACAGTCGTGAACAAGCTCTTTGAGTTTATGCACGAGACCCACGAAGGTGTCCAGGATATGGCCTGCGATACATTTATTAAGATTGCTAACAAATGCCGACGCCACTTCGTGGCTCTGCAGCCTGGAGAGAACGAGCCCTTCATCGAGGAAATCGTTCGCAACATGCGCAAAATCACGATGGACCTTTCACCGCAGCAGATCCACACTTTCTACGAGGCTTGCGGTTATATGATTTCCGCCCAGGGTCAAAAGACTCTCCAGGACCGCCTGATCGAGAACCTGATGGCGTTGCCCAACTCGGCTTGGGACCAGATCATTGGCGAGGCCAACCAGAATGCGGCCATTCTCCAGGATTCAAACACCATCAAGATCATCGGAAACATCATGAAGACCAATGTTGCGGCTTGCTCTTCTATCGGAACATACTTCTATTCCCAAATTGGTCGAATCTACCTTGACATGCTGAACATGTATCGAGCCTCCAGCCAGCTCATCAACGATGCCGTCGCGAATGATGGACACATTGCTCCTAAAACTCCTAAAGTTCGGGGTCTGCGAACCATCAAGAAGGAAATCTTGAAGCTGATCGATACCTATGTTGAAAAGTCCGACGATCTCGAGATGGTCAACGCCAACATGGTGCCGCCCCTCCTTGAGGCAGTACTCCTCGACTACAACCGCAACGTACCCGACGCGCGCGAGGCGGAGGTTCTGAACGTGATGACGACCATCATCCACAAGCTCCACAACCTGATGGAGGATAAGATCCCTAGCATCATGGACTGTGTGTTCAGCTGCACTTTGGAGATGATCAACAAGGATTTCCACGAGTATCCGGAGCATCGCGTGCAATTCTTCAAGCTCCTTCAGGCGGTCAACCTGTACTGTTTCCCCGCATTGCTGAAGCTCGATGCCACTCAGTTCAAGTTTGTCATTGATTCTTGCATGTGGGCTTCCAAGCACGATAACCGCGAGGTTGAGAATACCGGTCTCACTATGTGTCTCGAATTGATGAACAACATGGCCGAGACGGACCCGCAAACATCGGCCATCTTCTTCCGCCAATTCTACATCCCAATTCTCCAGGATGTGTTCTTCGTTCTGACTGATAGCGATCACAAGGCTGGTTCGTTCGACCCTCTTCCCTCTTCCCTCTCCCCCTTTGTCTCCAGCTAACACTCACATGTTCGTCAATCTAGGCTTCAAATCACAAGCCATGCTGCTGTCTCGCATGTTCATGTTCGTCGAATCCGGAAAGATCCAAGAACCCATCTATACCGCGGAGCAGGCGCCCGCAGGAACCTCGAACAAGGACTTCCTGCAGGAATACGTCGCAAATCTACTCCAGAGCGCATTTAAGAACCTGCAAGAGTGAGTCAACCCTTCACAGCGGAGAATTTATTCCAAGACTTTGGTGCATTGCTAACTGTTTTTTTTTTCAGCGCCCAAATCAAGCAATTTGTGATCGGTCTATTCGCCTACACCGACGACTTGAACAAGTTCAAGACCCACCTCCGTGATTTCTTGATCTCCCTGAAGGAATTCTCCGACGATAACGCCGAGCTCTACGCCGAGGAACGCGAACAAGCCGTGCGCGACGCACAAGCCACCGAGCGCGAGCGCGCGATGAAGGTTGGAGGTCTATTGAAACCTTCGGAGATGGAGCAAGAAGATGAGCTCTGACTGGATCGTGAATACCGTACCGAATTTGGACCGTCGGAATCCGAATCCGAATCCAGGATGAAAATGACTGCGAGTTCGACTGTGACAGCGAATGACGGCCTTGATGGCTGGTCTCTTTATGAGCTTTGATCTAGATCGTGGAGCGCTTTCTCTAGAGCCATACCCCCAGGGGTGCATGCATTTCTCCTTTCTGATCTGATCTGATCTGATCTGAGATTCGACTTCGAGATGGCGTAACATCCTATGCGATAATGCAAACTCAACCAACCTAAACTAAACCAAACCAAACCATTTGATCCCCCTTTGTAACTCTGCTGCACTGCACTACTATTCCCAGTGATCAGGTCGTGTCTGATATTTTCAAGATAGCTTTCCCTGAAACAAAAAGAATTTTCTATTAAATCTGACCTAGTCCTAACCTTAGAATGCCAGTGTAGACTGTGAATATGTAGCCAGAGCACTAGTATATTCTAGCCAATATTCTAACCAACATATTCTAGTAGCTGATATATTTTAGTTAATACTCTTTCGCCTTGTGGCCGTTAACAGCCGCAACTGAGACATATGTCATGACCACCTGGCACCTGAATCGGAGCCAAAAGTGACTTACTTCATGGAATCTTGCCTTTGCCCAGGTGTGTATATTAGTTACAGCCATACATGTTCATGTTTATGGATATATATCACTCTAACATCTCGCACTAACTACTACTACTACTTACTCAGTCCTATAGTACATATCACCCTACCAAGCCCCGCAGCCAAAGGCGGTGAGCTTATCAATCGCATCATAAGGTCCAAAAGTTTTGCCTCAACTTCCCACCAAGCTCTCTCCCTTCCAACTTGAACACTTCCAACCTCTAATAAAGAACTTGAATAAAATGTCCCGATCCCGCCGAACCGAAAGAACCCCACAACTAGCATCCGCAACCGAAACAGAAACATCCCGAGACTCCTCCGCCACAGGCCTCCGACCTGGATTCGGATTCCCACAAACACTCCGACTACGAGGCGACGATACATCCACATCTACACCCAGCGCAAGCGTTGAACCCTCCCCATCAGAATCAGCATCCCGCCGCATTAGATGGAGCGAAGACGTCGTTGATAATGAGGGGATGGGGAAGAAGAGTTCGAAAGGTACACCCCACCCCGCCCTACACCAACTCACCCATTCATTTTACCCTACGGCGAGAAACAGAAACAGAAGCAGAAAAGAAAAGAAAAAGAAAAGTGTGGAACAATCACTAACGCTCATCTCATCTCACAGTATGCTGCATATACCACAAAGCCCGCCCCATCGGCGAGAGTAGTTCCGAAGAATCCTCCTCCTCCTCCAGCGGTAGCGACAGCGAGAGTGAGAATGAGGCTGATCGGCGACGATTAGCCGCGAACCGGGCTCGGGGGAGGAAGCCTGTTGGCGATGGCCATGGACATGAGCATGGGCATGACTCTGACGCCGATTCATCTTGCGAACACCAGCACCAGCACCAACCCAGCAAGCGAAAGGCCCATAAGCCTAGGAGAAAACCCAGCCCGAATGCTTATGAGAAAATGCCCAAGCCTTCGAATAAACCCGCCGCACCCGCGCAGGGTCCTTGATTGATTTGAGATTGGAATTGTTGACAAACAATGCAATACAATACAATGGTTGTGGACCTGGTTCTGTTTGGCTTCCACTTCCACTGGCAGACGAAGCAAATCTTTCGTCACTCTGCTCCTATATACGACTGTAGCGAGACTTGAATGTGTTTTATTCGATTATGAATGATCATATCATATCATATCATACATACGTTGACGTCGAGACGGGACGGGACGGGACGGGACTCAAACCCCCAACCCAACCCAACCCAACCCAATCCTCGACATCATCATACTAATGCGATGCGCATCAATAAAATGCAATGCAATGCACCCCCAGTGAGAGCTGGGTCGGGTCATGGTGGGACTATGTACATTAGACACCGCAATGATCTAGCATTGCGAAGAGAAGACGCTGAAGTTCATTTCGTTGTTATGGTCTAGACACCCATGGAGAACAGAACAAGCATGCATATATAGTTCCGTTCTCACAGTACGATAAACGAGGATAAACGGGGGGCGAGACTTAGCCTCGTTAGGATAGCTCAGCATGGCGAATGAGGATATCTCATTCAATCCTACAACTCGAACAACAATGATACATTTACTTCGCTTTGGACTACATGCAGAAAGAAATGAGATGAGGTAAAGCAAAGCAAAGAAATACCGCTGATTCGCAAGATCTGGAACGCAAGAGGGTATCTGTAACACCAACATCAACACCAACACCAACGCCACTGCAACAGGCAGTCTAAAATGTAAATACAACGATTATCCAATCCAACCAATTTACCAATTAAGAGCCCACAATCACAAAAGCTCAGTTTTCTTTCATCTTCAGACCATCATACTTCTCCTCCGAGCACCAATCCGAGTTTCTCTCCGACCAGCATCGATGGCAGGGGGCAGTTTCCATCCATTCCCATTCAAGTCATCGTTATCAAAGCTGCTGTCCGCTTGAGAGGACCACGACTCATCCACATCCACATTAATGTAACTGCTCTTTGGATTTGAGGAGTGTCGACGAGATTGTCGTTGAGAATAGACAGGTTCAGGTTCGGGTTCACGGGCGTTGTCCGAAGTGTCGAAAATATCGTCCTTTTTATTCGTATTCGCGGTTGACACTTTGCGTCTGCGGCGGGATACTGTTGCAATCATATCCTCTGAACCACCGTCACCATCTTTGGACAATATATCCGGCAAGATCGCATCGGCATGATATCCACGTCCACTAGATGGGGTACGTGAACTGTCCTCGGTTCCCAGTTCTGGTTTTCTTTCAACAAACTGATCATCCCCATCAAGACTTTCACGACCGAGCTGGAAACTGGATGACCGGCGATCCGCCACCGCATCGGCCATATCTTTCGTCGAGCGACGCATTTTAGCCCGAAGACTGGGCTCCGCATAGCTGACCACCGCACCGCGACGTCGGGAAGGACGTGAGGCACCCGTCTCGTCAGACATATCCTCCATGCTCTCTCTCGATTTTGCGATCGGGGAGTCCTTAGAAACATTGACGATCGTGGTCTTGGTCTTGGTCTGATTTGGCGTAGCATCTTCCGTGGTCATCGTTTGGTTGGCACGTTTAGGTTTCTGCAACAAAGAAGGCGGGCGTCCACGAGGTCGCCCGGATGGTGTTTTTGATTTTTGGCTTGCCACGTCCTTGGGCTTTTGGGGGGATGGCAAGTTCTCGTCTTGTCCGATATTTGGGCGGGTCTTGTTATCTAGTTGGGAGGCGGCGCGGGACTTCTTTGGGGAACCCAGGTGGGAATTTGCGCTTTCTGTCGTGGTTGTCAGTAAGTTCATTGTGGACCATAGTGTCAATGGGAATAATGGGGGGGTTCTCACTTGGTTCAAGAACTTTCCGCTTCGTGGTACTGTTATTCGCAGACCCTTGCTTCATGCTCACAGGTGTTTTACTAGGAGAAATCGAAGTCTCCCGGGCCAAGAACTGGAATGTATCTTTCTGTTTCTGGGGACTGCGATTCAGTCGACTAAACTGAAAATCGTCCTCAGGAGCCAGATCGAACAAGGCATCGTCATCAAGACTAAACTTGCGCTTGGAGCCAAATTTCGAAGAAGTTCCTGCGCTCGCCTCTGAAATCGAAGTTGCTGTTACTGTATGTCCACTCTCCACATCATTATCACTGGAGGCGGCTGCGACTTCGGGTCTTCTCTTTTTCTTGCGGGTCTCGAGGGTAGGGGGGAGGTAGGCTTCGGAGCTCGGCGAGAGATTGAATTTATTACCCGAAGGCGTTTCGTCTGGTCTGGAAGTCGTGTCTTCAGTCGCGGTCGCGGGGTCCAAATAATCCATCTGGGGCGCTTCTGACATGCAAGAATTGCCTTCCATGAGATCATGAACTTCTTGCGGTCTGCACAAGCATAAGTTAGCGTGGACCCTTTAAGCCTCGCTTCGGCTCTAATGGCAGACAGAAACTCACTCTAGCGTTTTGCGGGGAAAATATTTGTCTTCCAAGATAGCGGGTAATTTTCCATCCTCAGTCTCTGCATTGTAGTCCGGGTCATTCGCCCGTGGCGGCGCCTCTGCTGTCTTGAGACGGTCGGAGTTGGTATCGAAAGATTTATCCTTGAACATCTTCCCAGCTTTACGAGGAAGTGTTCCAAGATCCGACACGAGGCCATTTAATTCCGCAAGCTTCGCATCGAGACGAGCTTTGATTTCGTAAACCCCGTTCTGAAGCGCCTTGGCGGAACCCAATCGCTCATTTTCCTGGGTGAGGGTGATGATTTGGCCGCGGAGTGAGACGTTTTCGCTGAGGAGATGCGACACTTCTGATTCTAGGCTGCGAATGCGCATCGATTGCATGGAGTTGACTCGCATGATTTCGCGATTTTGTCGGACGAATCTCCGCTTGACTGAGCGAAGCACGATGATTAGTCCAAAGGGCGAAGGCGAAGGCGGGCAAGGCAAGGCAAATAAACTTACGAGCGTCGACCGACTCGGCTGGAGCCGCATAGTCATTCAGTCGGGCCATGGTGGGATGGCACCGAGATCGAACGCGGACAGGACGAGGGTGGTGTGGATGGTGAGCGGCGTACTCGTACTGCGAATGCAGATGCAGAGAGGTCAACGGCTGAGGTAAACATCTCTGTTGATGTTTGTCCTCTTCGGGTTTAGCCCCATAACTGGCTGACTCATCCAGCCCCTCCGAGTGGGTCACGGGAACAAAGGTCACGGGATCCCGTCCCACTAAGATAGGCCGCTTTATTGATATGACGGTGGACTCGCGTACTGGAATGATTTGTTTGCCTCTGCCTTTGCCTTTGCCTGCCCATCACGCATCGCATCGCATTCGCGTTTCTTCCCCACGCTTGCAAACGCCACATTCCTCCCCTCACTGCAATGGCCTACTCGTCCCGACCAACCTCAATGCTTCCTGGCGGACTACGCCAGCCAGCCAGCCAGCCATCATCGGCGCTGTCGACGCGTATCGCGGCCAAAAAGGCCGAGCTCGAGAACCTCCGCCAGCTACGCGATTTGAGCGGTACCCTGGCCATGCAAATGCAGGCGCTCGAGAGCAAGATTGCCACGTTGAAGGATGGCACGGAAGGTATGATTTTCTAATTCCAGTCCTGCGATTCGATTTGATTCCCTAGGGCCGGGTTGTACCACCCCCGCTGATACTGATACTGATTCGATCCAACCTTATCCAGCGGTTGCGTGCGTTCTTGCCAATTGGGATAATGTTCTTCGTGCTATCAGCCTTGCATCCAGTAAGCATCAGCGATACCCTATCCGATATCCTTTATCCTTATCAGGAGGGGTTATCAGGGGAGTGTTAGACACTAACGTCATGCGCAGAGAAAGCTAGTGGTCTTGACGACGCCGCCGGAGCCGAGGGGGCCGATGACCAGACTGAGACTCGCTTGCCAGCCACCTTGGTTCGCATCCCTGCCGAGTCAAGCGAGAAGGCTGGTGAGTGAAACCGAGAGGAGGAGGAGCAGCAGCAGCAGCAGCAGCATCGGCAGCATGAGCAATTCCCTCCCTCAGTCTGATTGAACGTCCCCCGGATCTCTGCAATCCGAGTCGGCTCAAGTCGAGTTGAAGTACAGTACAATTATTCCTAACCCTCTCTCCGCCTGCCACATATCCCACTCCAGTCCAGCTCCGCCGATTCGACTCGATTCCGTCATTTCACCCAGTCACATCGAATGCGGAGGAAATGCTCGGCCCGGTTGGGATGAGCATGCAGCAGCCAGAGCCAGCTTGCTTCAGGTACTGCACTGTACGGAGTACTGTAGGTACCTGTGGTTCTGTTGGGTACCTTGGCCTTCTTCCCCCACTTTTCCATCCCTTTTCTACGGCTTACATGTCACCACATCGCCCCTGGGCCACGGACGCCACGATAACCCTGAGCGGATCATGTAGCGGGTCCTCCTGGGTCCTCATAGGGTCGGGAAGGATAAGATTAGAGGAAGAGGGGGGGGGGGTTTAGGGGGGAGCACGACCCAAGCACGAACCTTCCCCCGCATTTGACGGCACTGGATGTACGGATTGCAGCATGGATTCGCAGCATTCCTCACGTTCATCGCGTGACGATGGCAGTCACTAGTGTGTTAGCGGGTTAGCGTGAATGTCCATGCAGCTAAGTTTATCGAGGGGACGTGCAGGAGGGAGTGCGACAAGGTTTCAAGACCAAAAATGAAAAACCAATGAGGGAAGGGGAATCTTGTACCCTTGTACCCTAGGCACATGTACACTACTGTACGTATCCCTCCTACGTAGTGTTAGACCAAGTGTAGTTAGACATGAAACCGCACAGACTCGCCATCGTCGTACCAACCAGGGAGGGGAGTCCCTCGCTAGGATCTCCACTTTATACGTATGGCGTACATCTGTGCCAGTACTTGTATCGCCCCCAGGCACGCTCAGACCGCATGTGCGCATATGACAGGCCCGCGAGGCCATGGTGGAGTCCGACGATAATTGCCCGTTCGAGGTTCCTGCAGGAATTCGCTCAGGTCCGTTACGTTTTTCTTTTCGTCGTAAGCGCCCGAACCACGCCATATTCTGTTCGTGCAGGTGTGCAGCGAGAGTCAATAATTGGCGCAGTACTGCGCAGTACTGCGGGGGAACTCAGTAGACTGCGGGATTTAGTGTGAGGATACAGGTAGATCGAAGTATTCCTTCATGTGTACTCAGGTACTCCATACTCGTACCTGATGTGCGTAGAGTGGATCCAATACATGCCTTGTTGCCCGTTGCCCACTGCCCTCATTGCATTGCACATTTGCCTACGGATGTGGCATGACTGTCCTACAGTGTGGGGCCCCTATGAGGTGATGCTGATCGTGATTGTGATCGTGATCGCTGTTGGTCTGTGGTCTGTGGTCTGTACATATTTACGCTCGTTCCGCCTTCATCATCTTGACTTTTTCTTTTCCCCCTCTAATCCTCTAATCCTCCCCACCACCACCACCACTACCATGACCAACATGTCCACCGAATGGTCTCTAGATTTCTGCCTCGCCTGTGATAGTCAAACATCCGGAGGTCCCTACTGCTCTCAAACATGTCGACTCGCTGAACTGGATCGTCCAACTGAAGATGCTTTATCTACATCTCGACCAGCTGGCCCCCCTCATTCGAGGTCATCTACCCTCGACTCGACTCGATCATCTCGAAGTTTATCCGCTTCATCCTCTCAAACCTCCCTCTCCTCCTTGAAAAGCCATTCCTCCGATACAACCATTTCCGATCAACTCCAAGATGAGCTACGCGATTATGCGAGTTCCTTTGATCCCGTGCGGGATTTGAAGCGACGCCTGACTACCTCTTAATTCCAACAAGAATTCCCTCATCTCAGCAAATAATTCCCTCACCTCAGCCGAGATTACGAAACACTCCACATCCACTCTTCCAACCTCGAGTTGCTTCCAGAGAAGCAGCCCCACCTCCCTAAACCTCTCCTCTCATCTCATCTCATCGACTTTACCTCACCTTACCTTACTTTCGGGCACACGCCCCAGCGAAACACAACATTGCATATCTTGGGAGGAAAAAAACCAAAGGCGTCTCGTTTGTGCAAAACTATTAGGATTTGCAATATGAAATATGGATTATCATGGGCAACTCGCCCACCACATCACCTGGCTTTTATTTTGACTCTGTTCCCCACGACTTCCCACCCACACCTATGTATACCCCCTACTTCTATTCTACACTGTGATATCCCGGAGTTGCAAGGATCGGATCTAATGGACACCCCTTCAATACATCGACCAGACCAGACTGTTTGACTGTTGTTTTAACAAAGCTCAGGCCATCGACGCTTCGCTTTATTGTTTGATTCTTTTTTTTCTTTCTTTTTTCTGTTTCACAGCTACGCACAAGGGACCACAGGACCACGATTGGTGCAGAATGTAGATTATCTGATATAGCTCAATTCAAGGCAGACGCTCAAAGCAGCGCATCATCAATACTCCACCCTCCACCCTCTACCCTCCCCCCGCCAGATAGATCTTCTTCAGTCGTACCATGTACCATGTACCATGTACATACAGACGTATCATATCATATACATCTACTCCGTAGCAGAATGCGTTGTATGTATAGAGTGGAGTAGGCACGTTGAAGACCCTCGAGCCACAACCACGGCTCCACCGAACGGGTGGATCGTCTTCCGCGATCCACAAGGCCAACTGAAGCCGGGTGTTTTTTCCATCCCCAGTCTCTCCATGGAGGGTGGAGTGGAGTGGAGCGTAGTTCTTTCCCATACTTTGGTGTACATAGATATACTTTCCCCCATCCCCTCCAATTGGCGAATCCTCTCCAATCCCATCCCACTCACGCCTTCGCAACAATCTCGCCCAACGCCTTCGCATCCTTGGGCACAAACCGCACCTTATACCTCTGCGGAATAGCCACAAGACTAGTCGGATCCGAGTTGCCCCGAACAGGGTGCCAATCCGCATCTTCATTTGGTTCAATGCGGAAACTATTCAGGGTCCGCATGAAGACGAGGTAGAGCTCACGGTTGGCTAGCAGGGATCCCGCACACATGCGGTAGCCCATGCCGTATGTGAACATTGGCGCGTCTGGTTGTTCGAGCCATCGCTCCGGGCGGAATTCTTCTGGGTCTGTCCAGACGTCTGGGTCTATTGGGAATTAGTTTTTTTTTTCCCTTTCGTACATAAGGCATGGTGAGGCATGGTAATTTGACCAGGTAATTCAATTTGTCTTGTGTTGGAGAGGGTGGGGAGATGAGGGGATGGGGATGGGAGATGGGAGATGGAGAGCTGATATTTTGCAATTGGTGGTGTGTACTTACCCATATTGCAGGCCCAGGCATTGAGGAAAAAGACCGTTCCTTTGGGGATCACGACACCCTCGTAAGTAATATCCCGAATCGAGGTTCGGGGTAGAGCCAGTCGGAGGACACAAAAGTATCTAAAAGAGTGGTCAGTGGACATTCCTTTCCTTTCTCCCTCTCTTTTCGTAGAGCCACTGCTCTCAGTTTTTCTTTTCAAACCTACCTCAAACACTCTCTCACCAAAGCCGCAACATAAGCACACTTCTGATCATCATCAGCCGAACACATCGGCTCCCCCTTCCCATAAAACTCCTCAATAGCCTTAGCAGCCTTATCCTGCACATCAGACCTAGTCGAGATCAACCCAATACTCCAAGCAACAAGTGTAGTAACCGTATCAAGACCCCCACTCAACATCGTCAAACTAATACTAGTAAGCTCCTCACTATTCAACTTAGCCTCCTTATCAAGGATAACATTAGCCTGAATACAAGGATCATGCGTGCCCTTCTGCATCCGCTCATCAAGATCCCTATTCAAATTACCCAGATACTTATCCCTCCTCAACCGCATTTCCGCCGCCTTCTTCGAATTAGAACTAAACGGATTCAATCGCAGGAGGGGGATATAATCCTGTAAATTCCCAGTCGTGCTGCGGAATTTACTAATTTCTTCCTCGACGTGCGTGATTTCGTCGAATAGGTCTTCTTCTTGTGAGGCGATGCGTACGCCCCAGTTTAGCGTTAGGGCGAGGCTTAGACTCAGGCGTTGGATCATTGGCATTGGGTCGACGGGGGCTTTGCCCGCTTTCCCGTAGCGGTAGAGTTCTTCCACGAAGGATTTTGATTCGATGTCTAAGTGTGAGACGTAGGATTCGACGGAGGGGCGGTTGAGTGCTGAGGCGGCGCCCTTGCGTCGGCGTTTTAGAGAGTCGCTGTAGGGGGATGTTCCGATTGTTGTGCCGGCGGTGTTTGATACGATCTAGTTATAGTGGGGAGGGTGGTTAGTGTCAGTCTCTCGTCTCATTTCTTAATACAACCCCGAAGTTCTGGCTGGCTGGTTCGCCAAATCTAGTCTTTTGACTAGGGTAGTCAAAAGCCACGACAAAAAGCCAAGCCAACAAAGCCGCAACCAAAACTCACCTTATGAAAAGTATAAAACTCGGGTCTGGAACTAAGAGCCTGCGCATTCTGACCGAAAAGAACCTTAGCCGAAGCAGCCGAGTTGACTACAACGACAGGAACATTCCCTAACTGAATCTGATAAACGGCACCATGTTTCCTCGACCAAATACGATACTGCTCCGCAGCATTGACACGAATCTGAGCCAAGTTTCCGATCAGCGGTAAACCAGTCGGTCCACTGAGACCCTTGACACGGGCTGAGGAGCGGATGAACTCGTTCAGGATGACATAGAGGATAGGGACCAAGATGGCTGCGACACCGAGGGACTGGAGTGGAGACTCGAGGATGTGGCCTTGTAGGGTTGATAATATAGATGCGATGGCCATGGTGAAGAACTAGCCTAGCTAGGCAAGGGAGAATAAGAGAGAGAGGGAGAGAGGGGTTGGGTGAAGGTTGATGACTGGTGAGGTCCGGCGAGAGGCTATATTCTATAAAGGACCAAGGTTGGCGCCGGCTACACGAGAATGGAATATTTCCGTGGCTAAAGTGCGCAGGTGTCCCGGATGAGTGTTGAGTGTATACAATGCAATGCTACCCCACACTTTCTACCCCAGGTGTGGGTGGCCAGATTCCGCACTGTGTTACCGGCATCTTGCATTTGCCTGGGAGATGGATGGAGGTTCGAATGTCATGGTCAGATTGTATATTGCTAGTGTTTTTGAAGAATGAGGACCAGCTGCACATTCCATTTGATGAGCTCATACGGACTCGGAGTATATCCAATAGATGTAGACCTGTAGATGTGTAGCGATATGTCTATGACACTCTCCCGTTTCCTCGGTTGGTTATTGGCCGAAACCCCCAAGCGGTGAATATGAGGACTCTTTCTGCCGTCGCAGCACGGAATTTGGCCGCTCCCCCGGAAAGCTTGCGCTCACCATGCAATGAACTTGAACCTCTTTGAACCTCGGTCTTCATAGAGGTAGGTCTCCTGTACAAAGAGTATATATTGCTGTAGATGTCTATATATATTGATTCAGCGAAGAGGTCCCCATAGCCTCCGCATTGCAGGACAAATGTGTTTCTGCACTAAAAAGACATTGTGTTCGCAAAGCCCACGGTACACATGGCCACTGCACTTGTACCTATCTGGATGCAATTGAGAAGTGAAGCCGCACCAGATGAAGCCAGAATGGGCAGAAACCCTGACGATGCTCTGCAGGGACCCTGGTGCATTGACTGGCCGCTGATCGTACAGCTAGGTCCGGCGCTAGTGACAATGGCCCAATATAGGTACGGAGCATAAATATGTTTAGATATAAATATAATTTCCTATGCAAATCTCCTACTGATAACAATCAGCTGCCTCCCAAAGGTCCACCTGGGCACCCAAAGGAAAAGGAAAGTATGGAGTAAAGCACGGGAGAAAAAAAGATAAAGGACCGGCTCCACTAAGGATACACAAGAGAATGCCCTAATCACATTCCACCCGAAATCCTGCAAGGAGGAGACAAACCTGGAATTGAAATCTGTTCCCACTACTACTACTCGTAATCCTCCATGCCTCCAAAGTCCAACACCATCCCGGTTTTGAGGGAAAGAGGTACAAACCGGTCGGCAGTGGGAAATGACAACATTAAAGCGCACCAAGTGGGTGGATCGACCAAGGTGCGCCCCTGAAAACCGGGGCAGCGATCTGGAAGTGGATCGAGCCGCAAGTCAGCTGCGCATGCAGAGATTTGTTGGGTCCAGACTGTACAGTACTGGAGTTCTGGATGTCTTCTTTAGGGTAAGGAGGGGATCCGCTTAAGAGTTCGGGAATGTCCCCCGAAACTGTCCCCTTGACCCAGGCCCAAGCCAAATAGAAATAGAAATTTCTGCGCGGTCACATGTAGTCAGAGTGGAACTGTCGAGTCCACAGTCGAGCACCTTGAGCTCTGAGCCGAAGATCTGATTGGTGGGACAATGAGCACTCTCATCCAGTTTGTGTGGTGCATGGACACCAGTCACCGTCATGCTGATCCACCTGCCAATGCCAATGCCAATCAATGCTGTACCGCAAGCTGGAAGGCGAATGACGCAGGCGTAGAGAGAGGCGTGCTTGGCCCAGAAAAAAAGGAAATCGAAAATAGGGCAATCATACTCCGTAGTGGAAAAAAGGAAAAAGGGAAGGGGTGGGGGAACCGGTTTATTTGGCAAAGAAGGTGTAGCGATCTCGCAAATCCTGCCTGTCTGAGAACTCACTCAAGTCACTTGGAGTCACGTAGTCACGACACTTTTTCCCCTTCGCCCCCTCTCACTCTCTATCTCTCCAAATCTATTCTCCCTTCCTATTTTCCTCCCCTTCCTACTCTCCACTCTTCCATCGCATCTCGTCCTCATCACGACGAACTCGGTCCAGTTCCAATTGATCCGAGCCATCCTCTTCCTTAACTCCGAAACCTCGACCTCAACCTCCCCGGTCATCCTACACATAGCGCCTGGATAATGGCCTCTCGTCATTCGCGCAAGCTCCTGCGACCTCTGCTCTACACCTCCGCGGCAGCCGCCGCCGGAGCGGGCGTTCTCTACATCTCCTACCGTCCTCGTAATATCCCCGGTTTCGAAGCACCCGCAGTTCCTCCCCCCCCGGATATCACGAGGGCAAGCTGGTCCCTCCCAGCTTCCCTCGCATCAAATCTCGCCTCGAACAGATCCAAGACTTGAAGAAGAGTCAGAAAGAAGAGGAGCCTTATGACCTGTTGGTGATTGGCGCCGGTGCTACCGGCTCCGGTATCGCTCTCGATGCTGCGACACGAGGTTTGCGGGTCGCTATGGTTGAGCGCGACGATTTCAGTTCCGGAACTTCCAGTAAGAGTACTAAGCTGGTACACGGTGGCGTTCGTTACTTGGAGAAGGCTTTCTGGGAATTGGATTACAACCAGTGAGTTTTTCCTTTGCCCTGCTAGATTTGTGGCCGGCCACGAATTCCGCTCCCCCAGCGCCCTAGCGCAAGTGGCCACGATTGCCCATACTAATCCGATGTTTCTTAGGTACGCATTGGTGAAGGAGGCTCTTCGCGAGCGTCGCTGGTTCTTGAACACAGCTCCACACCTGTCATCATGGCTACCCATCATGGTGCCGCTGCAAAAATGGTGGCAGGCACCCTACTTCTGGGCGGGTTGCAAGGCCTATGACCTTCTGGCTGGCTCCGAGGGCATTGAGAGCTCTTACTTCCTGACCAAGAGTAAGGCCATTGACTCATTCCCCATGCTGAAGCGTGAAAATATGGTCGGTGCCATGGTCTACTACGATGGTGCTCACAACGATTCTCGCATGAACGTTTCCCTGGCTATGACCGCTGCCCTCTACGGTAGTACCGTGGTGAACCACATGGAGGTCACCGGTCTGACCAAGGACGCGGATGGCAAGCTGTGCGGTGCCGTTATGAAGGACGTGATCCCCGGCATGGATGGTAAGGAGAGCGAAGAGTTCACGATTCGCGCCAAGGGTATCATCAATGCCACTGGTCCCTTCTGTGACTCCATTCGTAAGATGGACGAGCCCGATACCAAGGAAATCGTTGCGCCCAGCTCCGGTGTTCACATTATCCTCCCCGGTTACTACAGCCCTTCGGACATGGGTCTCATTGATCCGTCTACCTCTGACGGCCGTGTCATCTTCTTCCTTCCCTGGCAGGGCAACACCATCGCCGGTACCACCGATGCCCCCACCGAGATCACCGCCAACCCTGAGCCATCCGAGGAGGATATCAATTGGATTCTGAAGGAGATTCGTGGCTACCTGGCTTCCGATATCAACGTGGAGCGTGGAGATGTCCTGGCCGCTTGGTCCGGTATCCGTCCCTTGGTGCGCGACCCCAACAAGAGCAGCTCCCAGGCTCTGGTCCGCAACCACCTGGTCTCCGTCTCTGCTTCCGGCCTGTTGACCTGCGCCGGTGGTAAGTGGACCACCTACCGCCAGATGGCCGAGGAGGCTGTCGATGAGGCTATCAGCTCGTTCAACCTGAAGCCCCGCTCCCTGACCAATGTCCCGGATATCAGTGGTGTTGGTGGCAGCGGCCTTGTGGCTGACGGTGCCACCCTGAACGGTACCTGCCAGACCCACCAGGTGCGCCTGATCGGTGCCCACGGTTTCTCCAAGACTCTTTTCATCAACCTGATCCAACACTTCGGTCTCGAGACCGACGTCGCTAAGCACCTCACCGAGTCCTACGGTGACCGTGCCTGGCAAGTTGCTGCCCTCTCCTCCCCGACCCACGAGCGTTTCCCCGTCCGTGGCTGCCGTATCTCTCCCCTGTACCCCTTCGTCGATGGTGAGGTCCGTTACGCCGTCCGTCACGAGTATGCTCAGACTGCCGTCGACGTCATTGCCCGCCGTACCCGTTTGGCCTTCCTGAACGCCGAGGCTGCCCTGGAAGCCCTTCCCCAGGTTATCGATCTGATGGGCGATGAGCTGAACTGGACCCCCCTCGCGCAAGGATGTCGAGTGGAAGGACTCACTCAGCTACCTGGCCTCCATGGGTCTCCCTCAGACTTTCATGAAGCTGTCCCGGAAGGAGGTGCAGAGTGGCCGAGTGATGGAGCTTGATGAGGAAGCATACAAGAACTTCTCTCGCACTGGTGAGTTACCGTCCCCCCTCCCGACCTTTTACCTAACAATGAACACTGCTAACCATCCCCAGAACCCCCTGCCGACATCCTCCAGCATGATACCATCGCCACACCTGAGACCGCCTCGGTTGATGCTTCCAAATAGATATTCTCTTATATATAAACCCGACTTGTACAAATAGAAATGTTTCCTTACTGTTCACCCGTGTTCACCTGTGGTTTCCCTTGCTCTAGGGTATTTTATATGCAACGGCAAGTGCGCCTCGCTCCGTTGGTGTTGACCACCAAAAAAGTATGACCGGTCAAATGTGACTTCCCCCCGTGAGATTTCTGTCTTCCAACTACACACCTCACCTTTTATTCCCCTCCCCCCCGAATTCCTTATTTTTGCAATGGCATCGATAATCCAGTGGGTTTACAATACCCCGCGCCAACTTGAGGCAAATGAGATCGACAGTGTGGATGTCAAACCGACAGATTTCCCGGCCGAGCAAGACCCATTCGGCGATGAACGCGAGGAGACGGTGAAGTATAAGACCATGACATGGTGGTGAGTGAGATCTGATCTGATCTGATCACCTTGTCATGCCTCTTCTCTCCATCGACTTCATTGACATTGATCTCCGTTTCATCCAGGCAAGCCAGCATGAGTACGTTCACCGTTTTTTCAGCCATAATAATCGTGTCGCTGGAGCTGATAGTGTCAGTCATGATCGCCGAAACAATCTCCCTTGGCATCCTCTCTCTACCAAAGGCGTTGTCCATTCTAGGTCTTCTTCCGTACGGATCCTCTCTGCTTTACGCTGCTCCATCCTGCGGCTCATGCTGATCTGACCTGCTCCACAGAGGCATTTTTACTATCATCCTGGTCGGAATGATCTCCACATACACCGGATACACAATCGGAAGACTCAAAACCCAACACCCAGGAATCCACTCCATGGCCGACGCAGGCGATCTACTCCTGGGAAAAGCCGGCCGTCATGTCCTCGGATTCGGCCAACTAGTCTTCTTCATCTTCGTAATGGGAAGCCACATCCTAACCTTCTCAATCATGATGAACGTCCTCAGCGACCACTCAGCCTGCACAATCCTCTACTCATCAATGGGCCTCCTAATCTCATTTCTATTAACTCTTCCCCGCCGACTGGAGCGCCTATCCCACCTCTCAACCGTGAGTTTCATCAGCATCATCGGCGCAGTTCTAACAAGCATGATCGGCGTATCAGCAAGCAAAATGGTCATCAGTCCTGTCCCGCTTTTCGCCCCGGTACCGACAGTACACGATGCTTGCCTTGCGATCGCGAATATCATTTTCGCTTATGCGGGTCACGTCGCGTTTTTCACTCTGTTCTCGGAACTCAGGGATATCAAGGATTTTCCGAAGGCTCTTTCGCTGCTCCAGATGTGCGAAATGGTTATGTATACGATTTCCGCTATCGTGATATATCTCTACGTTGGTGCGTCTGTCACATCGCCTGCTTTGAATTCTGGAGGAATTCTTTTTCGCAAGATCTCGTATGGTATTGCGATTCCGACGGTATGTATATTTGTTTTGCAGCGAATTCGCCCTTGCTGACTTGCCTTGACTTGATTCGCTCTAGATCGTAATCGGAGGCGTCGTAAACGCCCACGTCGCAGTCAAATTTATCTACGTCCGCCTCTTCCGAGGAACCAATTCAATGCATACCCAATCATTTGCGGCCCGGGCCGCGTGGGCCGGCATATGTGCTGCGCTTTGGATCGTCTCGTGGCTGATTGCAGAAGGAATTCCTGTTTTCAACGATGTGCTCGGTCTTGCGGTATGTCTACCCCGGTCCAAACATTGCAGCAGTTGAAATCTAGTTTCATTTCTGATTGGTCTTTTCAGAGCTCCCTCTTCGCTAGCTGGTTCTCTTTCGGTCTGCCGGGCTTCTTCTGGTTATATTTGAATCGATTGAACAAGGACATTGCCATTGCCGTTCCGAGATGGAGGCAGAAGGCTTTGTATTGGTTTAATGTTTTTTTGGTGGTTCTTGGGATCGTCTTTGTAAGTTCATCCACAGGTTTCAAGAGATGAGAGTTCTGACCGATCTTGCTACTAGTGTGTGATCGGTCTTTATTCTTCCATTCGATCCATTATTTACAATTTGCATGAAGGGATTGGAGGTGGGAGTTTCTCTTGTGGAGACAATTCGATATACTAGACCGCAACACATTTCTGGACTTCGTTCTCATTCCTGAAAGACGCAGGCGCCCTGTTATCTTGTTTTGTTTTGACAGCCCAGCCAGCCTCTTTCCCCACTTTCTTTTGGATGTAAGCAGAAGCAGAGCAGACAAACAATACATTGTTGTCACTAGGGCTTGGGCGCCCCGGCTAATATTAATACCAATACCGCAACGGTCAGGCCAAGACCCATTGGTAGAAATCATGCAGGGCCGGGATTTGAATCAAGTCGGTCAGGTTACGAGTAGCCTTGTACATAAAACCCATGCAGACAAGACCGTAGGGATCTAAACCCTCTTTCTCTCACCGTCTTGTCTGCCTGCACCTCGTAACTGCAGCTTTGTGGCTTGGCAAAAGACCACAAAGGAGAAAAGAACACGCTTTCACCGGTTGTGATCAGCATTTCTCTGAGAAGCCGCAGAGCCGCCCTCGATTGACACTGACATCACATAAATAACCCGTGTACTAGTTAGCCCAGAGGCCCATTTTACCAGACTATGAATGTACATGTAACAACTTAACAAAATGACGAGCT
This sequence comes from Penicillium waksmanii, assembly GCF_028829765.1. NCBI lineage: Eukaryota > Fungi > Ascomycota > Eurotiomycetes > Eurotiales > Aspergillaceae > Penicillium > Penicillium waksmanii. Next base: position 3,025,410 of record NW_026643249.1, on the reverse strand, counting down.
TTCAAATCTAGCATATATTAAACGCACACCATAAACACCACACTAGTACCTATCCTATCTCTATCTTATGATCGTTAATTTAATACCTACCCTAGTGGCCGATAACTACGAGTACCGACTACGACTACGTAGTAGCTAACCTAACCGACAGCCCCAAAACTTTAGTGCTAAAGGACAGAGCCAGTCGGAGAATTCCTGATGGATCCCCATAGCTAGTTAGTACTAGTGACTGCTGTAGTAACTAGTACCACCACCCCGCGGCGATGTCATACCGCGGCTCTCCGGTTTAGTTGTACCCGGTTCAATCTTGGTTTATAAATACTAGCATAAAATAGCATGGGCATGGGCATGGGTAAAAGATGACCTAATCCAACTTGATGGTTTAAGTTTTATGTGTTCCCGCAACGGTTATACTATTGTCTATGTCTTGTTTGAGAAAGATAATTAATTTATTTCTTTTCTTAATTTCTCGTACTCCGTATCATATGATTATGATGCCGGAGATTGAATATATGTACATAAGTATGGCTATATGGATGGATAAATATTTGTACATAGTATGCATGATGCCTTTCGCTGAGCAAGGGAAGGGGAAGGGAAGGGAAGAGGAAGCAAGAAAAAAGAGACAAGACAAGACAAGACAAGACAAGACAAGACAAGACAAGACAAGTCGTCCAGTCCCCGCCCTCCCAACCACTTGAAAATTCAATTTCGATCAGATCCCTCCCCACGCCATAAATGCTCGTATGCGGAGATGCCGATGCCCTGCCCTGCCCAACCCAACGCATGTCTTCCCGACAAGTGACAGGGATGTCAAACTGCTTGCCTGCTGGCTGCACCTTGCTGGCAAAACAAAAACGTAACAGCATGCATACCAAATTTCTATTCTATCCCCACTTTCTGCTGGGAATCGGTGGTTTGATTTTGAATTTTGATCGTAATCGTAAGGCTCAGATCAGATCAGGGGCTGGCTGCGCCAAGTTGGATTGGACTTCTTTCTTTCTTTCTCTTGCCAATTTTTTTTAAAAAAACTCCCCCGCAAAGCAAAGCGCTTGAAGATTCTGTCCTGTCCTGTCCTGTCCTGTCGTCCTGATCTAATGCCAATGCCAATGCCAACGCCAACGCCGTCGAAGATGAATTTTCTCCTCCCTTTCCCCCATTTAATCCCACACGTCCCGAATGTGCCGAAGAGAGGAGAGTGGAGAGTGGAGAGTGGAGAGTGGAGAGTGGAGAGAATGCGTATGTGTAGTTGTTGTTATATCGATAGCCCGGGGCTGAAGTGGGGTGGTGGCAAGGAAACAACCATGTCCTGGTCGGGGGTTGCGGTTTGGGCTGCGGTTCGCAGTTTGCGCCATCCGGCGTCGTAGAAATGCAGGTTGATCATCATTGTCATCTCTCGACCGCCTCGAGAGATGTACATGGTAAGAAGGTGCATGGATATGGTACATGGTGATGTAGGTGTAGGTGTAGGTGCATGGTGGGTGCAGATGCATGATGAACGCTGGGCTGGACTGCCTCACCTCGCCTCGCATCGCAGCGCAGCCCAACAAGCGAAAATAGAATAGTAAACAAAAAAGAGCACACACGCACACAGACAGCACACGCACCACCACCACCAGCCAGCCACCAGCCAGCCACCAGCTCACGAAATGAACCAAACCAAGCCAATCCAGTTGTGCCGTGGGTTGTGATTCATTTCAAGTCCGCATTCGGGGAACCATGGTAGTTATTCCAAAAGCGCGCCACGGCCCGTTGTGCCACGGTGGAGCCGCGGTATCGTTCGAGGAAGTAGTTGAAGAGGGCGAACTCGTCTCGAGTAAGGACGTAGGTGTCCGGATCGCGTTGGATTCTCGTCCATAGTTCTGTGATGGCGGCTTCGAGGAGGGCGGTTGTTTGCGTGTCTACCGCGCCATCTTCGCAATTTCGGGCACGTTCTAGCGCTTGTCGAATGGCTGTTGGATCTTTGGACATGGCGAGGAGAGGAGAGGAGAGAGGAGGGAGTTGGTAGAAGTGGTTGGCAGAAGTGGTGTGGATGAATGAATTATAGAACAAATGTGCTCTTGAAATGAAAAAGACAGGGAGAATGCGTATACTTGTTTTGGGTAGATTCTCGTTTGTTGTATTGTATCCTCGACCGTTGTTCAAGGGTATCAAAGGTTGTAGGTTGTAGGTTGTGGTTGTAGAAGGAAGCGAAAGTTTGCCGCAGACCGCAGCGGATTGAAGGAGGGCGCCCGAAGGGCTAAATTTGAAGAAGAAAACGTCTTCACGGGAAAAATGAATTCTGCATGCGACCAGACGGAAATCCGAATCTTTTCAATTATAAAACGGAGCCGAAGTGGAGCAAGGGAAAGGGGGGGGGAGGGGAGGGACCCAGCCCAGTAGCTCCGAGATACTAAGAGTAATACCCGGGAAGTGGAAAGGACCAGCAGGAGAATAGGATTTATTTTAACCAGGCCCTGTTGCACAAGGACAGGCACAATGCGGTCTTCATCCCGACACCAGCAGGAAAGATAGCAAGGTAAGGTAAAAAGGAAGTGGAAAAAGTATCAATGCGGATGCATATTGATTATACCAAGTACATATCGGGAAGTCCGAGTGAAAACAGAAAAAAAACAGAACCTGAACCTCTGGAAACAAATGGTAAGAACAGGATGCGCACATCCTGGTGCACCACCGGGGCCACCTGCAATTAAGACAAAAAGAGCAACGTGGTGGGGGTGTGGTTTGCCATGGACGGGCTCGCCCGCGCGGTGGAAGCGTTAATGCGTTAATGCGTTAGCACAAGGGCCCTTGGCGTAACGGTTTTTTCGGGCCAGAAAATGACATGCTCCGGCTAGGATCGAACTAGCCGGGGGGGGATCGAGGCGAGACCACGTCGGCGGAGTCCGTGATTCGTTAATTTCCTATAGGGTTCAAGGGTCGGACATATCGCTAAAAGCCATTAGATTAGTGGCGTGGCCAATCCAACTCGCCTGTGGGAACGGCTGGATGCATGTACCCTCGGTGGTCCCCCCAGTGGTCCATCCAGTGGTCCCCCCCCCCAGGAAGGTCCAACAAGTCCGGTGCATCAGACAAGTGGGGATTCTATAGGGCCCGCCGGCCGGGGAGGATGGATGGATGGATGGATGGATGGATGGGGGACTCCCATGTTCTGACTTGCTTTGTGAGGCTCCTTCAATGATTGCGCTTGGTCTCCCTCATTTCCACCCCCATCTTTAGTGCTGCGAATCATCGTTGCCCGCTTGGAAACATCCTTGTCCCGGGGCAGTAGCCTTGTACATCCGGTACGATGTGGTTCGTTTGGCCCTTCCCACCGAAGGGATCGTCGATGGAGGCAAAGCCTGTTGTGCGTTTTTTGCGGGCCCCATGTATGTACCCATGTGTATGTACCTGAGTCAGGCGGAGAAGCTCTCACACTCACAAGATTACATAGCTCGGCAATTCGGAAGCCCGTCAGGGGTCTAAGTGGGTTTCGACTTGCCGTCTGCCGGCGACCAGTACGGAGGATGGAGTACGGAGGACGGAGTATTGTGTCAAATTTTCCGATGCTCTCAATTTCCAGATATGTAGAAGACGAATACGCGCGATACGGCGGTCGTGTTGTGCTGGTGCTGTGCTGCTCGTCAGCTAACAGGGGAGTGCTCCCTGCTACAGGGGTCGTACTACTCTCATGACTCGCATCATCTCTAGGCGGCTCCATCACTGCGCATCTATACCCAGCGAGACATTTTGAAACAGGCCAGGAAGCACAAGATCATCAAGGACGATCCTGAATTTTATCCTGCAGGAGAGGCGGGATTGGGGATCGGAAAGCTCCATCTGAGCCGAAAAAAAGACAGACATCCGAGTACTCCGTCGAGGGTAACCATCTCGGAAGCACCCATGTCCATGCTCATGCCCATTCCCACGCGATTATGGAGTCCGTCTTGCGCGGCCAGCAGAGGCTCAGGGGAGTGGGGGGAGCAGAGTCAAAAAGTGCATCGGCAGAGCGCCCAGATACCCAAATAGGGATATTGCGCCGGAATGAAAGTTCAACGTTCTCTCCACGTCTGCCGAGCGGACCTGGTTCTTTTTCATTTATCCGCCTCGCTTTGTTTCGGTTTTTATTTTTTATTTTTTATTTTTATTTTATTTTATCTTAGGGGCGGCCAGTTTCTGTTTCAGGATGGAAAGCCCTAAAGGAGGGTCTGAGCTTGTGCCTGGCAGCTCCACCATAACTTTAAAAAATGCGTGGAGCGGTGGTATGGTTCCGGAACAAGGGCCGAGGAGCCACATTCCACTCGACGCTAGCCTGTGTTTGATATTTCTTCTTCTTTGGAGAGGGTTGTAAGGCAATTGGTAACACAGGCCAGTCTCCTGTTGAGTTGGAGGCGAGAGCCGCGGGATGCTCGGGGAGGAGGACTCGGGTGATCCTCGGCCGAGCCAAAGAGCTAGCTAGCTTCAAGTTCGCGCTGGTGGTATAGTACATCGGCTGGTTATGTACGCTTCAAGTTGATTGATGTGTATATCTTTAGCGGCCAGCACAACCTGGTACATAAAATCTTTTAGTATTCTAGAGGATTCAATGTGGTGTGGGTGTGCTCTACAATGCATATAATATTCGATCCGGATTATCCGGGTTTGCAACACAGCCTCTGTACTAGTACAACTATGATGTCAATAGAGGAATGTTTCATCTTTAGCCTGGAGCCTGAAACACTGCTTGGAGAGCTTGAACCTCAGGGTAGCTATTACTATTCGGCAGCTCTATGCATCGCCCGACGACGCCGAGGCCACGGGTATATAGTATAGCCTATTAGCTAGAATGGCGCAGTACTTCAAATTTGTCTACGCCTTCGACATATCGCCATCATAGCTATTTTTCTCTCCTTCACCATCAATTCCATGCTATCTCTATCTCCTTCATGTAGCATGCCTATGTATAGCCGCCTTCTCGAGTAGGCAGATAATCCCATTCCAGAAGATGTACATAAGCACAAAGTGACAATGGCCGCAACTTGAACATAATGGACCCTTACTCTAAGCACAGCCAGTTAATTTCTATAACAATACGTTGCATTATACATCTTGAACCGCCCATCTTGAACATCGTTTACTCATTCTTCGCTGCTGACTAATCATATAAATCTTCCCGCAAGAATTCCCCACCAAGAACATCTCCAACGAACTCAACTGCGCCGAGCGTGCTAATTCCCTTGCTACTTTCTACCTCTACGGAATCTCTCGCCATGGTATACTACTTTACATCAAACGTGGTCTCCCCCTCCGCGTTTATATACGTCGGAAAGGACAAGTTCGAGAGTATGTCAACTTGAATCTCCAACTAGCCCCGCGGGGAAGTGAACATTGAACATTCCTAACGGGTTTGCTTGACTAGACGAGGACCTAATCAGTTACGGGTTGGACGAGGATGTTTGGTATGTGATATCATCTTAAAAGAGCCCAGGAATTTCGTGGTGTGACCAGAATATGATACTAACCACATTCTGACGCAGGGTTGGTATCCTTACCTCGAAACAAACACATTGCGCCGAGCGCTAACGCCATGCCCGATTCCATAGTTCCACGTTGATAACCTATCGAGTGCCCACGTCTACGTACGCCTACGCGAAGGAGAAACATGGGACAACATCGAAGGTCCACTTTTAGAAGACTGCGCGCAGCTCACAAAGGCCAATTCCATTGAGGGTTCGTATAAAATTGCCCCGGGTGCCCCAGAATGCCGCCGCTCCGCACCGCATCAGAGAATCTCGCGAGAGAGAAACAGACAAACCGACGGAGGGATTGATTGACGGAACGGAAGCTAATTATCAACGTTACGCAGGAAACAAAAAAGACAATATCACAATCATCTACACGCCATGGTCGAATCTCAAAAAGGACGGCTCCATGGCAACAGGCCAAGTCTCCTTTCACAACCAGAAACTCGTCCGCAAGATCCTAGTCCGTGAGCGCGAGAACGCGATCGTCAACCGACTAAACAAAACCCGAGTCGAGAAATTCCCCGACCTTCGTTCCGAGAAGGAAGAGGCGGCGAAGAAGAAGCGCAATAGCGAGCGCAAGTCGCGCGATCAGAGGATGGAGAGGGAGAAACTTGAGAAGAGGGAGCGGGAACAGATCAAGTGGCAGAAGGCTCATGCTTATGATGATATGTTTAGTGATGAGGCTATGATGAATAGCAGTAACCAGGATCGTGGGGAGGATTTCGAGGATGATTTTATGTGATTGCAATGCCTATTGTCGCAGGTACATAGGTGAATCTGGGCAAGCAAATGAAGACACGACCTCCTTATGCATATACAAAAGCATTGCGATTGAAGAGAATATGTGCAAATACCCAAGGCTAGGCTAGGAGATTGGAAAGGAGGAGTGAGGTTGAAATACTGAATAATGCTTCCATTCTAGATCTTTATACAGCGTGTTTCCCGTAGTCGATCCTGGCTACAGAGAATGACCAGTAGTACAGGATAATAGCCAGTAGCAAAATAATTGACTTTCAATACCCTGTGGTGGATAATCGTAGATTAATCATCGCAATGCGCAATGCTCCCACTTGGCAGGGCGGAAGGGCCCCAGCCACGCTAGCGGAGATGTTGACAGCTTCCTGAGATCGGCTAAGACTATCTGTTCGACCATCCCCACCTCCCTCTTGGACTTCGACACAACACCATGCCCGAAGACAATCCCCCGTCTGCTGTTCAAGGTACATTCCCCTGGTACACTACACTCCCCTGAGTCTCTATTCTGACTAACCCCGCCCCCGCCGGTCACAGGCGCGAAATCCAAGAAGAACAAGAAGAAGGGCGCAAAGGCGAAGGCCAATAATGCCCAACACATTGGCAATGACGATCAGGGGCCTGATACTACAACGAACCCAGATAATGACACTCACGTAAGTTGTGCATTTCTACCCGCCATGCCATTGTTACCCTCTGCTGAACGCCCTAGGACGATCCCAACCCCGAAGCCGAGGACGACGATGTGACGAATTCCACCGGCGACGGAGACAACAGACCCAATACAGCCGATAGCAGTGCACCAAGCCAAACACAACCTGCCGATGACCAGAAACCCGTCGACGTTCCAATTCGAGTGCCTGAACACCCCGCGTCGAACGATGCCGAGCCCGAACCCAAAGACCGCTTCGACGCCCTGGTGCGGGACCGAGACTCACTCCGTGCCGAAGTCACCGACATGCGGAAGTCGCTCGAGGAGATCCAATCGAAACACAAGGCGGACATGGAGGCGCTACAGCAGAAATTGGACGACACCGAGACAAAGAAGGAGCAGGCAGAAACGCAATTCCAGAAGCTCGTGGAGCGAGTCAATGCGATCAAGTCACAGCTCGGCGAACGACTCAAAGAGGACGAGGTGCGTTAAATTACTCCCCGTGGATACTACTACCCAAGGGTATTGGTGGCCTTTACTGATATCCCCCCAGGAAGAATTAGCCAACGCGCGATCCCAGATCGAGGACCTAGAAGACGAAAACGCATCCCTGAAGTCACAGCTCGAAACCAAGTCCACAGAACTAGTTGAACTCTCCGAAGAATCAGCCGAGAAATCAAAGGAGATCGCCACACTACGGGACCGATCGACACTGTCCCAGCAGAACTGGCTGAAGGAGAAAGATGAGCTGGCAGCGCAAGAATCATATCTTCAATCCGAATTCGAGCAGGCAAAAGAAGCAATGCACAACTGGGAAGTCCTCGCAATGGAAGAACGATCCATTCGCGAAAACATGGGAGAGAAGGTCGCAGACCTCGAAGAGCAATTGGGCAACCTTCGAGAGGCTTACGAGAAAGCCGCTGGTGATCGTGACAGTCAGCAATCTACGGTTGATGGTCTTCAGCGAGCGCTGCAAGAGATTCAAACAGCGCGGAAGCAGGAGCTCAGAGAACTTGTGGAAAGTTCCGACACCCAGCTCGAAGAGCTGAGACGGTCCCTACGTGAGGCGCAGCAGCAAGCCGGTGATGCGGATAAGAATCTCCAAGCGGCGCAAGAGGAGCTTGAGCGGGCACGACCTTTTGAAAAGGAAGTCAAGGAGAAGAACCTTCTTATCGGAAAGCTTCGTCATGAAGCTGTTACTTTGAATGACCATTTGACAAAGGCCCTGCGTTTTTTGAAGAAAGGAAAGCCCGAAGATAATGTGGATCGGTATGTTTCCCTGCTGGTCGTCTTGATATACACTGGGCAATGGAGAATGCGCTAACATTTGACATCAGTCATATTGTAACCAATCATTTACTACATTTCCTCGCACTGGATCGGTCAGACCCAAAGAAGTTCCAGATTCTTCAGCTTATCGCGGCCCTTCTAGGCTGGGATGATGGTGAGTCTTCGCCCATACACTTTTGTAAACGAACCCCCCCGGCTAATGCAGATTCCAGAACAACGAGAACAGGCCGGCCTTGCACGACCTGGCACCTCAAGTACTGGAAAACTTCGAGTACCAGGCACTCCTCTCCGCACCCCCAGTACGCCAAACCTAGCCACAGAATTCATGGACAACGGCGCATCAAGCAAAGAAACCCTCGCAGAGTTATGGTCAAACTTCTTGGAACAGGAAGCCGAGGTTGGAAAGATAAGCGCAATGCGGCGAGGAAGTCATCCAGGTCCGCCGTCCCAGTGAAGTGAGACGGCATCATGTTTTCATATTCATGTATAGAGAGAGCTTTCAAAGAGAGATGTCAAACCAATGTTCACTACACACTACACACTACACACTACCTACACACAACTATAGAAATCCTGAGGCTATTAAGATCGGATCGGCTGACCGCCTTTATTCTGCCGGACGTTTTCGTAAATTGTGGAACTTTCAACACATCCCCAACTCATCCATGCATTATTTCGCTTTCGCGCGTGCTCTTCCTTCTTTCTCGAGATCTTTCACTAGTACAAGCGCAATCCGCTCTGCATATAAAATGTCTAGTGCCGGTATGTCTATCTATGCCCTGGCTGTGTCCACACCATCATTCCTTTCCGTTCCCCGCAACCTTACCTACCCACGCAAACCAACACAACGACAACAACACCCCCTCAAAATCGAGCCAAAAAGCCGAATTGAACAAATGCTAACAACAAACCCCATTCAAACAGTCCAAAACTTCCGACCCGTGGTAATCTCCGGCCCCAGCGGCACCGGAAAATCCACCCTATTGAAACGCCTCTTCGCCGAATACCCCGATAAATTCGGCTTCAGCGTCTCACACACAACCCGCTCCCCGCGCACTGGCGAAATCGACGGAAGAGACTACAACTTCGTAACACGCGAATCCTTCCAATCCCTCATCACCGCAAACGGCTTCATCGAACACGCCCAATTCGGCAGCAACCTGTACGGCACAAGCGTAGCCGCAATCAAGAGCGTCGCAGAACAAGAACGAATTTGTATCCTGGACATTGAAATGGAAGGCGTGAAGCAGGTTAAAGGTCGGGAAGATCTGAATGCGCGATTCGTATTTCTCGCACCGCCTTCTATGGAGGAACTTGAGCGACGGCTTCGGGGGAGAAATACGGAGACGGAGGATAGTTTGCAGCAACGGTTGGCGCAGGCTAGGAATGAGTTGGCTTTTTCTCAGACTCCGGGCGCGCATGATAAGATTGTTGTAAATGATGATCTTGAGCAGGCTTATGGGGAGTTGAAGGAGTTTATTGTTGATGGGGGGGAGGTTTGGGGCTGCGCAATGAGGATAGGATGCATATGCATAGGCATAAGAAAGGGCCAGACAATGGCTTGGATAGATCTTGTGTTCATTAAAATACCTTGTAGAGTCGATGGTGGAATTAATTCCTCGATAGCAGTATATAATTGCAGAGTTCATAGTAGCTCCTTACACCTTACCGGTAACCACCTGTACCTTGTTCCTACCTTCTTCTTCTTCTTCCTCCTCCTCTTCTTTCCAGGTTTTTTATCCTCGTCAAGCTATTATCACACGTTGCCTGAGCATCCTTATACTCACCTATATACACGAAATCACCAGCAAGAATTATGGCATCGCGTTACTGGCATCAGATCTCGGACCGCTCGCCTCGGTATCTCAAGCAAGATGGGGAAAAGGGATGCCGTGCCCAGAACTGAATGCGCTACTGCCGAGACTGCTGCCAGTTCGCAAGACTAAATCATATTAAGTCTCACCCATTCACGTCAAAAGCTTTTGAGACGTTCGAACTTTATCCAGAGAATCCCTCCACCGAAGGGTAAATATTGCGGTGTGGTTCCGCGTCATATACGGGACACCTTTAAATCTCTACGGAAAGAGCTATGCTATCGACCAATGTGGAAGTCGAAAATTATATACTACTAGTACCACGCACAGGACTCGGAGCACAAAGCGACGGACTACCATAAACGCTCCCCTTGAATAAGTTACACAGTTCGTCCGATATGTGTATATAAATAATTACTTATCAACTACCAACTACCAACTACCAACTACCAGGATCGATCTACCCTAAGGCTAGAAGTTAAATTGGACACATGAAATTGAAAGCCGGAATGAGAATATTATTAACCCCAGTAAAGCTAGGAGATTACACCTGCTCCCCATACCATACCCTCGATCCATAATTTTGCAAAATACAAAAGCCTTGGCAAGACCTTAGCCTTAGCAATCAGCCTCAGCCAAGAATGACAAGTTTCTCATGAGGGATAATTAAGGAAACTAAGTACATGGAAAAAAAACCAGATACCGAATGTGAATGTTCAGCGCTGATTGCCAGACTCTTATGGTTATCCCCGGCAAGACAAAAATCCTAGATAATAAAGGGGTGGCCCGAGCCCAGCCTGGATGGACCCGAGCCGTGCTGTGGATACAGAATATCGGAGACAATAACACGCAAAGTAAAAAGAGAAAATAAAAAGGGATATCTGCAAGGGCCTGCTGGCGTCGAAAGGGACAGGAAGTTTTCGGAGGGAGAGGGTGGGTGAGAGCGAGAGCGAGCCTGGCCGAGCTGAGGGTTTGTTTGATATCGTTGGCGCATCAAAGGCGGCGGTGCGCACACTTTCACCATGGTGGCTGAGCTGTGGCTGAGAGTACCGCAGCAACACCATTCAAGGAGAGAAGTCAATCTAGTAACCGTTCATGCCACCGCGTTGGGAGTTGCGGCTCAGCTCCCGCTCCGCAGAGGGACTGATGGGTCGGCTGCCACCGGTGGAGTGGCCGCCCTGGGCGCTGCTCTCCTTCAGAGCAAGCAGCTGCTTGGCACGGAAGGTCTCGTAGTGGATCTGACTGGTGGTCTCGACCAGGTCCTGCAGGTGGGTGCGGGTGAGGAAGTTGCGGAGGTAGACGAACTCGCAGTGAGTCTCGTCCTCGACGTTGATCACGCCCCAGCGGTTCTGGCGGCCGCGGACCTGCTTGCCGTTGACGACGATGGTCTTCTCACTGCCGACAACGGAGAAGGGGATGATCTCCTGTGTGATTGTCAGAAACAGAAACAGAAACAAGCTTGCTTGCTTTCGTTGTCAAGTCAACAAGGCGGGGTGGGGATTTATGTCCCTACCTTAATTTGAGCGTCGATAGAGCGCTCCTCATCATCGAGCTCCTCATTATCGTAGGGGTACATCTTGAGGTTGTGGAAGGCGAACTCCTCCTTAATGCGCTCCTTGAAGGCCTGGCGCTCCTCAAGGGTCAGGGAGTCGGACTTGGCGATAACGGGGACGACGTTGACAACGTCGGACAGCTTCTTGAGAACGACGATATCGATGGGCTTGAGACTGAATGCCGGAATAATCAATTAGTACACAGAGGGTATCGGCGGGGTAGCAGAAATTCGCGGGAAGAGAGGAACTCACGCATGGCCAGAGGGCTGGATGAAGAACAAGCAGCAGTGGATACGGGTATCTTGGATATAACGCTCACGCTGCGCGGTAAGCTCCTTGCGGAGGTATGCCGAGTGCTGGTCCTTGATGTACTTGACAATGGGGTCCCAGCTGAGAAGTGTTAGTAGAGGTGTCCCGCTGTTGATATGTTGTCTGGTGTGGGTGATGCGTACCATCGGTCATTGTTCACCTGGTCACCGTAACCGGGTGTGTCGACGATGTTCAGACGGAGGCGAACACCGTTCTCCTCGATGACTAGTATATCCGGTCAGCGATCGATCCAATGCGCAGTCCAATGATTCCTTGCAATCATAAATTCTCCCCGGCACACGTACTATGCGAAACAGTCTGGATCTCGGTGGTAGAGCGGACGGGCTCTTGAGGGGTGAGACGACCCTTGGAGTCGATCAGGTGGGATGCGAAGATGGTGTTGACCAGGGTGGATTTGCCCAGGCCGGTTTGACCTGGAGGGGGCTGTTAGTTGAATGAATTGCAATAGATCTCATGAATTTCATGAAATCTCCACGCAGATAGGCATCACTCACCAACACACATGACATTGAACTGGAAACCACGCTTCAACAGCTTCCGCTCGATCTGGGAGGTGATGCTGTCGAAACCGACATGGCTGTGGGGGAAAACGGTGGGCTGCTGAGCCGAAGCAGCAGTAGAAGCGGCGGCCATTATGTGAGGGAGGTGGAGGAGTGGAGGTAAAAGAGGGACCAGAATGACCAAAGTGACCAGATGAAAGAAAGAAATTCGATTTCCCCAGGTGAAGATGGAGAGAGCCCCTTAAGGTCGAATGTTATTTCCCTTCCCAATGGGAACTCAGGGGTGGCCCTTGCCTGTTTGGGTTTAGCGTGTCCGTCTGTCTTTTTCATCTTCAACCAACACCAACACCACCTTTAAACATTGACACTTCACACCACCACCACCACCACCACCATGGCTCTTCGTCTTTTCGCCCCGGCGCCCCTGCGCATGTCGCCCTCCATTCTCCCCTTTGCATTCGCCCTCCCCATCTCCATCACCATCCCTCCGCTCCTCGCCGATCTCTGGGAATCCGTCCTCCGCGCCGTCCCCAAGAAGAAGACCTCCCACATGAAGAAGCGCCACCGTCAAATGGCCGGAAAGGCCCTGAAGGATGTCCAGTCTCTGAACAAATGCCCAGGATGTGGTCAGATCAAGCGCGCCCACTTGTTGTGTCCTCACTGTGTGAGAGGTACGTACGGAAACAACCGGAGCCTCTGAGCCATCACATCACCTATATGATGGCTCACATGGTGATCGTGTTGATACCCAATTGGTCCGGCCCGAATCAAAAGCTAACCCACTGCCAATTCTACAGATATCAGGGACTCGTGGAAGACGGCGCAGACCGCATAAAGGCGATTGGATTGATCACGACAAATGATCACGAAGAGCTCGACTCGGCTCGGCTTTCCACGACAAAGCTTCGCCGATGACTGAAGCTGAAACTGGAGCTGGAGCTGAAGCTAAAGCTCAGGAGGGAAATGAAGGGAAATGCAAGAGCATTGAGTGTATTTCTAGAATTGGGATGTGGCTACGATCCACACTGCATGGCACCTGGCGTTTGAATTCCCGGCAAAAAATGATTCACCTGTGATTTACTATAGTATAGTACTGTATTCCACACAATTGGTCCAATTGGCCAAATAAACAAAAATTCAAATAAACAATCAATTAAATCAATTCAAACACTCCGTAGAAACCCATAAGATATAATCAAAGCAAGAGTTCCCCACTCCATCCATCCCCCTCTAACCAAATACTGCGGAGGAGGGGATCGGCCTCAGGCGCAAAGGCGGAACTGCAGCTTCTCTCCACCAAACGTCATCATCCACCAGGAAATAAACCGAACAACCACTCGGAAAAAAGCAGAATGGTGAGCAGAGCACAAACATGATCTGATCTGATCTGAATATTCCAGGAAAAAAACATACAGCTGCTAATTTCCCTACCCCTCTCCAGTCACGACAATATCTGGCGTGGGGCACCGCCGATAATGGTAGGTGGTTCATTTCACTGCGCCTTGAAACGTCCGTTGCTAACAAAGCCAGCACACCCCGTGGACATCTTCTCGGTAGCCGTAACAGACAAGCACGTCCTGTCGGCATCAGGAGCTCCATCCATCAAAGTCCACTCGACCCTCGACACGGAATTCCCACTGGTGCAGTCTCTCGACGGCGCGCACACACTGGGCTGCCACCACGTCGTCACCGGCGCCAAGGGCACGCGCGCCATCAGTGCGGGTTTTGCTGGCGAGGTCAAGGCCTGGGTCTGTCAAGATGGGCATTGGTCGGCTGATCAGGTAGTCTCAGGTAGGACTCAGTCCGTCCATTCTGCCCTGTTGGGCGCAAGTACTGATATATGATGTTCCCCGCAGCGAATCTCACAAACGTGGATGCGTGGGCAATTGCCTTATCTGAAGATGGCCAGTATCTGGCTGGTGTTTCTCAAGACGGTCATGTCCGGGTTTGGGATCTCAATGATAATGGGACTCAAATACGAGACCATGAGACCAAGGGTAGCTTTGGCACATGTATTGACCTGGTAGGCATTTATTTTATTGCATTGCATCTGCATTACCTGCTTACAGAGCATATTTCTGACGCTGATATTGACATGACAGTCCCCCGATGGAAAATTCATAGCCAGCGGTCATGAAAATGGCGCTGTTTATATCTTCAAGACTGAAGATGGCCGGATGCCCTTCTCTTTGTCTGGTGCGTTGCATGCCATGCCCCGAGCAGCCATTCCTTCATTCATGTATTCGTCGTAATTAACCCACCCCAGGCCTGGTCAAACCCGTCCGAAGCGTCGCCTTCTCACCAGGAGGAAAGATCCTCGCAGCAGCCGGAGACTCCAAAGTGATCGTGCTCTACGACACATCTTCTGGTCTGCAGATTGCCAATCTTTCTGGCCATAGCGCCTGGATCTTGTCTCTGTCATGGAGTGACTCTGGCGAGTACCTTCTGAGCAGGTGAGTAGACTGCATCGCTGCCCTGAGAGACACCACAACATTTTTTTATCAAAATTCAAGAACTAACAGCCTCTCCAGTTCATTTGACGGTAAGGTGAAGGTCTGGTCAATCGACACCAAGAGCTGCGTCGCTACCCACTCGGAGACCGAGAAGGCTGTCTGGAGCGCTAAGTGGCTACCCAAGGCGAACAGGTCAGAGGGATTCGCGACTGGAGGTGCGAACAAGAGCATTGCTTTCTACCGGGAGGCTACTGGTGGTTGAATGGGAGGCGAGGGTATTTATCGACACCTTGATGATCAATAATGAAACCGGTTATCCTGTGTATAGAATACAGAAAATTTCATATCAAAAGGATATTCCTAATGCCCGAGTGGTCATATCCAGTCCAGTCCAGTCCAGCCCAGTTCCGTTCAATTCATAGTCTCCGCAAAAAGCTTCCTCATTCTCTTAAGAAAAGCCCCAAAATCTCGATCTTCATTAACAAGATCCACCTCCCGTTCCAAAGCATCAGCATCCAACTTCGGCCTCGAATGAAAAACCTCATAATCCCGACTAGCAGTACCCAATTCAAACCAAGCCTCAGCCTCCCAATCCTTCTCAGAAAGATGAGAATAAACAAACTTCAACCGATCCTCCCGGCCCGCCCCCTCAATCCTCAAACAAAGATAATCCTGCCAAAAGTCCAACTCGGGATTATTCAGTCTAGATTGGGCATCGAGATTTTTCGCGTGAGCCTTTTGCGCCTCGACGCGCTGGTTGATGGATTTCTGCGTCTCGGCAATTTGCTGTTTAAGTCTGTCGCGCTTTGAGAGGCGTGTGTCGCGCTCGACGGTTATAGAGGAAATTGCTGCGTGCATTTCGGCGGCTTCGGCGGATTCTTTTTGGAGGGTTTGGGTGTGGGTTTGGGATTTTAGATTTATTATTTCGATGTCTCGTTGGCGCATGCGTTCGTCCTCTATGAAATCGGAAATAATATCAAATTAGTGGTTTGGTCACAACAAAACCCTCCCCCTCCCCCTCCTCCCCAGATATTAATTCGTACCTTGTAGTTCGGCGAGGTTGATGTGGAATTGATTGCGCTCTTCTAGAACTTGTTTGCGGCCGCGTTCAATCACGGCATCAAATTTGGCAGTGAACTGGGCCATGCGATTGCGTAGATCGTCGAAACCGAAGTTGATGCTGGGTAGGGAGTCGGCCATTGAGGGGGCGTCTGCTGAGGCGAGGGGCGGGCGCATGCCACTCGTCGAGAGTGATGGGTCGAAATTAGAGGAGGCCATAGTGTAGACCAAGCACAGTTGTTAAGTAGGGGAAATGAGGTTGACTACTTCTTTGCAATACGATGCGATGCGATGCGATGCGGCGGAGAGAGGAAGTTGAGTTGACGCGGTGTGGATGTTAATGTTTTGGGTTCCCACCGCAACGGGCTTATCGATAAGCAGCCCACCTCAAAAAATCCAATCGGGAGACCTCCCCGTCACCTTAAAGTATCCTCGATTTAACTACTTCTACTTTATTCGATATTCAGGCGCATCCCCTGGCTTGGAGTTGACGTCCTTTTCTTGACCTTTCTCTTCGGGACTCGCTCTGCACCCCGCAGATTCGGACTTCAACTTCCCATCTCATCGACATGTCCTGGCGGGGCCTTGCGCATATTGCGAAGCGCCAGCGCAAGGCAAGAAGGTCCCATGGATGAACATTTCGAGAGTGCTCTACACTATGGGCACACAGGAAGGGCCATCTATCTGCCCGACACGCGCTCCTGGTCCTTTACTCGTTCATTTAAACGGCCTTCCTTAATCTCAAATACCGGGTTGACTCGAACAACCGTTCCGTCACCACTTGCCCCAGCCCAACGTCAACAGTTCATCGAGCATCTGCCTTCTGCAGGCCAGGGTCTGATTCCGAAAGTACTGCCCGATCTTGCATCTGATTGGTCCTCTGTGCGAAATGATTCGTTTTCACGAGCAGTCACGAATACGATCAAGTCTTACGATCCCCAAGCATCTACTTTACTCGATCTTGGATACGCTGATCCTGCCCTGGAGAATCTGAATGCTCGGCAGAACGTCGCTATTGCCGCTGCCGTGACTGGCGAATGCGGCAATATAATCACTTTCCGTGTAATGGAAGAAGATCATATCCAACTAGATGACGACCACCCACTGCATATTCCATGTATCGGCGATGACGATGGCGATGACACCGAATGGTCGAGACGAGGAGCCCCGATCCTCCAAGTCTGCTTTGCACGATCATTGGAGGAAAGACCACACTGGATGGCAGCTCGACTGCCCGACGTAACAGTGATATTTCGCCCTCGTTTATATCGTCGTGAGGCTGTGCCGATATACGTTCCCGAAAACGACATTTCAGAATTTGCAGTTCCGCGTCGAAATTCCCCGCTTGATGCAAACCCCGTATTGGAAATATCAATCATGCAGACTGGAGGCGCACCGCATGCTGATGTTACGTTCAATCCTTGGTATCCTCGTCAATTTGGCATCGTCGATACTGAGGGGCATTGGAGTATTTGGGAGATTACTGGTCACCCTCGGAAACGGAAGTCGGCTTTTGCGGCGAAATGTCTGAAGAGGGGCTCGCTGCCTTGGATGGATCAGTTTCAGGATCCGAATGGTCCTCAGTATGATGGGTGGTCATCGATCGAGTGGGTCGGTGATGTTTCAACGGTCCTTGTCTCTGATCGTCGTTGTGTCATGGTCTCTCCAATAGTCGGCGAGGATAGTCAAGCTTATCCTGTTGAATTGGGGTTGACTTTGCAGTCTGAATGGGTCCTGGAAGTACTCAGAAGTGCCCAGAATACATCACACTTCTTCGTTCTCACCACCACTCGACTGCTCTGGTTTGATATGGGAAATGCACGGCCGAATAGGAGCGGGGAGATGCAACCTCTGGGGGCTCGGCTGGCCTGGCGTCACTTCCGAGATCCCGAGGACCTCACATTACGTCTAAGTAGTGTGCAGATGGGAAACAATCTACAGATCGTCCTTTACTCCCGCCTCACCACACTTGTGCAGACATTTCAAGTTCCTGTGATCAACGAGGAACAGACTGAGTCTGGCTCTGTATCCGACTCCGTTATGCTCGATATCCCATCAACAATCGAGGTATCTTCTCTCGGAGAAATTTCTCATACGCCTTATTCGACCTTTGTATTCCGACAAGTTGGCTATGCTCCCATCAACCCAGCAATCACAGAGTACAACACTGACATGACTCTCGTCAAATTATTCTGGTCAGACTCAAACTTTGCTGTCCACGAAACTCTATTTCGAGGTGCAGATGCAAAGAGCGACGAGCAGGATGAACTTGGCGAGGAGAGCCATGGAAGTCATGTCTTACAATTGAGAAAGAAGCTACCTAACTTACGTTCAAAGTTGAAAGACGACGATGACAACGACGAGTTTATTGTCGATGACTGGGATGAATCTACGGTTGCTCCCCCCACGCGCGGGTATTCGGAACAGCTCCTCAAGAAAAGGAGAACCCTCATTCGATTCGCAATGGACATTGAACATGACCACTATATACGAAGCCGTGGTGACGAATTTGCTAGCTGACACAAATCGGAGTGATTCCGAGTCGCTTCTACGGCCTACTCTGAGCCAATTGGCCAAGGGGTTACAAAACAATACTCTGAGCACGCTCACCGAGTGGAACGCCACTGAAACAATGCTCGAGTTAAGTGATGGCCGGCCCTTACTGGATGATATCGACCAGGGTGCCGAGGATCTAGCTGGACTAGTCGCAACTGCTCTGAGATTCGAGGATACCGAAGCCCAGAGAAGCTTTATGGTTTTGCCGCTCCATCTTTCGAAATTATTTCATGGCGTTCTTAACGTACCCCAGGGAGCCCGCTCCGGATTGGATTTCTTGGATACATATGAACAGCTTGTCACGGATTGGGTCACCAGTCTTCCCCATGGAATAAATGGTATACCCGACCAAACCCGAATTCTGAAGGAGAAAATGATCCGCCAAATAGCTCTCGACCTCTGCCTGGCACGCCTTATCCGAATTTCCAATACAACCGACTCCAAAGCGGCCCGGACCGTGGCCGTCGAATCGACGAACCAACATCAACCTCCCGTGAATCCAACGAAATCATCTTCAGGAAATGCCATCCAATTACCCTCCTCTCAGTGGCAGCTACCGAGCAGTCAGATATTGCCTACGCAACAGGACAGCTCGAGTCAGGTGCCGCCAAGCTCGGCACCCTCCGCACCCGAGGAACCCGTCCATGAGAACCAGAACAAACTATACAGCAACCTGGCCGCATTCACAACCTTCCGAGAACCACGTCGACAACCACGAAACGTAGCCATGCTCCTCTCCCACTGGAAACCCGGCACAGACCCATCAACCTACGAATGGAACAAAACATCACAAATGCTAGAGAACGAGGAAAGCCAAAGAATGTCCGCACCCGGGACCCCACGACGTAGCCGAAGCCAAAGCAAGCGATCCCGATCCCGATCAAAGTCTGTCGCGCCGGAGGCTTCAACTTCAACTTCGGCTTCGGCTTCGGCTTCAGCTACGGCTACAAGTGCAAGTGCAACAGCCCTGCCACCTACCCCCGTCGCACCCATGATACGGGCAAGAGCAAGTCAACCCAGTTGGACGGCTGTCACCTCTTCTTTACCAATGGCTAGCAGTCAACCGACACTCGATGAAGTGCCAATGACTCAAATTGAACGCGGGCCGTTTGGGGCGCGCGAAGGGTTGAAGAAGACGCCTAAGGCGAAAAAGAAGAGGCGAGCTGCTGGGTTTTAGTGAAGTCTAAATGCTCGAACGAGCCATATAATACAAAATAATCAAGACGTAACTTTTACCCTAAAGATCATGATAAAATGTTCTATTGAAGTATGTAAAACTCAGCGCACGAAAAACTTAAAGGCTTAGTTTAGCTTAGCATAAGTATCGCTGTACGAATACATGAATCAGTACTAGTAAGTTAGAGACCAGATTCTTCGACAATGCTGCTTTGAGGATTTTCACAATGAAAGCAGTAGTCCTTCTTTTGCTGGATCCTTGGATGTAATCGAGGTTTCACTCACAATGATAATCTCCGGGCGCATATAAAAAGATAAATGAAGAAAGGTGGCCGTAACTTGTACGTGCCAGAATTAGGTAAGGATAGCCCTGTTTTCGATTCGGCATTTGATGGCTGGTGAGACGAAAGCTCGAAAGGACACATCGAAGACTAGTTGAAGAGGCCAAGACCTCCAGTGTAACCGGCAACTGGTCTCAGCAGAGCGCAAGAGCTCCAGTTATTATCGCCTATCGCTGGACCTTTGACACAATCTCCTTTTATGCTAACACTGGAGGACTTCATTCCTAGTATGGATTGACATACGATAAGTAGTATGATTGAAGAATGGACGGATAGACGTACGTTTTTATTTGCCCTAATATCTTATCACGATTACATGAAGCCTATCGCAACTATATACTCAAATTCGAAAGTGGCTTCCACGTTTTACACAGAGGAATTTTTTCTGGTACCCCCGATTGAAACACACTACGCGGGATGAAGTTAGCACAGATGCAGGGCTCGATCGCCAAGCTTTCAGCGTAATGTGGGTGATGGTAGAAAGGACGCTTGTTCTGGCGCCTTTTCCTGAGTGTTTCCAGCCCGTGGTTCTGGGGGCGCCTTGGGTACCTGTTCCCTTGCACGTGACTTTTGGAGCTAATGCATGCCCCATTCAGTTTGGTTGGCTCTCGGTGGTCCGTCAGTAAGTTGCGGCCCCTCATGTCGCATGGTCCGTAACATAAGATTCTATAGATATTCAGGATTCTTAATCACTTCAAGAATCAGTCTATATAGTAACTGTCTAACCTGATCTCTACTATCCAATATCCTTGCCTAGTCACAGGTCTCTAGCCTGACAACTTAGTAACCATTACGTATATCTATAAAAAATTTGAATTTTCTACATAATATTTAAAACATATATTAAACCTCTATTTGTTAAAAATTTAACAGATAGTTCAAGCTTTAAATCGCTAATTACCTTAAATAATAGGTAGATTCCAATATATACAGAATTTAAATATAAAAATTACTTTAAACTTGGTCTGTGCAGAAATCAAAGTTACGGGTAACTCGGACCCGCGGAGTCGCGGGTTTGCCGCAGCCTAGTGGCGTGCGGCCGCAAAACCTTGTCAATATGATACTAGTAAATGGGAAGTATTACTAGCTTAAGCGAAACAGGGGTCCATCATCACCCCTCAGGTCAATACGAACGAACAGGCACTACTGCGGCGCTAGCCCAAAATGAGAATCTTCTCCGCTGCAACGTGAGATCCCTGTACATGGGAGTCAGAGCCCCAATAACAGACTTGTCTATCGGGGTACCGCGCATCCCCCAGCTGCGGCTTGGTCCTTTAAACTTATCTTTTTTCTCTCATTCCAGCAACCACATCCATAATGAAATTTCTCAACCCAAGGTCTCTTCTAAAGTCATCGCAAGCCTCAGAACAAGCAAGGGTTTACTCTAATGGAACAAACGACCAAGCCATGAGGGGTTCGAGAATTCGGACAGGGGATGTCCAACTCACTTCTGTCAATGACGAAACTGGTGCGCTCCAAAAAGCACTGAATCACGTTCTTATTCAGCTTCATGAGGTCAAGCGGCTACGTCAAGCTAAGGAGAGCTTACTTGAACGCGACGAGAAAGTCTGGGTGGACAGTACCATCAACGATGTTGCAGATGCAACTAGAGAGGTCGCCATTTTACTGGAACCCACACGGGTCGAGAAAGAAACAAGAAGCGGCAGGTTGAGCATTGGGAGTCAGCTTCGGTGGAAATATCGGCACAGCCAACGAGCGAAAGACAAGAAGGATAGAATGATGACATGCCATAACAGCCTCATGAGCGTCTTGGGTCATCTCCAGCGAATGGAAACCCCCAAAACTACTACTATCCATGAGCTGGGATCGGAAATTCTTCCAAAGGGATCTCTCTACAGCATCCGAAATCTTTCAAGGCTCGATGTCGGGTCAGATGTCTGTTTCGAAGATGCGAAGGAAGTAGAGAAATTCGATTGTAAATCACAAGAAATGAATGACCTTCTTGCCTGGCGTCGGTCGAAAGGGTCGCCAAAGGATACCAGAAAGGAGAGTGAACTAGCAGATTGTATACAGAAGCAATAAAGAGAATAAAGTCCCTCTCTCTTGACATAAAACGAAGGAAAAAGAAAAGGAAAAGCTAGGTGACAACAAAAGATTTTCAGAGCTTCAAGTCCGGACAGGTTCACTCCTGCCTATGCCTGCATCCTGCGTTCTTCCACTACCTTCTGAATATTTTCCAATCGTCTTCCTTGTTCGTCGCACACCTTCATAGCAGAAGGGAATATTATCAAATGGTTGTGATTTCGACCAGTAGCGCCTGACCCCCAATCAAACCGGAACGCACACGGTTGAGAGAAGAGCCAAATTCCAAGATCTGAAGTTGCTTTAACAACACTTCTCAGGTGAGCCATCTGTTGCGACTCAGAAAACTCGGGATTCCTATAGGGGGAGAAGGTTGAAATAAATTCCCCAGGGAGGTTGTCCGTAGTTTCATTATGCTGAGCTGAAGAGTTGGAGGGATTGGTAGTGTTCAAATGCGATACTAACATCCGCCAAGCAAAGGTATACTCGTCTTGAGCGGCTGATGAAAACAGTTGTTAGTATTGTAGATAACCTGAAGGTGCTTGGAAAGGATCAGAGATTACCACGTTCAGAGGGGGCGAGTCGGGTGGTGCTGGGCGCCCATCGAAAAAATGGCGGAAGAAGAGATCCAGATCCGCTTTCAGGTCGTATTGCCTCTAAAAGGAGATAGGCGAGCGCGTGTGTTAATGCAGCTCGTTGGGTCTTGTTGTTGGAAAGAAAGGAGAACAAAGACCGAGGAAGCAGGGACGAATCATATTGGCCAATAGCATCAACCTTTGCTGAAGTAATAGACGAGCTTTCATCAAGACGAACGTAGTAGTTATCAATATGAAGGCTTATTTGATCGAAAAGTGATTCGATCTTCGTGGACACAGTCTGATCATCCGCAGGTGGAGGAATAGATGGGATTTTGAAAGATGTCGCAGCGAAGGCTGCCGGGGCGTCGAACGCATCATTTGTCGGGTATGAGACAGTTGAAGGATAGAGATTCTTTCCAAATACGGCAGCTGCTCCTTTTGTGGCAGCATCGGAAGTTGGATGGGAACTTTGAGTCGCATGGACTGGGGCCTCTCTCTGTCTCCGCTTGCGAAAGAAAAGAAACGCGACGAGGAAGGCTAACAGACACCCACCTACAAATGCGCCTACAATACCTCCAGCTAGTGCACCAGTGCTAATCTGGCCACTGGATGAAGATTTGTGTGAGCTACTCGCAGAAGGTTTTGCTGTCGCGCTCCCTGCTATGCTCCCGCTGGAGGCTGGTGTCGTAGTTTTCGATGGTATTAGGGAGGAGGACGATGTTGAGTGCGTTGTTTGGGCCTCTCCTGATTTGGATTCGGATTCTGATGTTGATGTAGCTGTCACGGAGGTCGATGAAGCATTATTCGCTGGTGTTATAGTGAAAATGACAGAGGATGAGCTTCCTAAGGGCCCTATAGGCCCATAGGAAGTTGTAACTTGCGTATTCTCTGACATCACGAAAGCCATTGAACTTTTTGATCGGAATCAGAAATAGAGGATAATCTGCTGGTCAATGTGAATTGACACATACTAACTAACAAATGTGGATTATAGAGTAGAAAACTTCTCTTTTGAGGGAATTTGGGGGCCAATGCATGACCTCGGCCTATCTACCATATTTGGGTAAGTCAATAAATCAATTCGAATTGCATCCCCATAACGAGCGGGGAAGTATCATGCGGAATGCCATTAGGTCGAAACTAAGCGCTGTCCAGCTGTGATGGGAACAACATCCATGCTAGTCTGATGGGGGCCAAAATGGCTCTACATAGGGGCTACCAACAAACAAAAGTACGGATTGTGATTGTGAGATAGCCGTGTCGGCACACCTCAGGGGCTGCAACGTGAACATCGCTCTGAAATCAGCTTCCCATCAGGCGCACCAGCAGTGCAAATATGAACGAAAAAGAAGTCGTGTTCCCACAAGCGGAAGAATTGGACCATGAATGGATGCCAGATATTGTAGTTGGTATTGATTTTGGGATGACATTTACTGGTATCGAAGACGTGTCTTTTCTCTTCTTCTAAGCACAATATATGCTAATTGTGAAAGGCGTTGCATATTCATGTGCACCTGAATGGCATCCTCCAAAAACTATCCAGCGATGGCCTGGGAAGCTGCCTGGGGAACTTGCCAATAAAGTACCTACGTGTATTCAGTATGAAGAGGGAACAAATACAGTCAAAAACTGGGGGTTCAGTTGCGACCATGACGAGGATGCAGCAGATATTCAAGAGTTCTTCAAACTGCACCTTGCGCCAAACTACCGTGGAAACTACCCTGGCGAGCCGAGCCGTCAGGACGCCCAACGATGGTTCACAGATTATATTCAGTGTATCTATCAGCATGTTGTCTCTCATTTCAACGCCACGATTCCCCAATTCTCTTGCCGTCAAGTCGAGTTTCTTTTCAGTGTCCCGACGACCTGGAAGGATGTGCGGATGGTGGAGGAAACCAGAGCACTACTCAAACGGGCCGTCTGTGCTAAGACACCCGCTCACCATGTCTCAATTGGACTTACCGAAGCGGAGGCAGCTGCAGTCTATGCAGGAAATGAGCATTACAAGGTTTTTTGGTCTCCGTCCATATTTTGCCTGTACCTTTGCAGCTGATTTAACATCTCAATATAGGAGGGTGATACCCTGATTGTCTGTGATTCGGGTGGTGGGACTACGGTATGAAAGTTCCGCTCCAGATACTAAGAGAAGAGAGTCTAATTTCAAAAATAGGACGTAAATGTCTTAAAGCTGATATCACCACTGGGTGAACCAACCCGACTTGAACAGCTTGGACAGGTGGAAGGTAAACCCGTCGCAGAAGGGGTAGCCCAAATTTAATCTGGAAATTGCGATCTGATCATTTTTAGGACAACCCATCGGCTCTGTCTTCATCGATAGGCATGTGCATCAAATTATTTCTCGGAACTTGGAGGGTATACGAGACCACCTGCGATATTCACCTAGTGAGACTGCGTGGAGGATTATCACGGGCCGCTTCCAGCGGTTCAAATGTGGTTTTGGCAGCGAAGCCACATCAACGCCATATCTCAAGTTGGATATTCCTGGTCTGGACCCGGGCTTAGATTTTCCAGAGGAAAAGATATTTGACTCCCAACTGAGCATTGCATGGTAAG
This sequence comes from Penicillium waksmanii, assembly GCF_028829765.1. Classification (NCBI taxonomy): domain Eukaryota; kingdom Fungi; phylum Ascomycota; class Eurotiomycetes; order Eurotiales; family Aspergillaceae; genus Penicillium; species Penicillium waksmanii. The sequence continues at coordinate 3,000,255 of NW_026643249.1, read as the reverse complement.
AAAAAGGAAATGCTTTTTGGGGAGTATAAGTGCTGAACATAAAGAAGGGCGGACATCCAGCAGGTATTCGATACTAAGATCGACGCTATTTGTTTCCTACTCGACGATCACGTGCGCCAAATGTCGGCTAGGTACCCGTTTGACGAGATAGTAGGTACCAGTACTGGCCAATTAGTACTATTGAATCTTCCAGTCGCTAACGTTTTCCTCAAAGAAATATTTGATTTTGTCCGGGGGATTTGGTAGCTCTCAGTA